>NW_024070188.1:61710526-62175731 GCF_014754425.2 Oryx dammah
TACACAGAAAATTTCCTAAGGAAATGTTTTATTATTAAATAGCTTATATTAATTTATTATATAGATAAGATGCATTTGTACTAATTATAAAGCCTTTACTATGTATCAGACATTGTTTTAAGTGTTTTTCACATATTATCTCATCCACTCCTCAAAAACCTTCATTAGATAGGTACTATTTTTATACTCATTTTATAGATGAGGAAACCAATGCACAAGAAGGTTAAGTAATTTACTCAAAGCCAGTAAATAGCTTGACTGTATTGGAGCCTGGATTAAAATGTTGCAAATCAGTTCCAGAGCATGCTATCTCCTCTAAAGCATGTTGCTTAATAATCCCTGCACCGATGGGTGACAGAGGAACATTTTTGAGTGAAGTCCCAGAGACTGCTGAGAACTTGAAATACTGGCCAAGAAGAGAAAGACATCCATTCATGCCCAGAAAGGCAGATCTCTGAGCAGCGCATTGTTTTCTTCAGGTGTGGTTACACTACTCATTTCTGTATCAGGAGCAGCCAATCAGCTTGTCTCCAAGCTTCAGGTAAACCAAGTTTGGTACAAACATAGAAGGGACGTGACAAAGGGTCCCTCATAAGAGGGGGTACTCACAAATGGAGTAGTGCTAGAAACATGATCAGTGGCAAGGAAAGGAATAACAAATTACAATCAAAAGTCTGATGCCTCAAAGAATAGCAGAGATGTGAGCTTCACTTCCTGGGAGACAGGGATTCAGGTTAATATTCCTCTGGCTCAGTGGAGTGGCAAGTGAGGACTGCAGGGATTCAGGGATTCACTGTCCAGCCCCGTATGCTGAAGCTGTGGCCCCCAGGCTCTCTCAGGTCTATTTCCATTTCACATGCTCCCTATTTTGAGAGCTGGAGCTGCTTCCTTTCCCAGCTCCAAAAGAGTTACTAATGGGCAAAGTAACAGGCTGGAAGAGTAGATAGAGTAGATAGATGAGAATCAAGTTGATGTACTTTTATCTATGGAAACTTCAAACTGTAATGTTAGAGGAGAAAAGGAAAAAATGTCTTTAATACCTAAATGGATAAAAAATGTTTTTATATGTCCCTCAGTGGAAGATTTTTCAGACTGTGTTTCCCAAAGGGCTTAAATCATCTTCAGTAGAGTGGCGTGTTAATTATACTGCATCGTGAAAAGGTGGTCAAAGGGCATTACACTGAGTCTTACTTCATAGCTGAGAAAACTAATGTTGAGAGAGACCCTCCATGTGAAGCTGACCGAGGGGAGTGAAACCTGAACTTTAGATCTTAGATTGTGCTAGCTCAGGCTCCTTTCCTTTTGCTTAAAAAAATACGACATACACACATGGAACTCCAAGAGCCGTAAAGAGCTTTAACCACTGATTTTTAGGACATTTAAGATGTGAAATATGACCTTGAACATAGCTGCTTGTGGTTCCCCCAGTTCATAAAAGGGTGGTTTTCCAGTGGCCATTTCAATGATTGTGCAGCCCAGAGACCAAATGTCTGCTGCCTTTCCATAGCCTCTTGGTCCTTTGTCTATTATTTCTGGTGCCATATACTGGAGGGTACCTGGATAGAATTCAAACACAGTTACAGTTTAAAAAGAGAAAACAGATGCACTAACAACAGTTTAAAGTTATTTACATAAATAAGAACTTAAAAACATGATTCAGGTCTTAGTATCTCATCTTCTTTAAGTTCCAGTTTTCTCTCCTGCTAATAAAAAGGGAAATAGCAGTTGTCATAATGGATTTCACTAGTGATATAAACATATCTTACTAATATTTTCTGTTTATGAATAGATACTTCCTCATTTCCTAGACAATAAAGTGTAATTGAGGCATCATTTCATTGGGACCTCTTTGAAACTTCTAATAGTCATTTGAGAATAACAGAAAATACTCAACACACATTTTCTGCAATCAGTTTTTCAAATACATGGAGATTCCCTTTACGTATACTTCCAATCTTTTGCAGGAAAAATCTGGGTCATTCATCCATTTCCTTAGTCTGTTATTCCTCAATTCCTGATTGAATGCTCAGTTCTTCTGTTTTTATGTTTATTTCTTAAAGATGAAAACATGAAGATTTCTGAAAGCCATTGTTTAAAATAATGTAAATAATTTCGGGTGTACTTTACTCTGTAAATCTAACATACATGGCTTCTACTATGAGCCTGTGGTCCAGAGAACAACAGATTTAATGGGTTAAAGTCAGGCCATGAGCCATCAGTATAAACAAACCACCGGAGTGAAGAAGAGCAGAATGAAAAAGAGAGGAAATTTAAAAGGCTTCATGGAATCAAGGAGTCAAAAAGTGTGGTATGATGCAAAGAGCACTACACGGGGGCCAAGAACCCCTGGTTTTAGTTCTGGTCTCGTACTTCCCAAGTGGACACGAACTTGCAATTGTCTTATTGGTTATAACTAGAGGTCAAATTTATATATCTAGTTTGGAGTGATTTCTCAAAATCCGGCAATTAGGAGTACAAATAGGAAAAGGTAATTGCCATATCCCCAGCTTCTGATATAAATGATGTAATCAGCAAACAGGATCCAAGAAGCCATAATAAATTACTTCAAATACTGAAGCATTTGCCAAAAGAGCCACTTGAGTATTTTTTAACCAATAAGAGACATTTTGATAAATGCAAGGACCATCTTCTATGAATGCTCTGTGCCTGATTCATAGGTGAAAACTGCTGCACAAATGTCCTCTAAACAGTTGCTATAAAACCCATGGTCAAAGGCTAGAAACTGGCTGTAATGTTTCTTTAAAAAGTGAAAGCACATTATTTTTGTCAAGTTTTGTCATCTTGCCAGGTTTATCTTTGAGATCTCATCATTACATGATACGGGGGAGCCTGGTGGGCTGCCGTCTCTGGGGTCACACACAGTCGGACACGACTGAAGCGACTTAGCAGCAGCAGCAGCTCATGCTCACGATCACATACAACTTCACCTGTCTGTTCTCGGCTTAAATCAGTCACATTTTTGAAAGAAAGCATTTCACCTGGTGCAGGATAAAGTAACCATGCTCCTCAAATTATTACTCTTAGTAGAAAACTGTTACAATTTCTGTTCATTGATAGTTCCCCCCCAAAGTGGTCATTTTTTACAATGTAAACAAAATTAAGTGATCATTGAGAAAATATGAGCTGAAGCCTACCACTCTTATTATCTGTGGACCTAAAATATATTCAATGGAAGAACTGAAGTTGTACTAATATCTCAGCAGGAATGACAACTGACCAAAAATACAGTGATTTTTAAAAATTGCATAATTCAAGTAATATGTTTACAGTAAATTAGTGTTTTGATTCATTAGATAATATTTCAAAGAGTGATATTTGATGATTGTGTTTAATTATCCCCCATAGATCAGGTACCAAAAAAGCAGGTTTAATCGTGTGTTCAAATCTTCTCTACTTACTCCCCAAGCACATGACACAGAATTTTATATAAAGAAATTTACAGAGCTGGATAGTGACGATCAAACCGGTCTGAACATTAGCCCAAGGAGAACAGTGAGAGTATTAACTCTAAAACCCACACCTCGAATATCTTCATTCGAATAAACGAATGACTTTAAAATCACCTATTTTAGAATATCTTCACCACTACAACCACCTGGGGAGGGGAGCCACTACAAGACAGTAGCTAAAAGCTTAAACCCTGATGTCACCTTACATTCACTCACGCATGCAGTGGATTCATACTGCCAGAAGGGTTTCCCAGGGGGCTCAGTGGTAAAGAATCCACCTGCCGGTGCAGGAGACGCAGGTTTAATCTCTGGGTTGGGAAGAGCCCCCGGAGAAGGAAATGGGAACCCACGCCAGTATTGCCTGGAAAATTCCATGGACAGAGGAGCCTAGCAGGCTACAGTCCATGGGGTCCCAAAGAGTCAGACAAGACTGAGCAACTGAGCAGAGCACAGTACTATGGGCCAGGCACTTAGAATGCAGGAGTGGCTGAGACAGAAATCCCAGGGTTTGGGCAGCTTACATTTTTGCAGTGGAAGACAGACAGCAAACTATAGTAAAATACATAAGTAAATTACAGAGTAGGTTAGAAAGTGATGTGTTATGATAAAATTAGAAAAAAAGCAGGAGAAGGGGATCAGAAGTGTCCAGGGAGGGCTGCCATGTAAATAGGGCAATCACTGGCCTCACTGGTATGTTCTGTGAGTTAAGACTTGAAGGACATGAGGGACTTCGCCATGCAGATAGCTGGGAGAAGAGTGCCATAGAAGGAAAAGGGTGTGCAAATGCCCTGCCGCAGGATCCTGCCTGGTGGAATAAAGGAAGTGCAGGAAGGCCTGTGCAAGGTGGGAAGGGCAGGAAGTGGGTCTAAAAGGTAACAGACTCTGAGAAGGTCTGAGCCTTGCCCATTAATGTAAGGACTGTGGTGTTTGTTGACTCCAAAAACAGAAAGCCATCAAAGTCTCTGAGTGATAGGGCTCGATTTATGTCTATACAGGATTGCTCTAGCTGTAAAGTTGAGGGGAGACAGTAGTGGAAGTAGGAGAAAAGGCTATTGAGATCATGCGTGTGAGAGGCGAGGGCGGAAGTCAGGGAGGCGGAGAGGAACTGGTCCAGATTTGGACAGGTTTTGAAGACAGAGTTGACGGGTTTCCTTGGCTGACTGAGCTGAACTGTGAGAAAAGAGAGGTGCAGTGGATAACTCTAAGGTTGGAGTGGCCAACCGAGACAGGGAAGAGTGTGGGTGAAACAGGTTTGGGGCAAAGATAATTCATTCCATTTGGCATGTTAAGTCTAGTTGAATTGCAGCTCTTTGACTTACAAGCTTTGTGACCTCAGGCAAACTATTTAACCTCTTTGAATCTTAATTTTCTCACCATCAACTGGGATAATGATATGTAAGGATTAGGCTTGATATACAAATTTTGATGCAATAACATGTAAAGCACTTAACACAGTCTGGAGCAGTAAGTGCTCCATAAAGAATAGTTGTGGCTGCCGCCGAATCACAAAGAAGTCACACAGTTCAGTTCAGTTCAGTTCAGTTCAGTCGCTCAATCGTGTCTGACTCTTTGCAACCCCATGAATCACAGCACGTCAGGCCTCCCTGTCCATCACCAACTCTTGGAGTTCACTCAGACTCACGTCCATCGAGTCCGTGATGCCATCCAGCCATCTCATCCTCGGTTGTCCCCTTCTCTTCCTGCCCCCAATCCCTCCCAGCATCAGAGTCTTTTCCAATGAGTCAACTCTTTGCATGAGGTGGCCAAAGTACTGGAGTTTCAGCTTCAGCATCATTCCCTCCAAAGAAATCCCAGGGCTGATCTCCTTCAGAATGGACTGGTTGGATCTCCTTGCAGTCCAAAGGACTCTCAAGAGTCTTCTCCAACACCACAGTTCAAAAGCATCCATTCTTCGGCGCTCAACTTTCTTCACAGTCCAACTTTCACATCCATACATGACCACAGGAAAAACCATAGCCTTGACTAGGTAGACCTTAGTTGGCAAAGTAATGTCTCTGCTTTTGAATATACTATCTAGGCTGGTCATAACTTTTCTTCCAAGGAGTAAGCATCTTTTAACTTCATGGCTGTAATCACCATCTGCAGTGATTTTGGAGCCCCCCAAAATAAAGTCTGACACTGTTTCCACTGTTTCCCCATCTATTTCCCATGAAGTGATGGGACCAGATGCCATGATCTTCGTTTTCTGAATGTTGAGTTTTAAGCCAACTTTTTCGCTCTCCTCTTTCACTTTCATCAAGAGGTTTTTTAGTTCTTCTTCACTTTCTGCCATAAGGGTGGTGTCATCTGCATATCTGAGGTTATTGATATTTCTCCCGGCAATCTTGATTCCAGCTTGTGATTCTTCCAGCCCAGTGTTTCTCATGATGTACTCTGCATAGAAGTTAAATAAGCAGGGTGACAATATACAGCCTTGACGCACTCCTTTCCCAATTTGGAACCAGTCTGTTGTTCCATGTCCAGTTCTAACTGTTGCTTCCTGACCTGCATACAGGTTTCTCAAGAGGCCACTGTCTTTTGACGCAGTTCATCAGAGGCTGCGTACACCTGTAACTTCACCAGTGCTGAGTTAGCGCTGGAAGGCCCGCACACCCCAGGCCCTCATGATCAGTGCCGGTGACCGATCCACACGTGTGTCACAATGGGACATCACGTGAGGCCAGTGCGAGAAGTTCAAGTCAAGGGCTCCTGTAGGACTGCTGTACTACAGCTTCTCTGGGGATTAAAGAAAATGCTTAAGATAAGCAGCAGATATTAAATTAACATCTTCCCCAAATCCAATGTCTGAAAGTCAGGATTTCCCTCGCAGAAGTTACTGAGACTTGGCAGTATTTAAAGGGTCTCTTGCCAAATGAAGGGAATATGAGGAAAAGAAATGTAAATATACTTAAAGTTACTAGAAGGCTGGAATTCATTTTGTTTAAAAAATGCATTCTAAATGGGTTTGATTGTGTCCCGAGATACCCACTGCCATGAGAGTAGGAACTGGATCAGAGGCATTGCTGGTTGAATGTTCTGAGACTTCAGACTTTTCCTCTGCCTTTCCCCTGCTTCCACAAGAGACACTTCAGCAAGGTGGAGAGAAAGATGGACCGGAGCAAGAAGCTCAAAGCAAAGCGCAAACGGTGGATTAAAAATCTGAGTTCTATCATTTATAAACTCTTGTGACTTTCAGCTGTGATGTCCCTTCTCTCTCTCTCAATTTCTTCATCTGCAAAATGGAAGTACTGCCATCACGTCACAGAATTCAGAAATGAGGGCATTTGGACAATCTGTTTTATATTAGACCAAAGATTATCCATTACAGTATCTTTTTTTTTTTCTAAATCTCTCTTTCTGATGATAATAAGAATTTCATTTTTACTATTATGATTTTTTGCTGCACTGCAAGACTTGTGGGATTTTAGTTCCCTAACCAGAAATTGAACCCGAGCTGAGGCAGTGAGAGCACTGAGCCTTACTTGCTGGGCTGCCAGCACGCATGTACCAAGGCACACATGTGACCACATGGACCGCAACCTGCCAGGCTTCTCTGTCCATAGGATTCTCCAGCAAGAATACTGGAGCAGGTGGCCATGCCCTCTTCCAGGGGATCTTCCTGGCCCAGGGTTTGAACCCACGTCTAATGCAGCTCTTGCATTGCAGGTGGATTCTTTACCACCAGGGACCACCAGGGAAGTCACAATAACAGGAACTTCACACTTGATGAGAATCAGCAGAATGGAGTAATGAAAACTTGGAGGAGAGAGCAGGGCTGGACTTCCAGATGTCCTCCCTATAACTTTTGGGCAGTCATTAATCTCTCTGAGCCTTGGTTTCCTCTTGGCTGCTGTTACCTTTTTGGAAGTCACTTTGTCTCCACCCTCTCGGGATTTTGGTCTGGAGGGAGCTTACTAGTTGCATGGCCTAATTTCTCAGCAAAGCTTTCTCTCCACCCTACTTCTGAGTTAATGAGTCACTTCCTTTTTTTGAATTGAAATCTTAGTTATTTAGGTTGTGAGTTGGGGAATAGACCACAGGCAGTAAACAGATTAGGAAAGAAAGAACTCATAGTCCAAATGGGAAGTGATTAAAGTATGAGTAAGAATCACTGAGAGGCTGGGCTAAAGAAATGTTAAAAAAAGAAATGTCAGGATTATAGTGGTTGTAGATCAACCAGGAGAGAAGGAATAACATGAAAAGAAAAACAAATAACAAATTGAGAGTTAAAAAACTATATATCTTCAGCAGTATTAAGCAGGAAACTGAGTTATATAAATACAAGGTAAGAAATGGTCAGATGAAATTCTGTATAGCATTTTTCAGTGAGCATCAAAAGATATTGACATGAATGTTGGTAAGAACCCAGACTAAATTTCTCTCTCACGTCATGCTCAAACACAGCAATTATTTCTTTAATTATATAAGATCTGTATCATCACTGCAAAAACATACCAGTAAAAGTTTCAGTACATGGATTTATGCCAGCAAGCCTCTTTGATGTTCCGAAATCAGAAATCTTGAGAACACCACTATAGGTATTAATCAACACATTGTCACCCTAGAGAAGAAAGAACTTCAATCAGAAATGTTATCTTTCTCCCAATACTGTTTCTTATTGGCTTGAAAGTCTAATAAGAAAAGGTATCCTTACAGCAAAAAGGACACTATTTCTATATTTTTCCTTAACAGTAATATCAGTAGTGAATTATTGACACCATTTTTGTTTACATACTATCAGTTCACAATCTGCTAGTCAGGTCACAAGGTGAAACGAGGTTTATAGATAGTAGGGACTACTTGTTTTTGATATGAGTATGATTAGTTAAATTATGATATTTATACCTTCCTAGTACTTGACTTATTCTATGTTGTTTTACTTCTTTTCCTGGAATATTTAGGGGCAGCACAAATAAATGGACATTCGTGTTAGTTTTAGGGTAGTAATATTAACTTACTTTCAATAGTCCAATTTTGTTATAAATTTATTAGTTCTAAATTTTCCCTTCTTAAGGAGAATTTCACAGATTATCTAATTTTACTTCAACCCAGGAGTATATGATATGTGTGAGAAGTGGGGATTTTATTTTTTTCCTTCTAACTATTCATCCATTAATTGAACAAGTATTTATTGAGCAACTACTATGGGCAAGGATATAAAGATTAACCAGCCTACAAGCCACTTGGGAGCAGGGACCCATATCCTTGTTAACTTTGCTCTGTTGAGCTTCCAGCCCCATGGAGCACCTCAAACAGTGCCAGCCATGAATTGGAAACTCAATCTTTGTTGCTGAACATGGTTAAGGAGTTTATTTCTTGAGTAAAAGCGGTAAGACATGACTATCAATAACTGACTCACAGCAGAGTGATATATATCTGCTGTTTCTAGGATTTATTTATCATTCCAAATTAGTTTTCATAAGAAAAACAATTTTTGCAAATAAAACAATTACCCATCAAAGACCTTACAAGAATGAATCCTAGTGCAAGGTACCTTTATATCCCGGTGAACTATCTGATTGTCATGGAGGTATTTTAATCCTTCCAGTATTTGCTTTGTATAAAAGCCAATTGTTTGCTCATTGTCCTTCAGTGGGCCCCATTTGGAACGAAGGAGAGCAGAAAGACTTCCTGTAAGTAGGGAGAAACAGTGGATAAAATCTTATTTGAATGAATTCTTTAAAGCATGTTAGTATTATAATATTAAGCTAACACTTATTGGTTATTAACAGTGGCCCAGGTATTATACTAAACACAGTACTTGGGTTGAAATATAAATAGGCAAGTCCCTGCTCTGTTGATGGTCTTTATGAAATACAGTCGAAAAGGCTACTTGGGGCTTCCCAGGTGGGTCAGTGGGTAAAGAATCTGACTACAGTGCAGAAGATGCAGGTTTGATCCCTGGGTTGGGAAGATCCCCTGGAGAAGGGAATGGCAACTGATGCCAGTATTCTTGCCCAGAGAATCCCATGGACAGAGGAGCCTGGCAGGCTATATAGTCCATAGAGTGGTAGAGTTGGACACGACGGAAGCAACTTAGCACACACACACAAAAGACCACTCAGTTTGCAAACCTTAATCCAAGTCATAATGATTGATACAAGAACAGTTCTGATATTTATTTATCATCTCCCAATAAACTGTAGGGACTTCCCTGATAACTCAGTTGGTAAAGAAGCCATTTGGGTTTGATCCCTGGGTTGGGATGATCCCCTCGAGAAGAGAAAGGCTACCCATTCCAGTATTCTCTCCTAGTGACTTCCATGGACTCTATAGTCCATGGGATCACAAAGAGCCAGGCATGACTGAGCAGCTTTCACTTTCACTAAACTGTAAAGTAATGGCATATGTCAACATTTTATTTACATTTACACAAATTAAGACCTGCTAATTAATAAATTCCATTCAGTTTTACTCTTCAAGACTCTAGAAACATACTTTTTTAAAAAGTTAGTTGTTTCTTTTTTTGAGGTTTTCTTAAACTTTATCTATTATTTTTATTGAGGTATAGTTGATGTACAGTATTATATGTTTCAGATATATAACATCTGAAATTTTTAAAGGTTATTTTCCATTTATAGTTATGATCAAACATTGGCTATAATCCCTGGGTTGTGCAATATATCCTTGTAGCTTATTAATTTTATATATAGTAGAAACCTATACTTTTTAAAGAAAGAAAACCATCTCTTACCTCCTGGGACCTGCTCCATGAAGATTTTAATGAAACCATTTTCACTGAAAGAGCCCAGATACTGGACAATATTTTTGTGCTTCAGATGCTTATGCAAGGCTATTTCTTCATGCAGGGGCTGGGAGTATCTGAAAGATATGCAAATGCCAGTGAGCTAATTATGTCAGACCTTCTTGTATAAATTTAAGCAATACAAATGGGAAATTCCAGCTAAATGAATTCACCCATACATGAAATAAAATATGACCATCTAAGGCCTTTATTTCTCATCACATAAATTCTGTGAAGCTGGAGCCCTGGTAGGGTGTGAGGGGAACTGTGTCAGATACTAGTCTAGGTCTTTGTATATATTAGCTCATTTCTCCCAACTCCATGAGAAGGTATTCCTAAGATGCCCATGTTACAGATAAAGAAATTGATTCACAGAACTAACCGATCCAAGAATTTCCAAGCTAGTAAGTAACAGAACTAAGATCTGAACCCAGGAGAACTGAAATCACCCACACAGCTCACTGTCACATTCATATGACCTACTATTCCATTAGCTTCATAAGTTTATTATGTCAGGAGATTATTTCCCAGGAAGAAAAAATTGCAAATAATTTTAATATTCATTCCAGAACTCACTGAAAGGTCCAACAACTCTTCAGTAAAAAAATATAAAACCATTTATATGCCAAGTCTCCTTGATTCTATTCAATCCAGTTCTACTCTATCATAATTATTTTTTACTCATTCCTAGCTGAGCCTCCATACTGAAAGACCAGCTTTAGACCAGACTTCAAAATCATGTACTTGGTATATATCGCTTTATTAAATTTTATGATGAAACAATTTTATATTTCTGGAACAGACAGAACAACATTTTTGATGATTTTCTGAAGTACTATGAAGTCTGCAGACTTTTAACAATCCTGGATATTAATATATTATCATATATTATGTTAATATAATTATTGTATAACTTAACTGTGGTAGGGTGCCAGCAATGATGAACAGAGACTCATAGGTATTTCCTAATTTTTTTTCTGTTGCATGATGGAAGCTACAGGTGTGAAACGCACTCACTATAACATAAACTATAAGCTGGATGCCTCATAATTTGCTTCAGTGCTACATGCAAGAAATGCTCAAATTTTATAGAGGCAAATCCATATAATCAGGATGGATTTCTTGGAATGACCATAACAAATACTAGAATCAGTTAGTATTGAATAACATTAGTAGGTTACAAAAACCCAAATTCATTTAATTAATTTATTTTTAAAATATATTTAAAATTTTTATTTATTTAATTGACTTAGCCATGCAGCTTGCAGGAGCTTAGTTTCCCGATTAGAGGCTGAACCCAGGTCCCAGAAATGAAACTGCCAAGTCCTAACCACTGGACCACAAACTGATTTAATTTAAACAAACTTTTATAACCTGTGAAACATTTCTCAGAAAGCTGCCAGCAACAGCCCAAAATTGACTTGTATATTAGACCTGTTACTCATTTTACTTTTCTTCAGAATTGTTCTAGGAGCTAAAGGCTTGTATTAAACTAAACCCCTTAACAAGATATCAGTTAGGGATAATACCATTTTGACTATTGCTAGAATGAGATAATGCAAGAAATACTAGTATATAATGTTACCAAGGAGATCCTTAGGTAATGACTCTCAACTATGAAGACATTTACAAGTTACTTTTTCCATGAAGTTTAAAATGCTTTATCAATGCTAGTTAAGGAGATCGCTCTTGATATGCATGAGATAAATCAGTGGCAATATTGGGCCAATTCTTCAGATTTGGTAGATCAAGATGACTGCATAACCCGAAGCAAGAGGCTCACTTGGTTTATGACAAATAATTAAAAGGCTCCGACCCCCTGACAACTTATTAAATATCAATCATAAATGTTAAAATATAAGATCATGAAGAAATAAATATACAACACACACTTCTCCTTATGTAACCAAAGAATAGCTCAAAAGTTACAATAATAGAATTCATCCTAGCTGAGAATAAGGACTCTTCTCCAGTGTGGAAATGATTAGTAACACTAGCAATTCTCACTAAATGTAAGTGAAAGTGTAAGTACCGCACACTGATTAAGCATGAAATTATAATTTGTTCAGGTCAATAAGCAACACTTGTCTGTGGGAATTACAAGAAAATCCCATTTCTTCTCAATTACTTGTGATAACAGAAAGAAAAATGGTATAGACATTCAAAGATACTTAAATATGCACTTAGCTTTGAAAAATTAATATATCATACATGTCTCCAGAGCACCTCTCCTGACTCAAATTCCCACTATAACCATCCAAAGCAGTGAAGTTCCCAACCTTGGCTGGCCATTTTGCATCTCCTGGAAGGATTTTAAAAAATATCAATGTCTATGACCTACCCCAGAATTTTGGAGGTCATGGCTTGAGCATCAGTATTTTTTAAAAGTTCCCCAGGTTCCTCTAACACACAGCTGGGTGGAAATACCTGACCTAGGACAATAGTTGACAAATGTGTAGAATGTTAGCAGAAGCCAACTCGAGATGTACAACTAGCTGGGACAAATTATGAGAGTGTCCTTAGAATCCAGCAGCTTGCTCTTATGACTACTCTGATGCTCTAGAGAAGTGTTTTTAGAGTGTGAGAGAACCACAGAAGAAGCTGCTTTTGTTGCTATGATCCTTCACTACAGATGGTAGTGTTTAGTGTACGCTGGATTATGCATTCTTCACACCCATCCTACCATCTGAGCAATCATCCTTTGTAACTGCGACTTTTTTAAAAGCCACCTTGAATCTCTCTAGGTCACAAAGGTGGAAATGCTTTCTGTGTTGTATCTCTCAATAACATGATAGACTTCATCTTAATCTTCTCTTAGAGGTAACAAAAAGATGCCCCATAGCAACTGTTCAAGAGAAGAGCTTGTCATGCAAGTGTTTTCAAACAAACCACATTATGCCAAATAGATCTTCGCTGGTGCTGGTGTACTCTGTGTATGCACAGTGGTAGCTGAATAAACTTAAGCTCCAAAGACAGTTTTCAAAGTGGTTTTCTTCCAAGTGACTAGTTACATTTATCTGGTGGTGGGGAGGAAGGTGATACTACTAAAGACAATCCTTTTAAATTTTATATCGCTTAAAGATCCACTCTATGTATCAATATATAATACTTAAGAACCTATAAGAATATTTGATGAAAATTTTAATATAACACACACACATATATATATTCCATATATATATATATAGGGGTATATATACTAGACATAAATGTATCTAGTGAATAGTTTCTATCACCATCCCAGAATTCATACTTATGTCTCATGAGTTAACCAAGGAAAAATTGCAAAAATACCATAGACAACCTAAAACTGAATTTACTGTCTACCTACCTAATATCTGTTCCTCCCTCTTTCTATGATTTTGTCTGGAGAAACAACCAGCCAACTTAAAAACCACTGAGTTTCTAACCTCCTTTGTAGTCAGGAGTGGTCACTTTTAGCCAATGAAACAAGAGGTGAAAATAGGCTGGACATTTCTGAGAAAGTTCGTTTTCCTTTTCCCTCTTCCTGTCTGGAATGCAGATAAGGCAGAGTGACCACCTGTCATGTACCAAGATGGAGACCAAGGATGGCAAGGCAGAAAGAGAACTGAGGCCTGAGACACTGGTTACAGGGGAAAGAGGGGTGTCTTTTTGAGCTTGTGGTAATCAGAGAAGGCATCTCTGAGGGCTTGGGAACTGAACCTGGGACCTAATTGATGACAACGAGGCAATCCCGCCAATATGTGGTATCGCTGGTCAGGGTGGCTGCAGAGGAGGAGGCCAGGCCGCAGAGGGAGGCAGGTGTCTGTGTTAAGGTTCCTGGGTTTTGTGTTGTAAGAACTCACAGCCAAGTTTTAAGCAGTAATGACATGATGTGATTTCAACTCAAGAAAGAGCTCTCTGCAGTCTCTGAGGAAGGGATTTCTCTAATAGTCTTTGTCAGGACCAAAGACTCACAAGAGTTTGGGACTGCCTTACGACCGTCTCTCCAGTGTTGGGGGACAGCGGTTTTGCCCTGTGGCGTCACTTTTCTGATGGCGTCAAGGAGTCATTGATTTCTCAGTTGGTCCAACTTTCCACCTTCAGTTTAGAATGGAATGCTGACTTCCAATGTCCTTAACACACCTGACTGGAAACTGGAACGTCTGGTTCAAACCATTTTAGCTGGTGCTCATTCCCCATATATCCATATAATAAACCAATCATGATGAAACATAACCTGAGCCCAACACACACAGGGCCATTCCCTTTTCTACTCTTTGAAAGTCCTAGTTACCATGGAGATGCCATCCTTCCGCAACAGTCTCGGGCCTGAATCACTGAATGACGCAGCAGCTAAACCTCAGAGGGAGCTAATTAAAGCCACAGAGTTTTCAGACAGTTTCATTAATTAGAATATCACCAAAATATTTTGTAAATGCTATTAACAACTGAAATACCTTAGAAAGCAGCTTTGATTAGTCACAATTACTGTACCTGCTGTCTCTCTCTGGGATTTCCTTAATGGCGATTCTGACTTGGTTGCTCAGATCTCGACCTGCATAAACTATCCCATAAGTGCCTTTTCCTAAAACGACTCTGTCACCATTTTCATCGTATTCATAGTCATACTACAGAAGGACAAAGGGGGAGAGAAGATTGAAATGTTAGTTGCAGTCCACATGTTAAACATCAACTTTTTCCAAGAGCATTTTTCCTTATTTTATCAAATGATTTTAACAAGGAAAACAATAAGATGAGGTTCTAATGAACAGTTTCAAGAACCAAAGAATAACCTGAACACAGAGCATCGTGTGTTCTTATTTTCCCAACTGTGACAAACACCGGGCAGTGGGGGGTGGGGGCGGCAGAGAGGGACTATGTATTGAAATCCATGGAAGCGCTTCTCCAAAAGCCCACTTGGATTCTTTACCCACTGAATCCTGTTGATCACTGATTCTGAAGATGTGTATGATTAGCATCAATGTCTCTCAATAGCTATCACACTGAATTAACTATTCTTTTGTTTTTCAGCTTTTGGTACCGTCAAAGCATTTCACACTCTTCCAGGAGAAGAAAACCACTCAATGGCTTTGAGTAAGAAGAAACTTTGAGGTCTTCAGTTCAGTTCAGTTCAGTCGCTCAGTCGTGTCCAACTCTTTGCGACCCCATGAATCGCAGCACGCCAGGCCTCCCTGTCCATCACCAACTCCCGGAGTTCACTCAGACTCATGTCCATCGAGTCCATGATGCCATCCAGCCATCTCATCCTCGGTCGTCCCCTTCTTCTCCTGCCCCCAATCCCTCCTAGCATCAGAGTCTTTTCCAATGAGTCAACACTTCCCATGAGGTGGCCAAAGTACTGGAGCTTCAGCTTTAGCATCAGTCCTTCCAAAGAAATCCCAAGGCTGATCTCCTTCAGAATGGACTGGTTGGATCCCTTTGCAGTCCAAGGGACTCTCAAGAGTCTTCTCCAACACCACAGTTCAAAAGCATCAATTCTTCGGCACTCAGCTTTCTTCACAGCCCAACTCTCATATCCATACATGACCACTGGAAAAACCATAGCCTTGACTAGGCAGACCTTAGTTGGCAAAGTAATGTCTCTGCTTTTGAATATGCTATCTAGGTTGGTCATAACTTTTCTTCCAAGGAGTAAGCGTCTTTTAATTTCATGGCTGCAGTCACCATCTGCAATGATTTTGGAGCCCCAAAAAATAAAGTCTGACACTGTTTCCACTGTTTCCCCATCTAGCTGACAATAATAAGCAAGGATTATTTGTACTCTACCCTTTCCCAATTCCCCAAGACTCAAAACATTTTAAAAATGAAAAATGGGTACTTCTCTGGCAGTCTGGTCGTTAGGACCCTGTGCTTCCACTGCAGGGGCCATGGGTTCTATCTCTGGTCTGGGAACTAAGATCCCACATGCCTCGTGGCATGACTAAAAAAAATAGAATAAATAAGAAAAAATTTTTAATGTAAAATTTAAAAAAATTTTCTAATTAAAAAAAATTTTAAAAAGGAAAAACTTCAAAATGAAGGAAAAACTTCATTTTTGATCCAAAAAAGGAAATATCTACAGCCCTAAACCCAAAGTGGCAAGCATGTCAGTTAAATACGGAAAACAGCATCAAATAAATGAAAGGCGTATAGTGACCTTTAGAACTTCCCAGGTGGCTCAGTGGTAAAGAATCTGCCTGCCAAGCAGAAGACACGGGTTCAATCCCTGGGTCAGAAAGATCCCCTGGAGAAGGAAATGTCAACCCACTCCAGCATTCTTGCCTGGAGAATCCCATGGACAGAGGAGCCTGGCAGGCTACAGTTTATAGGGTCACAAAGGAGTGGGAAACAACTTAGCAGCTAAACAACAATGACATGTGACATTTGGTAGACATCTTCTCAGACCTGCAGGCATCATCCACAAAGGCATCTTTTGTTGTGGGCTTAAACTACAGGATTCATAGTCATCAAATGATCAAGCCATGTCTATGTAGAAACCCAATGTAAAACTACAGACCAGCAGGAGAGACCATAAAAACAAGCTCCTTTCTTTGTCTGTATTTTGCTAGAGTATAAAACTAGCAGCACATAGCTAGGTTCAACTCACAGAAGGGTTTGGGTTAGCCATTAAAAAAAAAAAACAAACTGATTTCAAACATTTGTATATCAGCAAATTTAATATTAACACACAAAATAATCCAAAAGAAGATAATGATCATGGATTTTGACACTAAACTAACAACACAGCCTTAAAATATAGAGAGTTGATAAAATTACAAAGAAAAATATACAATATAAACCATAATAGGTTCTAAATAGAACTCTTTTAGAAACCAATATATCTAGCAGACAAATTCAAAATAGAGACCCTAATGGCACAAATAACAAGTTTGGTATGGTAAATACAGAGATAGCTACAAATTCCTTCCATACATATATGAAAAATATAAAATAATTAGTCACATATTAGGCCACAAAGAAAATTTCAACAAATTTCAAAAAACAGCTATGATAAAGACCATGATCTTTGACCACAAGATACTAAAAATAAGACAGCCAAAAACTATATTTGAAAACTGAGCATTGCAATTTAAAATTATCAAGGGATTAAAAAATAAATGATCACGGGAATTACAAAGTAGTTGAAAAAGAATGACAAGGAGAACATTGCACATCAAAAACTACAGATTTAGAACTATGTATATAAAAATTTTCACAGTTTTAAAGAATTGCATTAGAAAACAGAAAACTTTTAAATGATCAAGTTAAATGGTCAAGAAAATACAAAAAGAAGAATACATTACTATCCAAAGAGTAGAAGAGTTTCTGGTTTTAGCAATATGGTAGGCTATGTACATGAAAATGTTCCCACCAAAAAAACCTAGACAAAATTAAATAGACATACTTTAAACGTCTAGTGTGTGTGCTCAGTCATGCCCAACTCTTTGCTACCCCATGGACTGTAGCCCACCAGGCTCCTCTGTCAATGGGATTTTTCCAGGCAAGAATACTGAAGTGGGTTACCATTTTCTACTCCATTAAATGCCTACCCGGACTTATAAAAAGGTAAAGAAGACTTCTGCTGCTGCTAAGTCGCTTCAGTCGTGTCCGACTCTATGCGACCCCAGAGACGGCAGCCCACCAGGCTCTCCCATCCCTGGGATTCTCCAGGCAAGAACACTGGAGTGGGTTGCCATTTCCTTCTCCAATAAAGAAGAGTTCTAGGAACTAGAAATTTAAAGGAAAAGGGACACTAAAGGGATAATCACAAGAACTGATGACCTTGCAGTCCAAGTGCTGGGGATGAAGTCTTCTAGATTTATAAATCTAGGGCAGAGGTTGGCAAACAGTTTCTGCACAGGGCCAGATATTGATTCTTTTCAGATTTGTGAGCCATACGATCTCTATGGCAGCAACTCAACCCTGCCATCATCAGTAGCTCAGTCAATACAGAAGTAAGTGGGCATGGCTGTGTTCCAGTAAGACTTTATTTACCAAGAGAAGTGGTGGGCTGGTTTTGGTGTCTGGGCTACAGTTCATCAATTCCTTACCTGAGATTTTGGTCTTAATGCTCACTGGGGATAGGAAACGAAACCTTGTGTCTATGGAAGGTGAAGAGATGGAACACACAAAACCAGGGTCCTTGAAAGACTATAATTTGGTGAAAGGGTAGATTAGAAAAAAGTCAGCCCACTGCACTGAGAAACAAAAAGAAAAGTTTGCCTGTCTTAGATTAAGCTCTGAGTGGACAAAGTCTCCTCTGAATACTTTCAACCACTGGCTGATACTCTGCTGTGTGGAGCTCAAATGGACACTTGTCATTAATACCCATAATCTGTATCGAGCCTGGAAAATTTCTGGAGTGACAACAGAAACAAAGCAAAACATTTAAAAGGAAGACTCCCTTAACACAGACTATAAAGGATCTGCCAGTGAAATTAAGCTCATAATCCAACATTTTAAAATATATAACAAAATAATTCACCATCAGTGAGTACTGGTTGAGTTTGACAAATATCACTCTAAAATAAGTACACTTAACATAAAGATATAAAATAAGAAATCCAAAATATGAGGAAAGAATGAAAAGTGAAAGTGACTCAGTCATGTCCAACTCTTTGGGATCCCATGGACTGTATAGTCCATGGAATTCTCCAGGCCAGAATACTGGAGTGGGTAGCCTTTCCTTTCTCCAGGGAATCTTCCCAAATCAAGGATCAAACCCAGGTCTCCCACACTGCAGGTGCATTCTTTATCAGCTAAGCCACAGGAAAGCCCAAGAATACTGGAGTGGGTAGCCTATCCCATCTCCAGGGGATCTTTCTGACCCAGGAATCGAACCAGGGTCTCCTGCATTGCAGGCGGATTCTTTACCAATTGAGCTATCAGGGAAGCCCTTGAGAAAAGGATAAAGACACTCTAAAAAGGGCCAGACAGACTTGAGACGGACTCAAACCTAACCTCCAGAAACTGAGCCCTAAATAGGAAAAGATAAATATAAAATTCCCACTCAGATATGATATAGGGAAACTACAAAATATCAAAGGCAAAGAGAGGATGATAAAAGAAAGCAGAAATTTTTTTTTTTTAAAGAACAAATAACCCACAAAGGCAGGTAATCTGGTTACTCTGCAATTCTCTGGGGTACACATTCTCAATTTGAGAGGCCACAAAGGATGAGGAAGATGGAGGGCATATTGTTACCAGCTTGTTTATTTGCTTCCAAGAGGTTTCCAAACCTTGACAGAGGCAATCAGGTTGTATTCTTTTGGAGAATGCTATGCCCACTACCATGGCAGGATTTGGTGAACACGGATCTCCCTATCATGGACCCTACCCTGCCAGAGGAAAGAGGCCAAGCTCTGGAAAAGAGATGTCTGCTTTCTCTGTGGCAACACTTTACCCAATGTACATTAGAAGATACTCCTATTCTAGCAATCTAACATATGGCTAAAGATTATCCTTAGACCAGAGAAGGAAAACAGTTACGTTTACAGGATGAGAGAACAGGAAACAGGGATCATTTAGCAAATTCTCCAGACTGGAAGATACTCCAGCAAAGAGGCAGTACAGCCCAAAAATTCTACTTGAAGGATCCCAAGTCTCTATACCCAACTCTTGGTCCAGACTTTTGCCATGCTATACCATGCATGCTGGAAATCTACCAGCCAGGACCCAGGCTGGCAGGAGGCAGGACAGGGACCATCATCAAAGTCCTGTAACTCATCTTTGCCAGTGTGGCCTATCAAAGAGAGGGAAACCTACACACTGAACCTAGTACTACCACCACCTTACATTATTATAATGCAGTGGTAATGTAGTCACCAAGTCGTGTCTGACTCTTGTGACCCCATGGACTCCATGCCAGGCTTCTCCGATCATGGATTCTCCAGGCAAGAATACTGGAATGGATTGCCATTTCCTTCTCCAGGGGATCTTCCTGACCCAGGAATTGAACTCAGGTCTCCTGCACTGCAGGCAGATTCTGAACTGACTGAGCTATGAGGGAAGCCCCTTTTATAATGCACTATATAATTTTAATTATTATAATTAAAAGAAAAAATATCAGCTTTCAATAATCTACCTCATTTGATGGTCATAATAAGCCTATGTCATAGCAGGAAAGGTCTATGATTAGCTCCAGTTTACAAATGATCAAAAATATCTTCCACTGAAAATATGTGAAAATGGTGGCTTAAACCTAGCCCATCAGATCCTGCCAAGGCTGTAGGACAATCTTTTTTACAGTTATCAACATTAAAAAAAAACTAAGACCATGGCATCCAGTCCTATCACTTCATGGCAAATAGATGGGGGAAAATGGAAACAGTGGCAGATATTATTTTCTTGGGGTCCAAAATCATTGTGGACATTGATGGCAGCAACAAAATTAAAAGACGCTTGCCCATTGGAAGAAAAGTTATGACAAACCTAGACAACGTATTAAAAAGCAGAGACATCACTTTGCCAACAAAGATCATATAGTCAAAGCTATGGCTTTTTCAGTAGTCATGTATGGAAGTGAGAGTTGGACCATAAAGGCTGAACAACGAAGAATTAATGCTTTTGAATTTGGTGCTGGAGAAGACTCTTGAGACTCCCTTGGACAGCAAGGAGATCAAACCAGTCCATCCTAAAGGAAATCAGTCCTGAATATTCATTGGAAAGACTGATGCTGAAGCTCCAATACTTTGGCCACCTGATGCAGAGAGCCAACTCATTGAAAAGACCCTGATGCTGAGAAAGATTGAAGGCAAGAGAAAAAAGGGTGACAGAGGATGAGATGGTTAGAGGGCATCATCGACTCAATGGACATGACTTTGAGTAAACTCGGGGAGATGGTGAAGGACGGGGAAGCCTGGTGTGCTGCAGTCTATGGGTCACAAAGAATCGGACACAACTGAGGGACTGAATAACAATAACATCAGATTCTATATTTTCTATTGTTCATACCACCAATGCTGCAGGAAAATCTTTTTCACAGTATAAGAACTTGTAAGATATATCTCAGTTCTGTTTCCAAACACCAGTATTGTAAAGATGTTCCCAGCATATTCTTGGTATCCACTGAATACCCATATATATTCAAACAGACATAGGGTAGACATCTGTTGGCCATCTTAGACTCCATTCTTCCCTTTCTCCCCAGGTCACACTGACTGCCAAATGCCACTAGGCTGATCCTCATTGCTCTTGCTTCAGATCAGGCCCTCCTTGCTTCTGTGTGTGTGTGCGTGCTCAATCGCTTCAGTTGTGTCCATCTCTTTGTGACACTACAGACTGTAGGCCACCAGGATCCTCTGTCCACGAAATTCTCCAGGCAAGAATACTGGAATGGGTTGCCATGCCCTCCTCCAGGGGATCTTCATGACCCAGAGACTGAACCTGCATCTCTTATATCTCCTGCATTGGCAGGCAGGTTCTTTACCACTAGCACCACCTAGGAAGCCCCCTAGTTTCTATATTATTCTACAAATCCTCAACAGGCCTTCCTGCTACCTCCTACCCTATTGCTCTGTTTTCCAACTCACCCTCCAAAAAGTTAGCAGTGAACTTCCCAGTCTCAGGTTCCAAAGTGAACTTTCCACATTCATACCACTGCTTCTGCTTGTGTTCCTCATCACTTTCAGGATCAAATCCAAACTCCTTAGCCTGGAGTCAATACCCTTCAGAATCTCTTTGCTACCTCTGTGTCCAGCCTGCTATCTCATCAACGTCCTCCAAAAACTCCCAGTGAAGTTCCCCAGATCTTTGTGCCTTTACACATAGGCGTTTTCTACCTAAGGAGTTCTGCCTCGTCCTTTAAAATAAGGAAGCTTTCTTGAACTGTCCACCTAATCCTCAAAGCTGGGTTAGATTCTGGTCTGATAGACTTCCAAGGCCTTTTGCCCTCATTCACGCAGCCATTTTTCACTCTTCTCTTAGCCCATCTGCATTCCATTCTCTACTGTGAGATCTTTGAGAACCAGGACTTTATCTGGAATTGGTCTGTCCCTAGTCTTAGCCATATCTGGATTGTAGTAGAGGTTCAGTGAATATTTGCTTAATCAATCAGGCTATAGAAAATTTAATGGGAACCTTTTCTTTGTTTTTCCACTGTGGAGCCCTAACCACTGAACCATCAGAGAATTCCCTTGATAACAACCAGATGCCAAAACAAAACATTTACCATCAGTATCCTTTTATTTTTCATTGAAAGGAGTTTTGCCACAGGAATACTTACTTAGCATAGTGAAGAATATACAAGCCTCGATGAAACTGCTCAAGGTTTGAGCAGGAAATGCAAGGACAGGAAATTCCTGTCCCTCAGGAATGCAAGGCACCAAAAGACTGTTCGTTTTTAAAAAGAATATTAGCTATAGAAGTTGCCTCCTGTTAGACAAAGTGGTCATAGTGAAACTCAAAAGGGCTTTCAATAAAACTGAAAACCATTCCAACGCATGATTGCCGCTTGGTTTCTTTTTTCTTCTTTAACTAATTTATTTATTTTGGCTGTGCTAGGTTCTTAGTTGTGGCTCATGGGATCTTTGCAGCAGTGAGCGGGCTTCTGAGTTGTGCCACGTGAACTCTTATTTGCAGCATGCCAGATCTAGTTCTCCAAACAGGGACTGAACTAGGGTCCCCTGCCCTGACAGCATGGAGCCCTACCAACTGGATCACCACAGAAGTCCCTTTCTTCTTCTTTTTCTTACAATATAGAGATATAATTTTAAAAGGCAGGCTTGAGAAGACTTCCAAGACCTTTAAGGACACAATTATCTCTGTGATGACCAGAAGTAGAAAGAAGTCTTGACCAAAGCCAAGGGTCTGTTAAATAACGAAAATGGAGGAAAAAAGGCAGGGCCTGGGGGAATCGAGTGTTTTTAAAAATAAGAATAAAATTACACTGCTTATATAGTTTGCATTCTATTTCTATGGCAATGGGTTAACAAACCAGGTGTTGCTAAGGGAGACAACTGCATTTTGAAGCAACGATGGGAATGCTTCTAGAATCAGCCTCTCTTGTTGCCTGCCCAGAACTGTCTAAACTGGCGCGCGTAGGAAGACAATCTTGACAAGGCCAAACACCAAAGTGGTGACTCACTTAGTCCTTGCCCTGTCAAGGGACTCACAGTAAAATAGTCACCTTCTAAAAAGCCATGTGCTGTCCCTGGTATTAATTACCTTAGCTGAGTAGTCACCTCAAGGACTCAAGTTGTAGCTTTGCTATTTTTCTAGTCATAATGCCTTAGTAAGATGTAAATGCTAAAAGCATTAATAACTAGTAATAGCATTAATAGTAAAAATGCGGTAGGTATAAATACCTAATTCTATAGCTCTCTGCTTTCTCAGATCTTTACTTACATCTTCCCTCCTCAAGGCTTCCTTGTGTAAAATCACATTCCTGTTTCACTATAACTTCCTAAATCCTTCCCTGCTTAATTTTTCTCGTTTATGTTGATCATTACTCATTACTTACTTCCTGTCAGTCTCCCACTAGAGTGTAAGCTCAGTGAAGGCAGGGATTTCCTCTATTTTGTTCTCTGCTAGATCCCTAGCACCTAGAAAAGTGTCTTCCTCATAGCAGGTGTCCAACACATATTTGGTGAATGAATTGATGGCATCCACTGGGATCCCCTAATGTGGTATAAAGATTATTTTAAGATGAAAACAACTGAAGAAATAGCTGCAGAAAAAACATTTTCTAAACATATTTTGCTGACTTAAGCAAAGCCTCTTGAAAATATAGATGCCACAATCTCCTCTCCAGGAGGTTTTGGACCTCTTATATCTGGATGAGAAATTACTAAACAAAACCTTTTGCAAAACTTTCCATACTTTCCACTTGTTTCTCATTAGTTTCCCACTATGTTGCATCCCCTTGAAGTCCTAAGAACTTTTCTTTAAAAAAATTTTTTACTGTGCTTTTTTTCTTGATGTGGACCATTTTTTAAATTTTTTATTGAACATGTTATAATATTACTTCTGTTTTATGTTTTGGATTTTGGGCCATGAGGCATGTAGGATCTTAGTTCCCTGACCAGGAATTGAACCCACATCCTTTGCATTAGAAGGTGAAGTCTCAACAACTGGACTGCCAGGGAAGTCCCAAAGACTTTTCCTATTAAGATAAATAAACTTTTAAATCTAGCTATGCAGGAATTACTTCTTTGCATATTCCCTCATACAGGAATAAACTCTTGTCTTTTCTCCTGTTAATCTTTCTTTTGTCAGTTAATTTGCAGGCCTCCGATCACTGAACATGAGTTGACAGAGGAAAAAAGTTTCTTTTTCTTGCAACGGAACAAATGAATGAGTAATAAACATATTCTTATCATACAACACCATAGTGACAGCTACTCCCAGGCAGTACAGTAACTGTGGGTGATCAGCTTCAGATCTTGTTGTTGTGGTTTAGTCACTGAATCATGTCCAACTCTTTTGTGACCCCATGGACTGTAGCCTGCCAGCCTCCTCTGTCCATGGGATTTCCCAGGCAAGAATACTGGAGTGGTTAGCCATTTCCTTCTCCAGGGCATCTTCCCAACCCAGGGGTTGAACCTGCCTTCCCTGCACTGGCAGGCAGGTTCTTTACTGCTGAGCCAGATCTGTACAAAAATAGAAACACAAGGCCAAAGAAAAACAAACCAGTGTGCTGCTGGATGACTCTGAATTGATTTAAATGAATTCTAAACCATAATTCACTGTTAACGTTTGTGAAGCAAATCATCAAAAAAAAAGAAATGGTAAGGTTTCATCATTCTGCAGATGTTTGAGTGAAAGGAAAACATTTCATTTGTCTTACTTGTTCCTAATCCATCACACAGGGGGTAACTTCCTCTCTATGCAGCCTGGAAACTACATAGAAACAGGTTCACAGGGCCAGCTGCTATGATTATTTCAGGCTTGTGTCAGTTTATGCCCATTCTGATAAAACAGTGAGGTACAAATGCGTAAAAGAAAAAGGAGCACCACGGGAAAAGGGAGGGAGAATATAGGTATGTTTGGAAGAGGCATGAGGAGGAAGGCAACATATTCTGCACTGAACACCAAAGGAACTCAGTAATTTATGGCTTCTTCCAAAAAACTAAAGAAGAGACAGGGAGAGATGAAGCAAATGGGCGGAGAGTGGCTTGATTGTGGTATTCAGCTTGATTATGGTATTCATTCTTTCCTTGACTTCACATTGATTAAACAATCATCCAGCTCATTTCCCAGCATTTACTCTGCCCTCCTCCAATCTAATTTCCTTTCCTCCCAGTTTGAGATATTGTTTAAACAACTCTGGTTTTGTCACTCCTCAGCTTTAAACCCTTCTAAGCCTTCTGAATGAACTGCTTGGATGCCTGATCCCCGCAAGACGATGGGGTGAAAAGGGAAAGAGGGCCACAGTCCAGCCTTGGGATGTAAATAGTCCAGTGCAGGCTACTGAACTACAGGGAAATGAAAAGAGTTAGGGCAGAGGATGGGGCAAAAATGCTGTAAGGGTAGAGAAAAGTGAAAAGATGTGGGTGAACATGGCTCAAAGTAAAAAGCACCCTTGAGTCATATCTCAAAAAATTAGAGTAGAGTCACCAAGTAGAACAAAGCAGAAAAAGCGTGTGGAGTTGGGCATCTGCACGCCAAGTCCAGAGGCTGGAACAGCATGGCTGTTTGAATAATGGACAGGAGTTTGGCACTGCAGGACCGCAGGGTGGAAAGGAAAGGGTAAGTTACAGCCAGAGGGATAAGAACATTGTATGATGCAGAAATCTTCTTCTAAAAAGAAGAGCATCAAAGATTTTTAATTTTATTTTTTAAAATGCCATTTGCAGTGGCATGGATGGACCTAGAGATTGTCATACTGAGTGAATTAAGTCAGACAGACAAATATCATATGCGTATATGTGAAATCTAAAGACATGGTACAAATGAGCCTATTTAAAAACAGAAGTTGAGTCACAGATGTAGAAAAACTTGCGTGGAACTGACATATATGCACTACTATATACAGAATAGACAACTAATAACAACCTACTGAATAGCACAGAGAACTCTATTCATTACTCTGTAATGACCCATATGGGCACAGAATCTAAAAAAGAGTGGATATATGTCCATGTATAACTGACTTTGCTGTATCAGAAACTAACATGACATTGTAAATCAACTATACTCTTAAAAAAAAAACTTAAAATAAAAAAGCTTTTTAATTAGGGAAGTCACAGGATTAAATCTGCCTGAGAGATCTCTCCAGTGATGGCAGGGCCAGTGTTATTGATGGCAGGAGAGATAACAGGCCATATGAGAGATGATGAGGATGTGAGATAGAGGAGTGACAAAATGGAATGAAGGGGTTGGAAGAAACACTGGCTGTGAGACTGGAGCAGAGATTCTCTGAGGTATCTGGCTTGGGTAACTGTGTAGATGCCTTTGCTCTTAGTACAGACATGAAAGCCTGGGAGAACAAAAACAGGAACCACAGATGATAAGTGTTAAAACCCTGACAGTTGACTATAATCAACTGTTCAATGAGTTCAGTGTAAATTTATTAAGATAATAAATTCTTTAAGCTATGGGTTCATAACTCTTCCATTTCAAAAGATAGCCCTGAATAAAAAACATAGCCTTGAATCAAAAGAAGTTGTTTCTCTTTCTGTTTAAAAATAGAGAAGTCCTCTGAAAGTGGTATTGAGCTATATTTAAGAAACCTTGTACAGTTTGTACTAATCTTAAAATTTGTTTATAATGTGAGCTAGGAAAGGACATGTAAGATCTTCTTGTTCAATTCTCATTTAAGGAATGGTATCATCTTAATCCAGCAGGAGTAAGAATTATGTCCAAAGTTATAAAACTGGTTATTGGCATAGTCAGAGCTAAAACCCAAGGATCTAACTAGAATAGAGTCAGGTATGATCAACTGGAAGAAGGGTTTGACCATGACCCAAACAAGGCTGAATCCCTCCCACAATTGTACTGCTTCAAAGAAACAGCATTCAAATTCAGAAAGAAAAGCAAATCTTAACTTGGACTTCAGGTAAGTTTTTCAAACATCAGGAAGTCTAAGGTTTAGTTCAAATTTGTGGTTTACGGAACCACATTAATAGCTAATGTCTGCCAAATGCTGACATCACCCCATGAAAAGTTAAAAAACATTTTAAAAAAACATCTGATCTTTCTAAAACTTTAATTTTGTTTTGAGCCAATTTGAATTCTACCTCAAATGGAGGTGAAGATCAGAAAATAATTATTCTGCATACAAAATCTTAAACACCAAAGTAATCCTTCTCACTTATACTGTAAAGAATAGGAAGAGGAGGAATTATTTTCAGTATGTCATTCAGAGCCTGAAGTTTGAGTTCAGTTTGCAGTAATGAAGTTAAGCAACAAATTTTAATCAAATATTTAGAATACTAAAAACCTGATGTTATGGCGCTAGTTGTAAAGAACCCTCCTGCCAATGCAGGAGACATAATCCTGGGTCTGAAAGATCCCCTGGATGAGGGCATGGCAACCCACTCCAGTACTCTTGCCTGGAGAAAATGGACATGGACAGAAGAGCCTGGGGGGCTATAGTCCATGGGGTCACAAAGAGTTGGACACAACTTAAGTGACTTAGAACATGCACACACAATGTTAGTCATGAATACTGAAAATATCTAAGAAATGTGATCAAGGGTATAATGGAGTTATCGTAAGTTATGCAAAAATATAAGTTAAGGTTATTTAATAACTTATATTGCATAGGTGCTCTGGCCATGAAGGGACTGGAGAGCCAAGATGGACATCATCATCTTCACAACCCAGAACATCACTGTATCCATTCTTCATGTCATGCTACCAGAACACCCAAGACTACATCAGCAATGTCACTAGTTGTAGCAATAAGAGCAAACTAAGCCAAACCACTTAAAACAAGTATGCTTGAATTCACTGTATAGACTATACAATCCACTGGGAATACTGCAGAAGCCATTCTATGTCAGAGATTTTTAATTATGCTGATAGAACACAAATGACGTATAAGAAGTATAAGAGTGTTTTTCTGCCATAAGGGTGGTATCATCTGCATATCTGAGGTTATTGCCATACCCTTATGGCAGAAAGTGAAGAGGAGCTAAAAAGCCTCTTGATGAAAGTGAAAGAGGAGAGTGAAAAAGCTGGCTTAAAGCTAAACATTCAGAAAACGAAGATCATGACATCCGGTCCCATCACTTCATGGGAAATAGATGGGGAAACAGTAGAAACAGTGTCAGACTTTATTTTCTTGGGCTCCAAAATCACTGCAGATGGTGACTGCAGCCATGAAATTAAAAGACGCTTACTCCTTGGAAGAAAAGTTATGATCAACTTAGATAGTATATTCAAAAGCAGAGACATTACTTTGCCGACTAAGGTTTGTCTAGTCAAGGCTATGGTTTTTCCTGTGGTCATGTATAGATGTGAGAGTTGGATTGTGAAGAAGGCTGAGCACCGAAGAATTGATGGTTTTGAATTGTGGTGTTGGAGAAGACTCTTGAGAGTCCCTTGGACTGCAAGGAGATCCAACCAGTCCATTCTGAAGGAGATCAGCCCTGGGATTTCTTTGGAAGGAAGGATGCTAAAGCTGAAGCTCCAGTACTTTGGCCACCTCATGCGAAGAGCTGACTCATTGGAAATAACTCTGATGCTGGGAGGGATTGGGGGCAGGAGGAGAAGGGGACGACCCAGGATGAGATGGCTGGATGGCATCACGGACTCGATGGACGTGAGTCTGAGTGAACTCCGGGAGATGGTGATGGACAGGGAGGCCTGGTGTGCTGCGATTCATGGGGTCGCAAAGAGTCAGACACGACTGAGCAACTGAACTGAACTGAAGAGTGTTTTTCTAACATTAAAAGAATAGTGTCCCTGCACTTTCTTGAGAAGGCCTCCCAGGTGGCTCAGTGGTAAAGAATCCATCCATCTGCCAATGCAGGAGACTTGGGTTCAATCCCTGAATCAGGTAGATCCCCTGGAGGAGGAAATGGCAACCCACTCCAGTATTCTTGTTGGGAAAATCCCTGGTGGGCTACAGTCTATGGGGTTGCAAAGAGTTGGACATTACTGAGCAACTGAGCATGCATTCACTTTCTTGAGAAGAGTGGGTTACGAGCACTTTGATAAATCAGAGAGCTCTATGGTATGAGTTGTTTTTTGTGTGGTCAGCAGACCTACTAAAACCCCCGGACATTCCTAGGAAGAAAAACTGAATGTTTCCCTTCTTATCTGGCTGGTGAGTGTTCTCAGTGCTTGCAGGAGAACTGTCTGATCAGGAAGGGTATCTTACAGAGCCCACCCCACTGATTACCACTGCATACAGATCGGGAGATCATGACCCTGGGTCTTCTTGACAGCTCTCTGAAAAGCAATCTACCTGTCCCTCTAACAGTAGGAGACCTAGTCTTAGAAAAATTAGCCAGTGTAACTCACCACAAATTCTAAGGGAATTCAAGCCATGCTATGCTGTGCCTATAGTTAAAGGAATTTCTAGAGCAGAGTCTCTGAACTGATGATTCAATCAGTTTATGAAGACCAAGCTTGCCCAACCTGGCTATCATAGTCTGGCTATGCTATGTACATTTATCATAAGATGGATTGCTTTTCAAAGAAGGATAATAAAGAATACATATCGCTGTGTTTTTTTTTTTTAACTCAGCAATTTATGTTGTTGTAAAACAACTTTAGGGGTTTTCCAATCTATCCACTTCATAATCTATTATTAATGGAAATGTTTCATTTTCATTGTTAACTTTTACCCTGGCAGTTGCTATGTATTAAGTAATGCTAAATTTAACCCAAATAAAAATAGAGATAATTAAGTACAGTCAAAAGAGCACTGATGTGGAAGTCAAGATATCTAGTTTCTAACATAATCACTTAAATAAGAAAATATAACACTGCAAAATATTAAGCCTAACAAAGTACTGTCTATTACTTCTGCAGACAGCAAGCTAGTACATGGGGAAGATTATTTTTTTTCCAAAGTAGCTCCATCATCTTTTTATAACTTAAATGAAAAAGCTTTAGGCTTATTCAGGAATAACAAAGCTATACTACTGCCGGGGTTCCTGGGTGGTGCTAGTGGTAAAGAATCCGCCTGCCAATGGGAGACATAAGGATGCGGGTTTGATCCCTGGGTTGGGAAGATCCCCTGGAGGAGGGTATGGCAACCCACTCCAGTATTCTTGTCTGGAGAATCCCATGGACAGAGAAGCCAGGTGGGCTACATTCCATATGAGGTCGCAAAGGGTCAGACATGACTGAAACAGTTTAGCATACACACACATGCATATAACTGCTGAAGAATTACAGAATTTAATTACAGACATAATTAACAATTGGTTATTATATTTAAATTTCCTTTGACTGTTACCCTACCACTATGCTTACATAAAACTTAAGTACACTGCTAGTATACAAGATGACAGTATCAAGGTGATCTAAAACATAAGTATACCAGTCAGACTGCTGCTGTAGTTCAGTTTCACTTTAACATTAGAAATGTAAATTTCAATACTGCTTGAATTTAGAATTCTCTCCCAAGTCATAAAATGGGAAGGGCTTGGAGAAAACAGAGGCCCATTTCATGTCTGGAGAAGTGTCACCTTTCAGACACTGGAGATGCCCCAGTGTGAAAGTCAGCACTCTTGAACCTCCCCAGTACTGCTCCTCACTGTGGCAGAACACTCTTTGACATACAGCTGACAGGCAGGATGGAGAAAACGGACACGGTTGAAAAATGGGTGTCTGCAGTGTACTATACCCAGGAGGCACAAGGAAGGGGCACCTCCTCTCTTTAGTCTGTTTACCTTCCATTGTTGCAGATTCTCCAAGTAAGCATACGAATGAGGGCTGCAAACGCTTCTATCATTCAGAATTTTCACCGAATTTTGCTGGTCTGAATTGCAGCATATCTCAGAGGAGCAGAAAAATGTGCAAAGGGCACTGTGACTCTTGCATTGAGGGTTATCAACACCCTCAGAGATAAAAGCATAGTTACTCTCTATAAGATACAAAAACATGGCATTCCTAAGAGTTCTCTGATGTTTGCTTTTCAGCCCTTTTTAACCAAAGGGTTTCTCAAAGCTGTTTTTAACATTAAGGAACAGCTTATAGACTCTAGACTCTATAGACTCTAGACCCTCTACCCCTCACCCACTACTCATGTAACGTGCCTGCTCTCTCGCTCTCTCTCACACACACACACCTTTGCTTCAGTAAAACTTGAAACAGTTCACTTAAAAAAATTAGCCACAAGAGAAATTTTGTAAAAATTACCTCCAGGGAGTCACCTTCACAATCTCCTTCCTCTGTGTTTTTCCCCTTCTCTTCAGTAATGGTGTTCACCATTTCAAAAAACCTACAGAGAAAATGGGTATGTAGTCATTCATAATAGCTAACATGTTAAATATATGCAAGCACGTTTTAAAGTGACTTCAGAGCAAAAACTGGGATCTAGAGGATTCCAGCAATAAAGTATGAGCATCAGTGTAAAAAATAAGGTTTTCCAAAAAGAAAACACAGGTTAGTATAATTTGACAGAAATTTCAGGCAATGTCTAACACTTCAGATAATAGTAACATGATACTTTACACAATCAGAATGGTAAGGCTAGACAAGGACAGAGAAATGTAAAGAATGTGTACTTGTGTATAAGACCAAGATTGGGAGTATTTACACAATTTGGGACAAACTCCTCCACCTGTCTGAGACTCATTCTTTAACTATAAGTGGGGAATACATGAAAATGACTTGTAAAGTGCTCAAGGCAGGGCACTCTTCATTAAATATTAACTACTATTATTTGCTGTTATTATTTTAAATGGACATAACAGAAACATCCACCTTCTGAAGTAGTGTCTCTAAGTCCTGAGCTGACTCTCTGACACAGTGTTGGCTGCTACATTTGATCTCAGTTCCTGAAACTTCTGCCTGAGCACCTCAGCATCCATGTGGGGTCCCCTATACATGGTCTGCAAAATACTGACGTGAACCAGGAATGGCTATCTTTTACGTTTGGGACACAAGACACCTCTCTTTTGGTGATAAACATTTTCTTCAGCAATTATTCTTGTAAAGTTTTGTTTTCTGGAGATCATTGCAGAGCTTAAAAAAAAAATTCTTACAAGAAACAGATTTTCCCTCTGGGCACTAGCTGAGTCTGTCCCTCCAGAGGGGATGCTAACGGTTTTTATTCCAGATGTGGAGTAAGGGAGGCACTCTGAACAGGAGCTGATGATATCACAGGTAGGTCATGCGGTGCAGTCAGCCCAAGGAAAGAACAGGTTATTGTGTGGCAAGAAAAGCTTCCTACCACAACTCAGAACTTTTCTGTTATCTCTATACCTATGAAAGCATAGAAAATAAATATACTGGCCTCTGCCCCAGGTCCTGGGCACAGAGACCCTAAAATCCTTGTAATTTTCTGTGTGATAAGAGTACGAGGAGCGTCTTGTATTCTAATATGTCTTAGACCTCATCCTTGATACAGGGCTCCTAAAACCTTTATAAGTTCCTAAGTGAAAGAGAACCAGGAGCATCTTTTGCTCTAATGAGGCGATTCTAGGCGGGCTTCTGGATGACTCCTGGATGGGAACTGATCACTAGAAATACCAAAACACGATTAAAAGCCTGGAATTTTCAATCCTACCTCCCATCCTTCATAGGTGGGAGAGAGACTGGAAGTGGAGTTATTACCTGTTCATCCCTACTGGAGGAATGGGGCTTCCCAGGCGGTTCAGGGGTAAAGAGTCCGCTTGTCAGTGCAGGAGATACAGGAGGCACGGTTTGACCCCTGGGCGGGGAAGATCCCCTGGAGGGAATGGCAACCCACTCCAGTATTCTTGTCTGGAAAATCCCAATGGACAGAGGCAGGCTACAGACCATGGGGTTGCAAAGAGTTCGACAAGAATGAGCAACTGACCCCCCCCCACACACACACACACGTGAGGAAGCGCCCACAAAATACCAGTAGTCAGGGATTCAGAGAGCTTCCAGGTTGGTGCAAGCATTCACACAAGGAGGGTGACTCGCCCCAACTCCACAGGAACAGAAGCTCCTGCACTCAGGACCCTCCCAGACCTCAGCTTACAAATCACTTCATCTGGCTCTTCATCTGTATTATGTCCTCTAATGATCTGGTAAACATTAAGTGTTTTCCTGAGTTCTGTGAGCCTCTCTAGCAAATTAATCAAACCCAAGAAAGGTGTCACCAGGACCTCTGGGCTATAACTGGTTTGTCTAAAACACAGGTGGTGATAACCTGGGCTTGCAGCTGGCACCTGAAGCCGAGGGAAGAAACAGTCTTACGGGCCTGAGCCCCTAGCCTATGGGATCTCACTCTACCTCCAGGTCGATTGAGTTCAACTGCAGGTGTCACAAAGAATTGTGGGGGAAAATCTCCACACATTTGGGGACAAGAAATATCAGAAATGAGGTGTTTTGTGAGGAATAAAGGAGACACACAGAAAAGAAACATAGTAGGGAAGAACTGGGGTTTTCCCTACATAGGAAGGAAAAAAATTCTTTTCTTATACAGTGCTTTTTTAAAAAAAAATCTATCCATCCAACAAATACCATTGAGTGTCTAATGGAATAAAACACTCGTCTGGCCTTTGGAAATATAACAATGAGCAAAATCGGTAATGTCCATTTTGATACATGCACTAAAGGACAAAGGACTCAGTGCCCAAGAGAACAGCACCCAGGGACCTTATTTAATTAATTAATTTTACATTTTGGCTGTGTGGCATGTGTTATCTTAGTTCCCTGACCAGGGGTCGAACTCACACCCACTATGGTGGAAGTGCAGAGTCTTAACCACTGGACCACCAGGAGGTCCCTGACAATGTTCATTTTGGAGTTGGGAGCCTCTCTCTGGAGTTTGCTTGTGACACTAAGTTCTTCACTCTTCCTTCCTCTATACGTACATTTCTTGGAGGTTAATGATATGGAGAAAAAAGATCCCAAATCTGATTAGAATGACAGTATGCTCTGATGAAGATGACGTATCTTGATGAGTTAAAGACACAAGTAAATTTAACCAAAAGGAAGAAGAACATGAAAGACCTAAACAAATTCTAAAGATCTGGGGTAAAGATTTCCATCAGCTACTCACACAAAATTTTCTAACATGAACATTCTAAGTAGAAAATAACACTTCTGGTGGGATGAGAGCACCGGTAATTTTTAGATGCTTGGATTCCAGAGTTGCATGTGCCCCGTTCAAATCTCAAATTTATGCTTTTTGGCCATATATGATTATAGGCTAGTTAAATTCTCCAGTTCAGTTCAGTTGCTCAGTCACATTTGACTCTTTGTAACCCCATGGACTGCAGCACACCAGGCGTCCCTGTCCATCACCAACTCCCGGAGCTTGCTCAAACTCACGTCCATCAGGTCGGTGATGCCATCCAACCATCTCATTCTCTGTTGTCCCCTTCGCCTCCTGCCCTCAATCTTTCAGCACTTTGAATCATGTGGCCAAATTATTGGAGCTTCATCTTCAGTGTCAGTCCTTCCAATGAATATTCAGGACTGGTTTCCTTTAGGATTGACTGGTTTGATCTCCTTGCAATTCAAGAGACTCTCAAGAGTCTTCTCTGACACCACAGTTCAAAAGCATAAACTCTCCAAGACTCTACTTTTTTCTTTAACTCTTTTCAACAAAACTATTAATATTACCCACCTAATAAAGTTTATTTGAAGATTAAAATAGATATAGGCCTATAAGATTTATATAGTACTCCATAAATCTTAGCTATAATTATCATTGAAATAAATGAATAGCCTTGAGAATTCAAGTGTAAGTAGAAAAGTCAACCATATATGTGCTAGGAATTCTTTCTTATTTCCAAGTTTTTTTTTTACTATACATTCAGTTCAGTTCAATCACTAAGTCGTGTCTGACTCTTTGCAACTCCATGAATCACAGCACACCAGGCCTCCCTGTCCATCATCAGTTCCCAGAGTTCACTCAAATTCATGTCCATCAAGTCGGTGATGCCATCCAGCCATCTCATCCTCTGTCATCCCCTTCTCCTCTCGCCCCCAATTCCTCCCAGCATCAGAGTCTTTTCCAATGAGTCAACTCTTCACATGAGGTGGCCACAGTGTTGGAGTTTCAGCTTCAGCATCACTCCTTCCAATGAACACTCAGGACTGATCTCCTTTAGAATAGACTGGTTGGATCTCTTTGCAGTCCAAGGGACTCTCAAGAGTCTTCTCCAACACCACAGTTCAAAAGCATCAATTCTTCAGTGCTCAGCCTTCTTCACAGTCCAACTCTCACATCCATACATGACGACTGGAAAAACCATAGCCTTGACTAGACGGACCTTAGTCGGCAAAGTAATGTCTCTGCTTTTCAATATGCTATCTAGGTTGGTCATAACTTTTCTTCCAAGGAGTAAGCATCTTTTAATTTCATGGCTGTAATCACCATCTGCAGTGATTTTGGAGCCCCCAAAAATGAAGTCTGACACTGTTTCCACTGTTTCCCCATCTACTTTCTATGAAGTGATGGGACCAGATGCCATGATCTTTGTTTTCTGAGTGTTGAGCTTTAAGCCAAGTTTTTCACTCTCCTCTCTTACTTTCATCAAGAGGTTTTTTAGTTCCTCTTCACTTTCTGCCATAAAGGTGGTGTCATCTGCATATCTGAGGTTATTGATATTTCTCCCGGCAATCTTGATTCCAGCTTCTGTTTCTTCCAGTCCGGTGTTTCTCATGATGTACTCTGCATATAAGTTAAATAAGCAGGGTGACAATATACAGCCTTGACGTACTCCTTTTCCTATTTGGAACCAGTCTGTTGTTCCATGTCCAGTTCTAACTGTTGCTTCCTGGCCTGCATACAGGTTTCTCAAGAGGCAGGTCAGGTGGCCTGGTATTCCCATCTCTTTCAGAAGTTTCCACAGTTTATTGTGATCCACACAGTCAAAGGCTTTGGCATAGTCAATAAAGCAGAAATAGATGTTTTTCTGGAACTCTCTTGCTTTTCCCATGATCCAGCGGATGTTGGCAATTTGATCTCTGGTTCCACTGCCTTTTCTAAAACCAGCTTGAACATCAGGAAGTTCATGGTTCACGTATTGCTGAAGCCTAGCTTGGAGAATTTTGAGCATTACTTTCAAACTACTGCAAATTGCACTCATCTCACATGCTAGTAAAGTAATTCTCCAAGCCAGGCTTCAGCAATACGTGAACCGTGAACTTCCTGATGTTCAAGCTGGTTTTAGAAAAGGCAGAGGAACCAGAGATCAAATTGCCAACATCCGCTGGATCATGGGAAAAGCAAGAGAGTTCCAGAAAAACATCTATTTCTGCTTTATTGACTATGCCAAAGCCTTTGACTGTGTGGATCACAATAAACTGTGGAAACTTCTGAAAGAGATGGGAATACCAGACCACCTGACCTGCCTCTTGAGAAACCTGTATGCAGGCCAGGAAGCAACAGTTAGAACTGGACATGGAACAACAGACTGGTTCCAAATAGGAAAAGGAGTACGTCAAGGCTGTATATTGTCACCCTGCTTATTTAACTTATATGCAGAGTACATCATGAGAAACACCGGACTGGAAGAAACAGAAGCTGGAATCAAGATTGCCGGGAGAAATATCAATAACCTCAGATATGCAGATGACACCACCTTTATGGCAGAAAGTGAAGAGGAACTAAAAAACCTCTTGATGAAAGTAAGAGAGGAGAGTGAAAAACTTGGCTTAAAGCTCAACACTCAGAAAACAAAGATCATGGCATCCGGTCCCATCACTTCATAGAAAGTAGATGGGGAAACAGTGGAAACAGTGTCAGACTTCATTTTTGGGGGCTCCAAATCACTGCAGATGGTGATTACAGCCATGAAATTAAAAGATGCTTACTCCTTGGAAGGAAAGTTATGACCAACCTAGATAGCATATTGAAAAGCAGAGACATTACTTTGCCAACAAAGGTCTGTCTAGTCAAGGCTTTGATTTTTCCAGTGGTCATGTATAGATGTGAGAGTTGGACTGTGAAGAAAGCTGAACCTCGAAGAATTGATGGTTTTGAACTGTGGTGTTAGAGAAGACTCTTGAGAGTCCCTTGGACTGCAAGGAGATCCAACCAGTCCATTCTGAAGGAGATCAGCCCTGGGATTTCTTTGGAAGGAATGATGCTAAAGCTGAAACTCCAGTACTTTGGCCACCTCATGCGAAGAGTTGACTCATTGGAAAAGACTTTGATGCTGGAAGGGATTGGGGGCAGGAGAAGAAGGGGATGACTGAGGATGAGATGACTGGATGGCATCACTGACTTGATGGAGCGAGTCTGAGTGAACTCTGGGAGTTGGTGATGGACAGGTAGGCCTGGCGTGCTGCGATTCATGGGGTCGCAAAGAGTTGGACACAACTGAGCGACTGAACTGAACTGAACATTCTTTGGCATTGCCTTTTAAAGATAAAACTTTAGCTAAGAATCATAAATTAAGCATACATATTTTTGGTGCCAAGATAAAAAGACTGTATGTTGTAGCTAGTATATCAATCATTTATAATGGGGTCAAATAGTGATTATTTGAATAAGAATAACCCCCAACAAAATTTTAAGTCCAAGCTGGCTTTTACTGCACTTTGGTGTCCCAACTATAACTCCCTTCTACTTGTTGTTTAGTTGCTAAGTAATATCCAGCTCTTTGTGACACCATGGACTGGAGCCAGTCAAGCTCCTCTGTCCATGGGATTTCCCAGGCATGGATCCTGGAGTGGGTTGCCATTTCCTTCTCCAGGGCATCTTCCTGACCCAGGTATCAAACCCACATTTCCTGCTTGCCAGGTGGATCCTGTACTGCTGAGCCAGCTTGGAAGACCCACTCATGTCTACAGGTCCCCACAGTTAGGGACCGAGAAGAACTCAGTTATTAGCCCAAGAGAAATATACCCAGGGAGGTTAACACAAACATACAAAGCAGTTCATGGATTTTTGGATTATCTTTTATTGGTGTAAATTAGATCACTGGTTTTTAACTCAATTTGTTCCTCCACCTAAAAATCCAATATAATTAGTCCAGGGTACAGCTCAAGCACTTTCTAGAGCCCACCAGTTGACTCTAATATGAACCAGAGTTAGGAGTCACTGTTGTAGATAATGGTGATAATTTCATTCAAGAATGAAAATTTTGGTAATCATAGAATACATGAGCTCTTTAAAAATGAAACCTAAGACTTGGCAATTAACTGGTAAATTTGGTTCAAGTTTTGTCTGTGGAAAAGTAAGTTATGACTAAGAAAAAGGTTGATTTATTAAAGAGAGGTCCTAAATTTCTCAGTTAAACAAGCTACATAATTAAAAAATACCAACCCAAATGAAATATTTATATAAGCACATGGCCATGAATTCTCTACAGGAGCTACATGTTCATTCACTAATTAAAAATAATGATCAGGTAAGAACAGTCTTTTTCACGCATCAACAATGACTAATACGTACTTTTTACAGTGAAGTTCTGTACAGAAATAGATTTGGAAATCGTCAGAATTGTGAAGCACATACAGAAAACAGCATCGTTCTTCAAATTTAGAAATACTGAAACAAACAAAAGAGAATTATTCACAGTAATCTCAATACCTTCCATGAATTGTGATGAAAAAGGAATGCTTTTTACATTCAGTCCCAAGTATGATATCAATGCTGTTTATACCAAAATGTTATAAATAGCACTTCAAAAGTGACACTCCTTGTACCACAGGACTAAAATTATTTAATATTCTGAGAATTGTCTTCCTACTTGTATCTACAGATAAGGCTGCTCAGGGTGTTGCAGGCACATAAAGTACGTGTCCTACAACTCAGTGTGTGGAACAGGTCTTGGCTGTTGTAGCACTGAATTGTGCACTAGGAAGAAAAGCACACGTATCAACTGGCTTACAGACCCGATGATTCTGGTTCTGTAAGATCTGTCGAACAATAAAATTCTTCCAAAGCTAGGAAGGCAATGTGTGGAGGCAATAAAAGCAGCTCACTATCGTAGACAGTATAGAGGAGTGAAGATATATGAAATGGGACTTGGTTTGGACTCAGCAAGTTGTTTAGTTTACAGCAACTGAAACAATTTTGAGTTTACAGTCAGGCCATGCTCCTTTATGTCAAGGGTTGGCAAATATTTTCTGTAATGAGCCAGAGAGTAAATATATCAAGCTTTGTAGGCCAAACTACTCAGTTTTGCTGTTGGAGCAGCCTCAGGCAATACACAATGAATAAATATGGCTGAGTTCCAATAAAACTTTATTTACAAAAACAGGCAGCAGGTCATATTTGGTCTGTGGGCTGTTGTTCTCCAATCCCTATTTTATGCCTTTGCATCTGCTGTTCCTTCCATTTGGAATGCACATCATTTTTCACTTCTTGCAGCAATTCTATTCATCATTTAAGGCCCAGCTTAGACCTTACTCCATCTCACTTCGATACTTCTACCTGAAACAGAAAGATTTCCTCTTGTCTCTCTGGTCTTTGAACATACTTCTGCTAATTTCACACTGTACTGTCATTAGTTATTAAATGTCTATTGCCCTGCTAAGTTGTGAGTGCTTCAAGGGAAGAGTTCAGGTCTTAGTCATTTTTGTATCCTTAGCAGAACAGGACTCAACATTTGACAAATAGCCGGCATTCAGTAAATGCCAAATGGGCTGATGCAAGATAAACTGCTGACAGCTGGATTTTTTTTTCTATAGTTTGCCTTCTATTTATAGAGGAGGAGGCCAAGAAAAGTTAGATCTCTTTGAAGTCACACACTGGAACTCAAGTTTCTCAACACACAAACCGGCAGTAGCCACAAATAATCATTCCATGTTGATATCGTCACTTACAACAAAGGCTGTGGAGCGATGCCATACCTCATTAGAGAAAATTAACTCATTGGAAAATAAATATGACAAAGAGAAATTTATACTTACCATACTTTTCTAGATGGATGGCTTAAAAAAGGCAGCAATAAATAGTGTCTGGTCTTAAAAATTAAATATTAGGAGAGTAATGCTTTATCTGAGAAGGCATGGACTGGAAAGATATATAATGAGTCAGTCTGGCCTGTTTCTGTTCACATCATTCACAAGGTAACAGGTGGTTTTGCCAGGCAAACTCCAATTATCAGTGACTCAGACAACTCCACCAGTTCATGCTCCAACAAAACCAATTACCATTATGCCAAAAGCAACAAAGTATTGCATAACAGGCCTGCAGGAATCTGGCTTTTCTCATTTTTATTTATACGGGACAAACAGAAGTAAATGCAACTAATTTGGTTTGAAATGGGCAAGAGTTGGTTTCTCATAAACTTCTGTAAACACTTAACCAGGGGCTCTTGATTCCGAAAAAGTCTCATTTCTAAATGCCAAGCATGGGTATTATGATGGCAATGTCCAAACTGAAGGAAGCCACTGTAACCTCAAGAACATGTGATGAACAGAGATCTCAGGAAAAGTCATTAAAAAATGAATTCCCATAATCTTACCCTGTTACTACTAGCTGCTGCTGCTGCTAAGTCGCTTCAGTCGTGTCCAACTCTGTGCGACCCCATAGATGGAAGCCCACCAGGCTCCCCCGTCCCTGGGATTCTCCAGGCAAGAACACTGGAGTGGGTTGCCATTTCCTTCTCCAAAGCATGAAAGTGAAAAGTCAAAGTGAAGTTGCTCAGTTGTGTCCAACTCTTAGCGACCCCATGGACTGCAGCCTACCAGGATCCTCTGTCCATGAGATTTTTCAGGCAAGAGTACTGGAGTGGGGTGCCATTGCCTTCTCCATTAGTATTAGCTAGAGGACCCAATCCAGTAGATAGTACATGTGTTTTCAATACATCTAAAGAGAAAGTAGTTCCTGGTATACCAAGAAACCCCAGAAAAATCATCCTCTAACATAAACCATCAGCTCCCCCAGCTGGAGAGGACCTCCAACAGCTCCCTTCTATCCTTACCTTGACTCTGGCTAAAATCACAGTTATCTCTCAGTCACCGTATTTTAAGTAGGTGACAAGTACAGAGTCCATGAAGCTTTTGTTGCAAATCTTTTTGTAATGAAGATAGTGAGTCTGAAAAAGGCTGAGCATTTTCATCAACAGGAGGGTGCTTGAAGTTCTTTGCATTTTTAAATCGTGACTACAAGTCCTATCCAAGACATTCAGGCTCTAGAAAAATGTTTTCTAAGTAAACAAAACCAAGGAGACTTACCTCACACCCCTGACAGAAGAAGCACTAAAATTCCACTCATGTATACCTTTCTAGAACACAAGGGAAGAACAACAACAAAGGTTGAGTCATCCAAACGGAAATAACATAACAGTAATTTAATTGTTAATAATTTACTCAGAGTAAATTTTCCTAGCCCATAATTCTGCAAGGACAAACTATGTAGATGGAAACCGTAGTTCATTCTCAAGCCACAAGGGTGATGTTTACTCTACTTAATAATTTCTGTACTCCAATAAAACAGCTTCCAAGAGAATCTAGGAGAATTAGTCTCATTAAATTCTAAAACTTGATTTTTAGCAGATTAACCTATTAACTGTTGTGCCTTCATCTTTAGAGTAAAAAAACCCTGATCAAAGTAATTTAATTACTACAGCTGAGTGATATTTCTTTTCTGAGCAAGAAAAACAATTAATTTGAATAAAATCTCTGCAAGATTTTAAAGATAATTACTTCTGAATTATCTTTAGTTACACTTTCTAACTAAAATGGTGCTTCTATTTCTTCAGAATATAGTACAGCAAGTAGGTATGTGTATGTGTGTGCTCAGTTGCTCAGTCATGTCTGACTCTGCAGCGCCATAGACTTAGCCCGCCAGGCCCCTCTGTCCATGGAATTCTCTAGGCCAGAACAGTGGAGTGGGTAGCCATGCATTCCTCCAGGGGATCTTCCCAACCCAGGAATCAAACCCAGGTCTCCCACATTGCAGGTAGGTTCTTTACAGTCTGAACCACCAGGGAAGCCCATGTATGTGTAAAGACATGTATACAGTGTCCATCGTTGCTATAAAGTGTGATCTAATTTATGCAAAATTCAATATGCTAATAAAGTTTGAACATAAGAAATTTGATGACCATTTGATAAGCATGAATGATTTGCAGGGCCAAGATGAAAATTAAATGTGGGAATTTATTTCTTGAGTTTATTACTAAAGCTGAGTTAAAATCAGTATTAAATTCATATGTATCAAAATTAAATAAATGACAAGATAGATGGCATTCCCTATAAAATATTTTATATTCCCTATAAAAATGTTATTGTCAACAGTACAGAAGTAACAACATAAATATTTTTATGGAAATAAAGCAGTTGATAAATGTGTCTAAACTGTTCAAGTCTTGTATTGTAGTTAATTCTGATGGCAGTTTAATTCTGTAAATGTAAACGAACCAGAGAAACAAGCTCTTACCCACCCACTTAAAGTACTGCCGGAGGCTGAGGGCTTGGCTGGGCTAGTGAAGTGAGTAATGAAGCCTGAGACTCTGAGGTGGTCCAGAACTTTCCTTTGGACCAAAGCAATTGGAAGAGCCACAATTCATCTCCACAACACCTAGTCCTCTGCTAGGACCATGCATCTTAAAAACAGATCCTCTCAAACTCAGAGCTGATTTACTAGAAAACTACTTTCAGTGCACATCAGTCAGGTAACGGGGATGTGACCTGAATTAACACAGAGCAAATGTTGCTGTAGGTGAGGCCCAGAGAGGGAGAAGACCACAGTAAGGTACTCCTGGAACTCAGCTTTCTTAACCAGAGTACAGAGGGACTTAAATTAAAATAGCAGCCTGTAGCTTCAGCTGGTAATTTGGAAAGTGGCTTCTAAATCCTGTTGGCCTCAGGTGACCTTCTAAAAATATGTAAGCCAAGAGCTGCAGCTGTTACCTGCACACTCCTTGCACACAATGCAGCCTTATCCTCAGAGCCTGCAATTGAGCTGCTTTCTAAGGCCAAGCCCTGGATCACGACGGGGGCGCTCAGTGCGGAGCCAGCTGAGCGGAGTGTCAACCTGCGATGGAACACAGCGACTGATGAACACTGGCCAGGCAGCTCTGGTAAAATCTATCCTCCATCAGCCCCGTTCTGGGAGCGGCCAAAGAGAGATTTCCCAGATTGCCTGGGCTAGTTTTGTAGGAAAGAAGTAGAGCATTTCCAGAATGTTAGGTTCCTGGAAGGCTGTGAGTGCTGCCAGGGAATGTTCCATTTCAGTGGTGCAAAGCCCAAGGCCCGAGATGGGAGTGATGAGGGATGAGGAGTCCTCTCTCACCTCCCTTGCTACTAGGACTCACCACACAGAGGTGCTGGTGAGCCATAAAGCCAACAGGTAAGGTAAAGGTTTCCTGGCTCCTCTGGGAGTCTGGGGAAAAGGGCAGAGCAGAGGCAGTGCTGGAGTGACAATTAATTCCCCAAAGCCCCAAACCAACACTCAACCTAATCTGCACAAGCACCATTTTCTTGGAAATGGTTAGCCTCAGATCCTGTGCCCCAGCTAGGGCAAGGCTGAAGACAAATGGCAGCTTCCCTGGGGGATCAGCTGGTAAAGACTCCGCCCGCAATGTGGGGACCTGGGCTCGATCCCTGGGTTGGGAAGATCCCCTGGAGAAGGGTAAGGCTACTCACTCCAGTATTCTGGCCTGGAGAACTCCATGGACTGCAGAGTCCATGGGGTCACAAGATCGGACAGAACTGAGTAACTTTTTTCTTTTTTTTTAGCATGGCAGCAATTCTACTGTGGCAGACACTGTTGGTTCCCCAGGTGACAGCCATTCCCTTCCGTCTTTGCTAAGAAAAACTGTTTGTTGGGCAAGTGCAGGTGGCAGTGTTTAGCGATGGTGAAACAAATTCCCTAAATTAGCCATGGTAAACCCATTTCCCTTGCTGGTGACTGGTTTAGGCATGGACACGTGATGCAACTTTTGGTCCCAGGTAAAGGCCCTGACCTTCTTTGCATGCTGTCTTTATGGAGTGATGCTTGCTGCTGCTATTGAAGACCATGAGAGAAAAAACAAGAGCACATAGAGAAGCCAACCAGAAATCTGACACTGCTAAGCCCCTGAAAGTAGCCCCCAGTGATCCACCTCAGAAGCTCTTGCAATATGAGACAATGTTTCCTTATTATTTAAGCCATTTTTAGTTGGGAGTTTTGTAGTCAAAAACTTCCTTGATGGGTGAGAGCTTCATATTATCAAAAATATAGAACCTAGGGTAAATACATCCCCCTAATAAATTTCCTGGGTCTCCTCTGAGTGGCCACTGGTTGGAACTGGACTGAGGAAAGTGGGGTGACACTTGGCTCTCCACTGGGACCCTGCACCAGACAGGCCAGGAGTGCTTAGCTTCAAATTTCAAAGGACGGGAATTCTAAATAAAAATGATTTTAAATATCTTGCAAATAACTTCTCTCTTCTACAATCTAGGTTTTTCTTTCATGTACACATACATGCAGACTTTCTTCAAGCATTAACCTTTTAAAGCAGCAACCAGGGAGAACTGTTAAAAGACTGGGACTTCAATTAATTTGCCCCTGACCACAGAGTCCCTGAACTCTTGGGACTTGGTATAATGATCTTAAAGCTTTGAAAGTAGCAATATAAAGTATACACTAGCTCATATAACCATTTACCCCATAGTTTAGAATGAAAATACTGGGAGAAGGAGTAAAGGAATAAATATAATCAACAAAAAGCAACACTATGTTGTTCTATTTTTAGAAGGAAAATTTTAAAGATTTTATGTCACCCTTCCAAGAAAAATCTACTTCCTATTTAACATTAAAACCTATTAAACCTGTTGCTTATCTGTTATTTAATTATAGTTATTACAGTTGCTTAAAACTAGTAAAATAATAACAAAGTAATCTTCATTGCTTGTCCTCATTCCAATTGTATCACTTCTATTTAAAACAATAGAGAAAATGGCAGTGGTAATGAATACTCTATGGATAGAACGAGGGATAATGAATACACACACTTATGTATAGAATAACAAATTGACGTCAATTTAAAATGGAAACAGATCAATTTTTAAAAAGTTTAAATTTTTAATAAGGGACATTTTTAACACTGAAGGTAATAAGCAGTGAGGACAAGGCAAATGTAATACTTCTTGATCAAAATATAGTAAAAACGGAAGCGGGACAATTCACAGCCTACGTCTATAACTACGTAAGGCACTGATTTATACCCTAATATATTTATTTCTTAGCATAACAGAAAAATTGTCTCTACACTTGTCACAAACATAAAAGAATCGACACAAGGCTAACTGTATTGAACACAGAACCTCCAGAAAAAGAAAAATAGTGACAACTGGAAAGAGTATTCATTTTCCAAAAATTCCTGGCTTACTTTCTGTTCTTTTTCTGTCTTCCAAATAACTTCTGGCTCTCTACTCATTCTTTGGGACGTGCTAATCGCTCATTCCTTCAGCCCCGGTCTGTTCTGTTTCTATGTGTCCTTGTATAACCCTGCTCTTTCTAATCAAGTTCTGAAAATCTCCTCTCCCAGATAACAATTTTCATGTCTCTAACCTTAGATTTTGTAGTTTCAACTGGATGACTACTCTACTTCTGCTTATGAGACCATGTATGCACATACTTTAAAACAATGTAAAGAAAACACTTTCACATTGCCTGCAATGCACGAGTTCAGTTCAGTTCAGTTCAGTTGTTCAGTTGTGTCCGACTCTTTGCGACCCCATGGACTGCAGCACGCCAGGCTTCCCTGTCCATTGCCAACTCCTGGAGTTTACTCAAACTCAAGTCCATCGAGTTGGTAATGGAGACCTGGGTTCAATCCCTGGGGTGGGAAGATCCCCGGGAGGAGGGCACAGCAACCCACGCCAGTATTCTTGCCTGGAAAATCTCCATAGACAGAGGAGCCTGGTGGGCTCCAGTCCATGGGGTCGCAAAGAGGACATGACTGAGCAACTAAGCACAGCACAAAGAAAACACTGTACTTTATAAAAACAAGGTTAATAAGATGTGTATAGACAGTTATATTAGTTATGGTCAATTTTGTCATGATGGCATGACTCCAAGTGGAGTACAGATTGGAGGTTCCAAGAATCCCTTCCTTGGGGTCAATTAATTTACTAGAGCAGCTCATAGAACTCAGAGAAACATTTTACTTACTCGATTACCAGCTTATGATACATGGATCAGATGGAAGAGATGCACAGGGCAAGGTATGGAGAAAGGTCTTGGAGCTTTCATGCCTTCTCCACATACACCCCTCTTTCCAAATCCCCAAGTATTCACCAACCCAGAAGTTCTCTGAACCCCATCCTTTTGGGTTTTTCTGGAGGCTTCATTACATAGGCAGGTTTGATTAAATCATTGGTCATTGGTCAATGATTCAACCTCCAGCCCTCCTCCCCTCCCAGAGATCAGGATATGGGAATGAAAGTTCCAATCCTCCAAACTCCTGGTTGGTTCCCCTGGCAACCAGGCCCCATCCTTAGGTGTTTTTGGGGTACTACCTCAGTAACATAACAAATGTCATCTTTATGACTCTCAGCATTCAGGAAATTCCAAGGGTTTTAGGAACTCTGTGCCAGAAATAGGGGCCAGATCAAAAACATATTTACTATAAACTGCAATATCACAATTCCCTAATATAACACGAACAACCTCCCAAATAATTGCTGTCAAAAATAAATAAATAAATAAAATTATTATTCTTTTTAAAATGGTGCCATTTTGAGTGCCCTTTGGATGGCTATGACATCTATAATAAAAATCCAAACAGCAGAATTATACTTTACTGACTGAAATCCATAACCAAAATTTAACAAATTTTATATTACCAAATACATTTATGCCAAAATAAATACACAGGAAGCTATTTCTTCTAAACTAATACAGACATTTGCTGGAATATATAAATGTCAGAAGGTATAAAATCTTTCACTACTAATGCTCTTGTCTTAACAACTGCACAATTTACCTTGTCATCAGGAAGCACGTGCCAAATAGATATTGTCTTTTCCTCAACTTCATTGTTGATAGACAAATACGAAGGTTGATAGATTTTGGTTGGTTCTAATATTAATACCTTCAAAACATAAGGCAAAGAAACTAGTATTATTGACTTAAGATTTAAGCCATTTAGAGTTGTTATAACAACCCTGCACTAACACAAGAGATTACCAGATAAGGCTTAGTCCAAAGCTGGAGTAAGACTATTTTACCTTCAGATTCTTGCTATCCTATGAGGCCTCTGAGCAATTCATGTATTAAACAGTTACCATAAGTTACAATAATCATCACCTTTCATTGCTAAAGAAACTGGAAATAAATTTTTGAAGTCTTTATGTTGGTTTGACTATCCCTAGGGAATCTACTTGGAGAAGGCAATGGCACCCCACTCCAGTACTCTTGCTTGGAAAATCCCATGGACGGAGGAGCCTGGTGGGCTGCAGTCCATGGGGTCGCTAAGAGTCAGACACGACTGAGTGACTTCACTTTCACTTTTCACTTTCATGCTTTGGAGAAGGAAATGGCAACCCACTCCAGTGTTCTTGCCTGGAGAATCCCAGGGACGGGGGAGCCTGGTGGGCTTCCATTTATGGGGTCGCACAGAGTCGGACACGACTGAAGCGACTTAGCAGCAGCAGCAGCAGTAAGGAATCTACTAGTGCTATATATATATATATATATATATTTTAAGCTTTTATTTTATTTATAATCAACACAGAATCTATTTATCTTTTTTTAGTTTTTTTTATTTTAATTTTTTATTGAAGTATAGTTGATTTACAATGTTTCAGGTGTATAGTAAAGTGATTCAGTTATACATATACATATTCTTTTCCCATAATCTATTTCGATAAATGTAAATGTGTCAAAGAAAGGCAGAATGTGGTAAAAGAGCAAATAATTCTATGTACATAAGATTCCATATATAGACTATCACATGCTTATTTTAGACTTTTTTTGTGGCCATACCGTACCAGAAAGATGTAGCAGTATGGTTTTCATACCCTTGTAAATGGACTGAGAAAAGATTTTGATTATTATTGAAAGAGTTTTATATATGAGCCAAAGAAATGGACATAATTCTATGAAATAATAAAAATGCTTTGGCACTGCCTCCAAGATAAAACTAGTACCTTCAATAACGATATATTTAGCTTTGTGAGAGAAAAAGAGAGAAATCAAACTAGCTCCTACTTCGGAGAGTATCCGAGGATATATGACAAGTGGGATGAGAGTCTCCATCAAAGGACTGGACAATGTTTACACTATTACTAACATATCATATTAGGAGCAAATAACACTGAAACATCACACCTACACTGATTTCAAAGGTGCTACAGATATTAACTTTTTGTACAGACACTTAAAGGCACCTATTCAGCTCAAATTTCCTGTGTGGTCTTAAGCAGGAATATTTGGGAAGGAAATAAAATACCAGAGAAAATGGAACAGTTCTTTTTATGCAAGTTAAGGCAGAGAGAATTAGAAAAGGGGGATGAGAAAGACAATATTTTCTTTAATCAAGGCTAAAAAATCCTTAAGCGCATAAAGAATTCTTGGTCAGGTTCTGGTGATGAAAATAAGATAGCGTATGCCACAAATAAACACACAGCAAAGAGCTTGCTGGGGAACACAGTCTGATTCAGAAACATGCTGGGCGAGTCATTGCTATTTCTTGGAAGCATGAGAATGGATATGACAGTGAGATAAACAAAACCAATTAAATAATATTTTCTAATATAAGCTACCTGGTCAAACCCATTTCCAATGAAGGATAAGGTAATCATCCCAATTAAGACCCAATGCAGCCTTCACAAGTGTGGGTTATAGAAGATGCTACTCTAAGGACACAAATAGTTACAGTGACTGACATAGAACCACAGGTTCTAGAAGCTTGCCTTTCTCTACGCAATAGAAGGTGGGCAACAAACCCTATGGTTGCAGGGAATGGGCGGGGTGAGAAAGGGCAGTGAGTGAAACAGAATGAATGGGATTGGAACTGACATCATAAATGGTAGCATCCAGTTGGCTCAGGAGATTACTGTTTTTGAAAGAAGGCAGTTATGAATTGTCCATCCTTTCATTGTTCAAGAGCAGTTAAAAATCTGGATTATGACCATTTTTCTGTTTCTTTTGCTTATCAGTTTGTGGGAGTTGTTTTGTTTGTTTGTGTGTGTTGGTTTTTGCATATTGGGTGCATTGATCCTTTTGCAGCATTAGTGGTAAATATTCTCTCCCTTTCTAGCATTTTCCATATTTAGGGTGGGTTTTTTTTTTTTTTTTTAAGATGACCAAAATCTTGAACTTTTAATTGAATCAAATTGGTTAATATTTGCCGGTGGAGCTTATAGGTTCCTTTCTTGCTTAAGAGAGCCTCTCTTTCCTGGCATATACACCTATATTCTAGCTTCCCTGGTGGCTTAGGCAGTAAAGAATCTGCCCGCAATGCAGGAGACCTGGGTTCAGCCCCAGAGTTGGGAAGATCCCTTGGAGAAGGGAATGGCTACCCACTCCAGTATACTTGCCTGGAGAAGTCCAGGAACAGAGAGGCCTGGTAGGCTACAGTCCATGGGGTTGCAAAGAGTTGGACATGACTGAACAACTAACACACACACACACACACACACACCTATATTCTCCTAAATTCTCTCTCACTATTTTCTGGTTTTTTTTTTTTTTTCCACCATTCACATTATGACAAACTAATTCATATTAAAGTAATTTAAATTAGCTCAGAATCACTAATATAAGTGGTTTCCTCTCATGGCTGACTTTAGTCCCTCAAGTCAACAGTTGATTAAATACTTCAGTTTTGTGCTGTCTTCTTTCACTACCACATTTACTATCATCAAAGCACCAGCTAAAGGCCAGCTGCCAGCTCATTCTGAGAGAAGTATTTTCCTAGGCTACATATTATCCAGGATAGAAAACAGAGTGAAGTGTTATAGTTTGAAAGGCTTTTCAACAACAGACCCTGCTGAGCTATGGCTTCCTCTGGAAGCAAGAACAGAGGAACTGTGTTAATGCCAGGGATAGATTTAATTAAATGAAACATTTGATCCTACCAACGAGCACTAGAAAACGAGATTTTATAAAAAGAATTAAGAGTTGTCATCACCGCTGAGTATGAAGAAGGTTGAGACTAACAGAGCTCAAATAGATTTCTGGCATCACTTAGACGTGGGAAGAGATCTGTGTATACAGTCAGTTGCCAGTAATTCTTGAATTGGGTGCTAAAGCTACACTGCTTTGGATGATTTTCCCAGAACTATCAGGATGGGTGTGGAACCAGCGAAGGGGGACAATATATTTTTAAAGTGTGTGTATGTGTGTTATACATTTAATTATCTCACTCTGATAGAAACTAGGCCTAATGAGTTGCAGACCAGAACCTCTGAAGTATCATTTCCCACCCTCTCGAGCAGCAGTCCCCAACCTTTTAGGCACCAGGGACCAATTTCATGGCAGACACATTTTCCATGGATGAAGTGGCAGGGCCGGGGGTGGTGGTGGTGGGGAGCTTTCAGGATGATTCAAGTACATTTACATCTATTGTGCACTTTATTTCTATGATTATTACATCAGCTCCACCTCAGATCATCAGGCATTAGATCCCAGAGGTTGGGGATTCCTGCTCTAAAGCACTGTAAAAAGCGACGCCTCATCTAACTCTGGCCCACATGGGTAGTAAGTGGTAGTGATAGAGTAACAATGCAGGCAAGCCTGACACTTTTCACCACAATAATGTTGATGATATTGACGGTGACAATGTCAACAAAACTGCAATATGAATTAAAAGCACCCATTCATCTGATCTGAAGAGATATCTTGACTTCTTGAGCTAAGAGATAATCTTTTCCTGGGAAAGCACACATTACAGATTATCAAAGGAAACCACCAAGTGTCATGGCAAAAACATGAAAGCATATCTTCTTTCTCTGACTGTGACAGTTATTTTTAAAAATAAGCTAAAGTACACCAATTTGTAGAAAATAAGTATTTTTAACCAGATGACCATCTTCACTTGCTGTGCATGAAAAAGAGCATATTAATACTGTTTCAATCACAAGTGCAAGATGTTCCTAAAATAAAGGAAACAAAACATAAACGTCCTGAGAGTTAAGTGAAGAGTACTTACTGGAAACCTAACTACAGTGACATCTGTCTTTGTGGCCTCGACCAGGAAATCCATCCAGAAGTCCACAAGTTCCTGTTTGGCCACAGGCTGTTCCGAAGTCAGTTTCACAAAATGCTTATATATCAAAATTGTCTCTACGATAGACTTGAGATACCTAAAAATTAAACGATATAAAACTTGTAATAGGCAAATTTAGAACTACCTATTCCCACATATCCCAGTCTTACTCTGTAAAGGTAATTTAAACATGGCATTAATAATTATACCAGCCAAGTCACCAAACTTCATTCATTTTTTGTTACATGTCATGAACTATCATGTTATCTCATTTAAAACTCACAAAAATGCAATAAAGTAGGCCATTTTCCCCCTATTATAAAGATGAGTAAACTAAGGCTTAGACAGCTTACATAACTTGGACTGAACAAAACATGTGCTTAAAACATGACTTTTAAAGTAATGCCTAGTGACTTCTCTGGTGGTCCAGTGGCTAAGACACTGCATTTCCAATGCAGGGGGCCCAATAAATAAACAATAATAAATATCTTAAAAATTAAAAAAATAAATAAAGTAATGCCTATATTATATTTAAGAAAGTGTTAATGCATTTGCTTTAAAATATGTTCCCTTGGGAAATCTTTCTAAATAGACCCATCATAAGAAATATTACTTTGCTCTCAAGTAACTCAGCTCATATGCATTATATGAACTTCCTTAAATTGCAAGACAGATGTTGCCTTGAAGGAAAAAGTCAGGAAAATATGAGGAGTAAGATAATTATATGAGATAATGGCCATGCAAGCACTTTGTAAACTATAAACTACACACATGGAATTAACATTAAATTAATGGAAACAAAACATTGTTTTGTGGTAGTTGTCACTACTGCACAAAATAATGCCCGTTTTCTTGTTAACAAAGGCCAAGAAACCTCTAATTGAAACTCTTTGTCTCTGGGCTCCAGCCTCCTCCTCAACCATCATCAGGATAGTCATCATAAAGAAACAACCAATTTGACCGCATGGGATATGTGTGCATTTATTGGTTCATTTATTTTCATGTCATTTGCTGAATGACAGTACAACCCTGGCCTCAAGCTGCACGCAGGGCCAAGGAGACAGAAATGTAAAAGGTGCTGAGCACCATGAAATAAATGCCCATGGAGCTTTAACTCACGGAGATAAAACTGACAAAAGTCATAAAGCAGTATCAGTAGAAATATGACTAAACACGGAAGAAGAAAGTTTCAGGAGATGAGTGGATCACACACAGAAGTATATGTAACAACATCCACCACCTTCTGTCTGGCTGCGGGGAAGGGTCTTAGGTTGGCGTGGGATTTAGGAGTAGACATGACCCGCGAAAGCTCCCCAGGTGGAGGAGAGGGCTGGAAGGCGATGCTCCTCGCGTGTTGAGACACAGCAGCATGAAGCCAGAACCTTGCATCTCAGTGTAAACAGAGAGCAGTGTAAACCTAGGGGTGTGACAAGGACTGAGGTTTAGTGACTGAGGGCAAACCTTCTTTGCCACGCCAAGGAGGTGGACTTTATCCCTTAGGCTGTGAGGAGTCATTAAAGTATACTGATTTAAAGATTTCAGTGGGGGAGGCTCAGACATGCGTTTTAGAAAGATCATTATGGGAGTGATGCCGGGAAGCATTTGCCAATGAGGGAGACCTGAATGTGACCAAATGCTTTAAGAGGTCACGAAGGTCTACTGTGGTGGGCATCTCCTCAAATGGTCCCTCTGATGACAAAGCATCAGTGGCCTGAGTCCTGAGCTGCTTTGAGCCTTTCTTGATACCCCAGGTAAACTTTATTTTTCTTAAATTATTTTTTATTAGCATATAGTTGCTTTACAATGTGATAGTTTCTGTTAATACAGCAAAATGAATCAGCTGCTGCTGCTGCTGCTAAGTCGCTTCAGTCATGTCTGACTCTGTGCGACCCCATAGACGGCAGCCCACCAGGCTCCCCCATCCCTGGGATTCTCCAGGCAAGAACACTGGAGTGGGTTGCCATTTCCTTCTCCAATGCATGAAAATGAAAAGTGAAAGTGAAGTCGCTCAATCATGCCCGACTCTTTGAGACCCCGTGGACTGCAGCCCACCATACTCCTCCGTCCATGGGATTTTCCAGGCAAGAGTACTGGAGTGGGGTGCCATTGCCTTCTCCAAATGAATCAGCTACACGTACACAAATACTCCTGTTTTTTGGATTTCCTTCCCATTTAGGTTACCACAGAGCATTAAGTAGAGTTCTCTGTGCTATACGGTAGGTTCTATTTCATTATCTATTTTACGCATGGTATTTATTAATAGTGTATATATATCAATTCCAATCTCCCCAATTTACCCCACTCCTTTTTGTCCCCTTGGTGCCCATATGTTTGTTCTCTACATCTCACAGTTAACCTTTAAAAATCTTTAAAGCTAATAGTCAATCATTACATGAGATGCATAATAAAATTAGCACTAAAAATAATCTCAAATGCAGATGGAATTTTGTTTTAATCTTTCCAGTTACCACATCCATAGTGATGAGACTTGGTTGCATCCCAAGAACTATTTGAAATTAGAAAAACACACATAATATATGAAACATCTAAAAGTGTTAGGAAATTCTAAGTAATGAAGAAGTGCAACTCAAGAATGTGAGTCCTAAGAGGGAGGTTAGATCATGAAGGAAACAAAGGGTGCATGTTTGGAGCAGAGACTGGGAAGCTGAGAAAGAAGCTTGTGAATCTGCTGATTAGAGCTACACGTGTAAAATTGGAGGCATGTGTATGATTCAAGTAGGAGATACCGGCCAACTTGGGCTAGGGGGCTGGTCTGTGTGATGGAAAGGCTAAGCTTGGTGGCCATCGGATACCACCTGTGTCTAAAGTCATCAGAACCTACAATCAATACATTTTGTTTATGAGCATCAATCATTTTTCCCTCTAGATTGTGTATTTCAGTCTCTAAGCAAATAAATCATCTAGTTGTCAGTTCAACATATTTAACAATTTAGAAACAAGTGATAGGAGCTTTTATATAAAAAAATAAATCTATAAATGTCTAACAGTTTACTATTACCATGCAGGTGTCTTCAGTTTAAAAAGCTTTTCAGATGCCTGAATGACTCTCAAGTGGTCATTGGCCAGGACACTGGCCCCCAGGAAAAATCCAACTTCCCAGTAGCTCTGGAGTTTTTCCAAGTTTCCCTTTTTACCAAGAAGACTACTTAGCTTCACCCCTAGAAGATGAATAGGAAAAAGAACATTACCAATACACCACAGGCATGCATAGCTGACTTCTTTATTAAAAAGTAACCTTTCATTCCTCCTTTCAGATTAAAATACCTTTGTTAAGTTTCTGATTCTTAAAAGGGCTTAAGTTCATTGTAAAAGAAAGAAAAAAGACTAATCAGAAAGGTACACAGAAAAAACTGATAATTTCCCTTCAATTTGAAAACCTCCAAATAACTGCCAACTTCACATTGATGCACAGCATTCCAGAGTTATTATGTATGTTGGTATATGGGCTTCCTTGGTGGCTCAGCGGTAAAGAAGCCACCTGCTCATGCAGGAGATGCAGGTTTCATCCGTGGGTCGGAAGATTTCCTAGAGAAGGAAATGGCAACTCACCCCAGTATTCTTGCCTGGGAAACACCATGGACAGAGAAGCCTGGTGGGCTAGAAGGCATGGGGTCGCAAAAGACTTGGTCACAATTTAGCGGCTAAACAGCAACACTAAATGATCTCAGGCTTAGAGAAGTTCACTTGTTAATTTACGCTTTGCTCAGTAGATATCCAAATAATTTCTGTCTAGTGAAACAATATCTAATATTTATAACCAGCTGGTCATAAACTGGCTTTAAAAAAAATCAAACTCAGAAATCTGATTCTAAGATTTCTTTAAATTATGATGACCTTATCTCCAAGGAAGATCCCCTCGAGAAGGGAATGGCTACCCACTCCAGCATTCTTGTCTGCAGAATTCCATGGAAAGAGAAGCCTGGCAGGCTACAGTCCACGGGGCCACAAAGTATCAGACATGAATGAATGACTAACATTAGCTTCTTAAAAGCACTTTAAACAGGACATAGCCTCTTACTGTTTCCATGTTCACTGAATTAAATAGAACCTTTCATATTTACTGAGAGTCATGAATTTACCTTTTTTTTAAAAAAAAAAATTATGCTTTCATGAAACGAAACAACTTTTAAAAAACCTTATGCTGCTTTTTATTATATAATTCCACTTAAGCCATGAGTATTTTAGGAAAAAGTTCATTTGGGAATTCTTCACATTTTGTGATGATAATTTAAAAAGAGAACAGCTTTGCCACCTTAAAAGTTCATGAGATGAAAAAAGACTGCACGTGTATGCAACAACATCTATGACATCCTATCTGGACAGAAAAAATACAACAAATATAAATGGAAGAAGAAAGTGTAGGGGGGAAATTAGATACTAAAAATGTGTGTCTCTGTCAACCTCAGTTGAAAATGAATATTTTTTTTTGTTTCACACTTTCAGAAAAATGAATGTAGGACCAAGGTAGCATCAGACCATTTAAACATTTAAACAGGGACCATAAAAGTGTTTAACAGTAAAATTATATTAGTTTTAAAATTAAAATTTAGATTTATTCTTGCATGCTAGAAGTTCACTCCATGAGGGTCATCTTAACTTTGGCCTTAGCATAATTTGGTCACATGATGTGACTCTGAATCATTTAGCATTTGGACAAAATGTATTTTTTATTTAATGGCAAATAGTATTTTAGTATACAGATGGGTCATGGTTTATTTACCCAAATGCAGATGGTAGCTTTTTATCACTATAAATATTCTTGTACACATAGCTTTGTGCACTTGTTCAATTATTTCTTTGTAATAAAATCCTCAACTTGGACTTGCTGGGGACACAGATATGCTCATTTTAGTGTTGATATTATGGGTAGTGGGCTTCCCAGGTGGTGCGGTGGTAAAGAATCTGCCAGCCAATGCAGGAGACACAAGATATGTGGGTTTGATCCCTGGGTGGGGACTATCCTTTGGAATAGGAAATGGCAACCTACTCGAGTATTATTGCCTGGAAAATTCCATGGACAGAGGAGCCTGGTAGGCAACAGTCCATGGTGTCGAAAAGAGTTGGACATGACTGAGTGGCTGAGCATACACTATAGGTAATATTATGTCCTTTCATCTTTGCCAATGTAATGGAGAACAAAAGGACACATGCTTTTTTTTTAAAACCTTTGAGATTGACTGTCTTCATATGTTTATATATCTTTTATGAATTAGCATTTATGGTCTTTCCACATGATGTATGAAACCTGTTTCTACATGAGATAGTAGTCTTTTAAGTTTGGAGTTAAGAATATGGCTCTAATTTTTTATATTTAGGATCTCTTTCTCTCCAAGCCCCCTCCACCCACTCATCCAAGGAACAGAGGAATAAATATTTTAGTACATAATATTTGCTCCATAATTAGGATTACTTCCACAGGATAGAGTCTCAGATGTAGTGTTATGCTTGGTCTCAGGCTATAGCACTTTTAAGGTTTTTGATCACTAGGGCCAAATTATTAAAGCACTATTGCTGATGGATGATTCTATCTTTTTACCAAGTCCTTACTATCTGGCTATTTTTCACTATTTAAAAAAATCTGGCAAAATTTATAAGCAATTAACAGCATATCATTGCTGTTTTAAATACCAGTTCTTTGATTCAATCATCTGTTTAGGCAATTTAATGTTGACAATGCTCTAATTAGAACTAGTTGACTTCTAAGGATTGAAGATTTTTAATAGTTTAGTTTCCATCATAGTTTTTATATTTTGCAGCAGCTATTTGAACAGAGAAAGGTAGGACATTTTTATTGAACACTCATTATATGCTTAGCACTAGCATGGCACACTGAAAAGGTAACTCTTTTCAACCCATACAACAACACAAATTAGAGATATCAAGGGAATATTTCATGCAAAGATGGGCACAATAAAGGACAGAAATGGTATGGACCTGACTGAAGCAGAAGATATTAAGAACAGGTGGCAAGAATATACAAAACTAGACAGAAAAGGTCTTAATGACCCAGATAACCATGATGGTGTGCTCATTCACTTAGAAGTAGACATCCTGGAGTGTGAAGTCAGGTGGGCCTTAAGAAGAATCACTATGAAGAAAGCTAATGGAGGTGATGGAATTCCAGTTGAGCTATTTCAAATCCTGAAAGATGATGCTGTGAAAGTGCTGCACTCAATATGCCAGCAAATTTGGAAAACTCAGCAGTGGCCATAGGACTGGAAAAGATCAGTTTTCATTCCAATCCCAAAGAAAGGCAACACCAAAGAACATTCAAACTACCACACAACTGCACTCATTTAACACGTTAGGAAGGTAATGCTCAAAATTCCACAAGCTAGGCTTCAACAGTACATGAACCAAGAACTTCCAGATGTTCAAGCTGGATTTAGAAAAGGCAGACGAGCCAGAGACTACGTTGCCAACATCTGTTGGATCATAGAAAAAGCAAGGGAATTCCAGAAAAAGTCTACTTCTGCTTCACTGACTATGCTAAAGCCTTTGACTGTGTGAATCACAATAAACTGGAAAATCCTTAAAGAGATGGGAATACCAGACCATATTACCCGCTATCTGAGAAACCTGTATCCAGGTCAAGAAGCAACAGTTTGAACCAGATATGGAATAATGGACTAGCTCAAAATTGGGAAAGGAGTACATCAAGGCTGTATACTGTCACCCTGCTTATTTAACTTACATGCAGAGTACATCACAGGAAATGCTGAGCCGGATGAAGTACAAACAGAACTCAAGATTGCCGGGAGAAATATCAATAACCTCAGGTATGCAGATGACACTACCCTAATGGCAGAAAGCAAAGAGGAACTAAAGAGCCTCTTGATGAAAGTAAAAGAAGAGAATGAAAAAGTTGGCTTAAAGCTCAACATTCAAAAACCGAAGGTCATGGCATCCGGTCCCATCACTTCATGGCAAATAGATGGGGAAACAATGGAAACAGTAACAGACTTTATTTTCTTGGGCTCCAAAAACACTGTGGATGGTGAGCGCAGTCATGAAATTAAAAAACACTTGCTCCTTGGAAGAAGCTATGACAAACCTAGACAATGTATTACAAGCAGGGACACTAGTTTGTTGACAAACGTTTGTATAGACAAAGCTATAGCTTTTCCAGTAGTCATGTATGGATATGAGAATTGGACCATAAAGAAGGCTGAGCACCAAAGAACTGATGCTTTTGAACTGTGGTGTTAGAGAAGACTCTTGAGAGTCCCTTGGACTGCAAGGAGATCCAACCAGTCCATCCTAAAGGAGATCAACCCTGAATATTCATTGGAAGGACTGATGCTGAAGCTGAAGCTCCAATACTTCAGCCACCTGATGGGAAGAGCCAACTCATTAGAAAAGACCCTGATGCTGGGAAAGATTGAAGGCAGGAGGAGAAGGGGATGACAGAGGATGAGATGGTTGGATGGTATTACCAACTCAACGGACATGAGTTTGAGCAAGCTCTGGGAGATGGTGAAGGCCAGGGAAGCCTGGCATGCTGCAGTCGATGGGGTCACAAAGAGCCAGACTCAACTGAAAACCAACACCACCACAATCAGTTAAAGATTAGTCCCTTTGGCAATGATGGGAAAAAAATGCTGAGAGATGTTGAGCAACTTGTTGAAGGTCGCACAGCCCCGGTGGAGGTTAGATTGTTACCAGTTTAACTTTCCATTGTGATGAATTCCAAGCATACATCAAAGTAGAAAAATACTACAGGGATCACATTTTCAACAACTGTTAACATTTTGCTATTGCTTCATCTCCCTGAATACTTTGGCTGAACCATTTCAAATAAAATTACAGATTTCACTCCCACACATTCTACTTGAGCATTTTTTTGAACACTTGTCAGCAACTGAACAACAACAAGGGCATCTGACATCTGCCTCTGTGGAGACTGAACCCTGGCGCTGAGCTTCAACACCCCCTGAGGGGAATTCAGGGTGGAGAATGAGGCATTCTGTGCTCCAGGGAAACTGGTGGAACAGGTCTTTAGATAGTTAGATATTTTTAGTAACTGATTTCATGTTCCCAAATCCTTGGTGGTGACCGTTTAGTCATGTCCGACTCCAGCGACCCCATGGACTATAACCCTCTAGGTTCCTTTGTTTATGGGATTCTCCAGGCAAGAATACTAGAGTGGGTTTTCATTTCCTTCTCCAGGGGATCTTCCAGACCCAGGAATCGAACCTGAATCTCCTGCATTGTAGGCAGATTCTTTACTGACTGAACTACAAAGGAAGCCGCATTTGATTATTGCACCTAATAAAAATAATAATTCTCTCATATTATTTAATATCTGGTCCTGATTCAAATTCCCTGATTGTTCCCCAGATTTCTTTGGCCACCTGATGCAAAGAACTGATTCACTGGAAAAGACTGATCCTGGGAAAGATTGAAGGCAGGAGAAGGGGACGACAGAGGATGAAATGGTTGGATAGCATCACTGACTGGATGGACATGAGTTTGAGCAAGTTCTGGGAGTTGGTGATGGACAGGGAAGCCTGGTGTGCTGTAGTCCATGGGGTCACAAAGAGTTAGACACGACTGAGTGACTGAACTGAATAGCTTTTTGTTGTTGTTGTTCTCTTTGTTTTTTCAAACTGGAATCCAAACGGGGATCATTAATTGCATTTTAAAAAAATGTCTCTAATGAGCTGACTCATTTGAAAAGACCCTAATGCTGGGAAAGATTGAGGGCAGGAGGAGAAGGGGACGACAGAGGATGAGATGGTTGGGTGGCATCACCAACTCAATGGACATGGGTTTGGGTGGACTTCAGGAGTTGGTGATAGACAGGGAGGCCTGGTGTGCTGTAGTTCATGGGGTCACAAAGAGTCAGACACAACTGAGCGACTGAACTGAACTGAAATGTCTTTTAACCTAACCAATCCACCCACACTTTTCTCCATGACACTGACCAGGCAGGGAGTCCTGTAGAATGTCTTTACCTTCTGGATCCGGCTGATACCATTTCTTGGTGTTGTCTGACTTATTTCTCTATCCAACTGTGATTCTGTTAACTGACTGTTAAATCTTAAGGCTTGGGTTAAACATTTTTGGTGAGACTATTTCATAGGACTGAGGGAAGGAGGAGAAGGGGGTGACAGAGGATGAGACTGTTGTATGGCATTACTGATTCAATGGACATGAGTTTGAGCAAACTCCAGGAGATAGTGAAGGACAGGGAAGCCTGGCATGTAGCAGTCCATGGAGTTGCAAAGAGTCGGACATGCCTGGGTGACTGAACAAGAACATTTCACAGGAGATGCTGCTTATTTCACGTTCTCTGTATCAGCTGGCAAACGTCCAGCCACCAGGCCATGCTGGGTGGATCACTGACAGCTGGACCCCTGGAGGGGATATATACAATGAATTGTATGGGTCATTGTTTCTTTGTGATTGGTAAGCAATTTGTGGGTGAGCTTGGGTTTCTTGTAAATATGGCAAATGAAAATTAAAAAAAAAAAATCCTAACGGTGTTAGTTCTAATTGATGATCCTTGTCAGAATCATTATTTTAGCCTCACTATCATTATCAGTTTTATCAGTTCTTCTACTTTACCAGCTAGTATTCCTTTGAAGAATACGTTCTTAAAAATATACAGTTAGTATGTAGCATATCTTAAGAAGAGCTTTACCTCCTCAACTGGATGATCTGCGCTCTCCTCAATCGGGTCTGACTCTGAGACCCCATGGACTGTAGCCCACCAAGCTCCTCTGTCCATGTGATTCTCCAGGCAAGAATACTGGAGTGGGTTGCCATTTCCTTCTCCAGGGATGATCTATAGTATCCCTTTAAAAGGAAGGGAAAGTAGTGTGCTTTGTTCCCTATAATTTCAAATTTTCTGAGAATTTGGTCACCTCCATTGACAGCAAATGAGTTGTTTTGTGGTTGGTGATGGATTTTATTTTTGTTTTGATTTCTTTTTCTTGATTATCCTTTTGGAGTCATGGATTTTTATATTCAGTAACACAAATTTTACTTTTATGGCTCCCTGAAAATAAGATTCAAATAGTGGTTTGTCTCAATTACAATCACACTGTTCTCTTATTACATCATCATCTCATAAAGTGTCTCATGGTTGAAAATTCCACAGAACACGGGAGAAACATCTTTTATTTAACTAAAGCTTGATTATTAATTTTAAGTCTTGTGAAGCTGAAAAAAGGATAAAGATAAAAGATGCGGTTGTTTCCAAATCCTAGTTCTAAACAGTATAAACACCAATGATTACTCAAAAACTGGGATATTGAAAACACAGATCATGAAACAATTAGCCATAACCTCAAACAAACACACAACTAGAATTAACACTCTTTGGTTACAGATTATAACAGTTAAGAATTATTCTTAACATTAGAATTCTTTAAGATAATATGTTTGAAAACCAGGCTTAATAATCATCTTATGACATCTTAATTTTCATTCTTTACCCTTTATAAATAAAATAAATTTCAAAATACATATAAAGAAAAGATTTCATAAAGAAAAATGAATACTATCAGAACTCAAGAACTGAGTTATGATTTAAAGAAGAATGCAACTACATCTTTAAAATATCTCAAATATGTTGTTAATTAGTAAGTTAATTACTTTAATTAATACAATTATTATGTTAAAATATTCATTTATTTAATCAACCTGTTTTTCCCTGAAAATCCCTTTAATCCTATTTTACCATATAAATGTTAATTTTAGGTCAACCTATATTTATTAGCCGGAGAAGGCGATGGCACCCCACTCCAGTACTCTTGCCTGGAAAATCTCATGGACAGAGGAGCCTGGTAGGCTGCGGTCCATGGGGTCGTGAAGAGTTGGACACGACTGAGCAACTTATCTTTCACTTTTCACTTTCATGCATTGGAGAAGGAAATGGCAACCCACTCCAGTGTTCTTGCCTGGAGAATCCCAGGGACGGGGGGCCTGGTGGGCTGCCGTCTGTGGGGTCACACAGAGTCGGACACGACTGAGTGACTTAGCAGTAGCAGCATATTTATTAGCATAATTTATGAATAGAATCTAAGTGAGCTTTAAGTGCCTTTTAGTATTGTCATTGTTTAGTCGTTAAGTTGTATCTGCCTCTTTTGCAACCCCATGGACTTTAGCCCTTTCAGACTCCTCTGTCCATGGGATTTCCCAGGCAAGAATACTGGAGTGAGATGCCACTTCCTTCTCCAGAGGATGACCCAGGTATAGAACCCATGTCTCCTGCACTGGCAGGCGTATTCTTTACCACTGAGCCACCTGGGAAGCCCCTTTCAGTTATTTAAGGACGTACATTTTATAGTGTATATCACAGTATTTTAGAAGCCTTAAATTTAGCTTTTATGGGAACTAAAAATTCATTGTCAAGTCATATTTTAAGTCTGTGTAAGTTTTGCAATTTCCAAATTAAAAATTCAACTTCATTTGCTTTCAAATGCTTGTTCAACATGTATTATGAATGAGCTCTTCCTGGAAAAAGTTGAAGTGTGTTTCCTTTACAGAGTTCCATTAATCACAGTTCCTCAAACCTCAGAGTGCTGATCATCCATTTTTTCCCTCCAGTTCTTCAAAGACATAATTGACAGAACATTGTGTAAGTTTAAGATGTGCAGTGTGTTGATCCGATACACTTGTATCTGGCAAAATGATCACTATAAGCATTAGCTAACACCTCCATCATGTCATATAATTTCTATTTGTTTTTGTAATGAGAACATTTAAGATCTACTCCCTTAGAAGAGTGCTGACCATCTTAATCTACATTTAACTTAGAAAAGAGAATTTAGAACATGTTCATTTCAAACCACTATGTTACTGCTCTATCTACACATGCAAATCAATGTCAATTTCTGTAATGATCTGGAGGCTTCAACCTCAAGTTCAAGAACAGAGTAATACAAGTCATTTTAAATCACTAATACAGCGACCCCATGGTCTGCAGCCCACCAGACTCCTCTGTCCATGGGATTTTCCAGGCAAGGATACTGGGTTGGGTTGCCATTTCCTTCTCCAGGGGATCTTCCCAACCCAGGGAATGAACTCAGTCTCCTGCATTACAGGCAGATTCTTTACCAACTGAGCTACCAGGAGAGCTCAATACATAAGGATCAGTACAGAGTTTTAAAAATAACTTTAGATGGAGAATTTTATTCTGATGATAATTTCTGAAAAGTACACACTGCAGTGTGTTTTTTCTGATTTCATTTACCAGCTTAAAAAAATGAATTAAAATAAAACTTTGTGCATTGAATACCACTGCAATCCAGCAGCGACATTGTATCATTCTTTTAGTCTGGGCTTTTAAAAAGAATTTAATACTCAAACTTTACTTGCCTTCAAAGATTTCCCAGAATATACATATGGTTATTTAATTAGCCCTTCCCAAATAGTGTAAAAAAACACCCAGGGCTCATTTTTTCTTTATGAAAGATTAAAAACAATCTCCAGTTAGAAATCTTAAAGGAAAAGTTTCATCTACATATAATTCACAGCTTCACTAAGATCAATTTTTTTTCCTCTACAAAAACTATGGAAAAACATTTCTGTCTGTAGTAAAAACTCCTATGAGAGTTGGAAAGGTTCTCTGCAAAAAGACAGTTCAACATTCAAGAGATAGAAAATTTTACTACCTTACACAGTATTCATTATCTAGAACCTTAAAAACAGTATCAAAGCAAGAACTAAGGAAATCACACAAAAGTTATTCACTTAAGATGTCCTAATCTTTAAAAAATCCCAAAGAAGGGTCAGCGTGTAAGACAATGTCCACTGATAAAAGGGACAAAAGCACATTCTATCAATGGCTACAATTCAGAGGTGGTCTCTGAGGAGACCAGTCACTGCCAAGACTCCATCTGCTTGGCCTGTTGTTCTCGGGTCTTGGGAGGCTTTACCAGTTAACAACGCTGAAGTCATAGGGCAGGTGTGCGTGAGAAGCAGAAAGAGGGAGTATCAGAAGTCTTTCTTTCCCTCTTTTTTTTTTTTTTTTTTTTTCAGCACCAGGAAAACAAAATTAACCAGAAAGAGGAAACTTTCCTGATGTTCCATAGAATACTACCTTATTTGGGAGTTGGGGGCTAAATGCAGAGCCCCTATTTCTAATATGAGTTTGAGAAGGAATGGGCTTTCCTGGTGGCTCAGCAGGTAAAGACTGTCTGTCTATAGTGCAGGAGACCCGGGTTGGATCCCTGGCTCTGGAAAAACCCCTGGAGAAGGAAATGGCAATGCACTCCTATATTCTTATCTGGAGAATCCCATGGATAGAAGAGCCTGGCTGGCTACAGTACACGTGGTCGCCAAGAGTTGGACAGGACTGAAAGACTAACACACACACTGAGAGGAAATAAAAAAATATCAACTAGGGGATTTTTAGAATCAGGTGAAATAAGTTAAAAACCTAATTACATCCCAATATCAGGATTCTGCACAATAGCATGAAACATTAAATAAAGAGATATAATTTTTTTTTTAGGAAGTCAGATGAGACAGAAATCAAAGGAACGATCTATGAAAGATCCTTTTTCTTTGCACTGAGTTGGATCCACTTTTTTGATTCCATGTAAAACATCAAGCTGTAATTACCAACTTTTCGGAGCTCAAAGGAAGATTCAAACTGGTGCCCAGATGCCAGGAGGAGGACCGCATAATTAATTCCTGACTGTAGTGTTGGCTCTGATTCAAATGCCTTTTTGAACCTATAAAAAAAAAACAAACCCACAAATGTACAAGTTTACTTTCTCAATCATGAAACTCTGAGTTTGCAATAGCTTCTGTTTGCATAACTCCAAGGCCTGAGCAAGTAAAAACATTCCACTGGCCTTCACCCCAGAATCTAGTGTGCTATTAGGATTTAATGCTTAAGTAACTGCATACCCTCACCCTCAGCAACATGGCATTCCCCCCACTTAACTCAGCCTCACCATAGCAGCCCCAGTCTTTAAGAAAAAATCCTCTCTTCAACAGTCTTCCAGGAATGTGACAGAATGTATGTATGTGTGTGCAAGCATTTATAAACAGTGAAAATTTAAAGATAAGAACCCTGTGCATATTTGTTGTTTTTTGAAAAGTTTTATAAGTAAACAAAGTAAAAACAATACACAAAGCAATCAGGAATATTACCTACATAACATACTGAAACAATCACTTTCGTTAAGAGTGATATAAAAATACAATAAAGAATGTCAATTGCAATAAGAAATTAGGAAAAGAGTGATGGTGCTTGTGCATACTAGTTTTCGCTCAAAGAGAATAAGAACCATTTTCTGGATGTGCATGAATCTATCTACCTTTAAAAATGCTTCAACATTTGAAAAGGCTTCAGGGCCTGTGCATCCACTATATTTTCAAGGTAACACTTCGTAGGTTCTGTTCAAGGGTTCCCTCATATACATCATTTAACAGGCAATAATATTCAATATTATTTCATTTAAGAGCATGAAGAACAAAATTAACATAAATGGCCTAGTAACTAATAAAAACTGAGACAAGCATGAAAAATGAAATCTCTACTTTAAAAACCAGGTTGAGAAAAATGTAAAGACTAAATACCTACTGAATAAACATTTAATGATACAATAAAGAGATACTTAGGGAAAAACATTAGAATTCTAAGATAAAAGCATTTTTATTAAAATCATTAACTGAAATGAAAGATAGGAATTGCAAAAATAGCAGTGGGCCCAATGGTGTACATTGGAGTACATTCTTGGCCATTATACATACTTGAAATTTTCTGTACTTTAAAATGGTAAGGTAAACTTAAAAAGAAAAGGATAAGTATATATTTTCTGAATATTGGGAATCGCGTGCCCTTTTAAGGGTCTTACTTTTTAATCAGGAAAAGTATCTCTGAGAAGAAACAAAATTCAAACAAGTATTAACTTTAACTAGTTGGCTTGAACAGTTTTGCATGTGGAATAAGAAACAAATATTTCTAACTGCATCACTGCTCATGATCAAGAAGAATTTCTTTTCTCTCCAGAAGTACAGGAGTTTACTGCTGCTACTGCTGCTGCTGCTAAGTCGCTTCAGTCGTGTCCGACTCTGTGCGACCCCATAGACGGCAGCCCACCAGGCTCCCCCATCCCTGGGATTCTTCAGGCAAGAACACTGGAGTGGGTTGCCATTACCAAATCTAAAATGGAAAAACCATGTAACCCAGATTGCTGATATCCAAAGCAGGTCATATCAAGGAAAGACATGATTTATAAGTTTTAGACTCATACAAAATCCAAAGGTCTTTGTGTTTTCTCAGAGGCAAGTAGAAAGTCCAAATATAAAAGATATAGGAGAAGAAAGGAGTTAATACCTTTCTTTCTACCAGTAATTTATACTTTCTACCAATTCATATCAATACATGAAATATCTTTCAACAAATACATTTTTCATTTTTACTGAAAGAAAAAATCATGGAAAAATTATCTTAATAAATTCAAAGGAAGATGTAAAAAGCAAGATAATCCTAAATCAATCAGTAAATACTGATAAGTATTTCCTATGTGCCAAACTAACCAAACTGAAAAAATTGAATGGGCTTAGATCTGTTTTTTCTGTTACCATAAACAATACAATTTAAAATAATTTAAGCAAAATATAGATGCCAATAAATTAATAAGTTATATTTTTTATGGCTCAGAACACTTCTAAATAAGATGCATATTGAGGAGAAAGTCTTAAGGAAGTAAGAATTCTCACACATTGAAAAGTAAACTAATATACTATTTCTTAGCAGAAATTTGCCAATATCTATCAAAAATTGTAAAATGTCAAAAAAAGCAATGCACACATATTGACACAATATTTCCATATCTATGGATTTACACTAAGAAAAAGCATTAAATATGAATACCAGACCACCTAATCTGTCTCCTGAGAAACCTGTATGCAGGACAAGAAGCAACAGTTAGAACCAGACATGGAACAACTGATTGGTTCAAAATTGGAAAAATTGTAACCCTTCTTATTTAACTTATATGCAGAGTATATCATGAGAAATGCCAGTCTGGATGAATCACATGCTGGAATCAAGACTGCCAGAAGAAATATCAACAACCTCAGATATCCAGATGATACCACTCTAATGGCAGAAAGCAAAGAGGAACTAAACAGCCTCTTTCTTGATGAAGGTGAAAGAGGAGACTGAAAAAGCTGTTTTGAAACTCAGCATTAAAAAAACAAAGATCATGACATCTGGTTCCACTGCTTCGTGGCAAATAAAAGGGGAAAAAGTAGAAGCAGTGACAGATTTCATTTTCTTGGGCTCCAAAATCATGTTGGATGGTGCCTGCAGCCATGAAATTAAAAGATGCTTGCTCCTTGGAAGGAAAGCTATAACAAACCTAGACAGTGTATTGAAAAGCAGAGACATCACTTTGCCAACTTTGTCCATATAGTCAAAGCTGTGGTTTTTCCAGTAGTCATGTACGGATGTGAGAGCTGGACCATAAACAAGGCTGAGCGCTGAAGAATTGATGCTTTTAAACTGTGGTGTTGGAGAAGACTCTTGAGAGTCCCTTGGACTGCAAGGAGATCCAACCAGTCCATTCTGAAGGAGATCAACCCTGGGATTTCTTTGGAAGGAATCATGCTAAAGCTGAAGCTCCAGTACTTTGGCCACCTCATGTGAAGAGTTGACTCATTGGAAAAGACTCTGATGTTGCGAGGGATTGGGGGCAGAAGAAGGGGACGACCGAGGATGAGATGGCTGGATGGCATCACTGACTCGATGGACGTGAATCTGAGTGAACTCCGGGAGTTGGTGATGGACAGGGAGGCCTGGCGTGCTGCGATTCATGGGGTCGCAAAGAGTCGGATACAACTAAGCGACTGAACTGAACTGAACTGAGCATGGAACAAAATGCATTCTAATTGTTGGAAAGCTATGTAACCATTTAAATTGTATCACGTATGTATCATGGTAGCCCTAGAAAGAGGGAAGGGAGAATACAGAATACAAGAAGTATTTGAAGACCCAAAGCCAAAAATACTCCAATACTGTCGAAAACATTAACACAGAGATTCAAGAAGCTCAACTTCAAGCTGGATAAGATAAAATAAGCACAGCCTAAATGCTAAAATCAAAGACAAAGAGGAAAATCTTAAAATCAGCCAGAGATAAAGATATATTACCTTCAAAGGAGGCATTTTATTGCAATTTTATAGCAATTTTATTGACAAACCTGATAGCTGACTTTGCAATACAAACTATGGCATAAAATTGATAGCTTTGTAATACAAACTATAGAAGCCAAAAGATAATGCAATGACATATTTAGAGTGATTTTAAAAAAAGGAAGAGGTACAAATAAGCAAAAACTGGCAGAATTGGTTGCCAACTGATCTGCATGCAAAAAGTATTAAAAGCATTCAGGCTAAAGGATAGTGAGTCCATTTGGAAGCACTGAACTGCAAAAGGAGCATCAGAAAGAGTACTGAAGTGAGAATGAAAGTTGCTCAGTTGTGTCTATTTTCGACCTCATGGACTATACAGCCCATGGAATTCTCCAGGCCAGAATCCTGGAGTGGGTAGCCTTTTCCTTTTCCAGGGGATCTTCCCAACCCAGGGATCAAACACAGGTCTCCTGCATTGCAGGCAGATTCTTTACTAGCTGAGCCACAAGGGAAACCCAAGAATACTGGAGTGGGTAGCCTATCTTGTCTCCAGTGGAACATTTCAACCCAGGAATCAAACCAATGTCTCCTGCATTGCAGGCAGATTCTTTACCAACTGAGTTATCAGGGGAAGATATTAGCAATTTTAAAACTACTGAATATTTATTCTGCTTTAAGTTTCTCTCCAATTAATCCTAGAGGAAATCAGTCAATCAAACCAGTCCATCCTAAAGGAAATCAGTCCTGAATATTCACTGGAAGTACTGATGCTGAAGCTGAAACTCCATAATCTGGCCATCTGATGTGAAGAACTGATTCATTGGAAAAGGCCCTGATGCTGGGAAAGATTGAAGGCAGGAGGAAAAAGGGACGACAGAGGATGAGATGGTTGGATAGCATCACCGACTGGATGGACTTGGGTTTGAGCAAGCTCTGGGAGTTGGTGAGGGACAGGGAAGCCTGATGTGCTGCAGTCCATGGGGTCTCAAAGAGACAAGACTGAGCGACTGGATGGCTGAAGTTTCTCTCCTCTTCAAGGAAGTGGTAAAATACAAATTTAAGGTAGACTTTAAGAGTCAAGGATGTGGATGGTCATCTCTAGGGAACTCCTAAAAGCATAATATAAAGAGTATTGTGTGTGTGTGTGCACGCGTGCGCTAAGCTCTTTCAGTCGTGTCCGACTCTTTGCGACTCTATAGACTATCAACTGTCAGGATCCTCTGTCCAAGGGATTCTTCAGGCAAGAATACTGGAGTGGGTTGCCATGCCCTCCTCCAAGGGATTCTTTCAACCCAGGGATTGAATTTGCGTCTCTTACATCTTCTGCGTTGGCAGGCAGGTTCTTTACTATGACTAAAGTGTTAACAGAGTATAAAATGCAACACTAAATTAATAGAAAAAACGGGGGAATGAAGGACTAAGGAAACAAAGATATGAAATAAACAGTGAAGAAGATATGAAATAAACAGAAAATGAATTGCAAGACATAAACACAACTGGACAAGAAATATCAGTGATATGGAAGATTTGAATATCATGATTAGGCAGGTCAGTTGAACTATCTTACATGGAACACTACAGCCAACAATGGTGGACTGTTTCTGGGGCTACGAGGCACCTCTTATTACAGGAGAATAAAACCGGAGAACAAGAAAGATATATCTGTAAATTGGGCAACCTACTTCTGAATAAGCCAGGGTTCAAAGATTCACGTTGAAAATTAAAAGGTATTTGAGCTCAACAATATTGAAAGTTCAATATATCAAAAACTTCTGGGATGCAGAACAATTTTTATCTTTAAATGCACATGCTGGGAAAGCAGCAAGGGTGAAAAAAAATCAATGCTCTAAACTTCCACCTAGAAATAAAACAGCACATATTCCAAAATAAAGTAGAAGGAAGATATAATAAAAGAAATCAATGAAGTAGAAAATAGATGTGCAATAAAGAAAATGAACAATGTCAAAAGGGGAAGATTAACTAAATTGATAAACTTCTATAAAGACTGCTCATCAGAGACAGAAAGAGAAATGAAAAGGGGGACATTAGTATAGGTCCTACAAGCATTAAATGTTAGTTGCTCAATCATGTCCGACTCTTTGCAATCCCATGGACTGTAGCCTGCCAAGCTCCTCTATCCGTGGAATTCTCCAGACAAAAATACTGGAGTGGGTTGCTATGTCCTTCTCCAGAAGATCTTCCTGAAGCAGGGACTGAACCCATGTCTCCTGCAGGCAGGCAGATTCTTTACCATTGAAGACACAAGGGAAGTTTCCCAGGTGGTCCTAGTGGTAAAAAACCCGCCTTGTCAATTCAGGAGACTTAAGAGATGTGGCTTCAGTCCCTAGGTCTGAAAGATCCTCTAGAGGAGCGCATGGCAATCCATTCCAGTATCCTTGTCTGAAGAATCCCATGGACAGAGGAGCCTGGAGGGCTACAGTCCATAGGGTCACAAAGAGTTGGACACGACCAAAGTGACTTAGCACACAAGGGTATATAAGCATTAAAAAGAAAGTAAATGGATATCTGGAACAACCTTAAGCCAATAAATATGGCAACTTAGGAGAACTGGAAAATTTTCCTGAAATTCACAGATGAGTATGGCACAAGGAAAAAAAAAAAAGGAAACAATAGTTCTATAACTATTACAGAATTGATAACAATCTGAAATTATTGTTTTTACCATCTATCTCTCATATTGTACGCAGTCTGAAAGCAGGGGCCTTGCAAGTCTTGCTGAAGACTAAATCTTCAGCACTTGACTCAGCAGGAACCCAGCTCGCTGCAGGTGATTTCAAAATACCTGCTGCATGAAGAAAACCTGCACCCACCTCTTACCAAGAGCCAGGCTGTGACAAGTGATAAATACAGCAGGTCATATAAAAAATAATCTCTTCACTTCCTTAGTAGGCTAAATCCTAATCTTGATAAAACCATAAGCCCAGAGAGCTACCACCTTAGATCACATTACTGAACTGCATAGTACCTTCACCACATTCTATTTTAATGTTACTAGAATGTATTGTTTAATAAAAATATTAAAGATATTGTTTGTATAGTTTTCATTGTTGCCCACTTATATGAGAAACTCCTTTAATTTATTATTAGGGAGAGGAGAGTCTCCTCTGAAAATGCAGCATGTGATTCATTTTTCATGCTATTACTGAAGCTTATTTTAAAGAGCATGATAATCCTTATCACTGGTGTATCCGTGTCCCTTGGTGCTAACTTTCCATATATGTATTATCATTTCACTGTTTCTTTAAATTCAAACTTAATAAAAATGCATGTGCTTGTGATTAGTTGCTCAGTTGTGTCTGACTCTGCAACCCCATGGACTTTAGCCCACCAGGCTCCTCTGTGCATGGAATTCTCCAGGCAAGAATGCTGGAGTGCATTGCCATTTCCTCCTCCAGGGGATCTTCCCAACCCAGGGATCAAACCCAGGTCCCCTGCATTTCAGGCAGATTCTTGACCGTCTGAGTCACCAAGGAAGCCCAAGAATCACTGGAGTGGGTAGCCTATCCCTTCTCCAGGGGATCTTCCTGACCCAGGAATCAAACTGGGGTCTCTCGCATTGCAGGCAGATTCTTTACCAGCTGAGGTACCAGGGAAGCCCAGAGAAGAATGCATACGGAGGCTAAAATAATGAAACAATCCATTGCAGCTAAAGAAGATGTATCAGTCATTTTAGTGTAAATGTGCCAAGGATCAACAAACCCCAGTGGCTTGCCAATTTCTGCATCAGCTGGCTTGGCTCTGCCTGACACTTTTTTCCCTCTGAGACCTAGCCTGAAGGAGCTGCTTTCTCTAGAAAACGGCTAAGGAAAAATGACATGGCTTTTAAAGCTTCTGCTGATAAAAAGCATCAGCCAACATACAAATCAGAACCTGGTATCATGGGGTGGAAACATATAACCTTCCTATGAACAGGGACAGTATATTTCTAACAATACAATAGAGCACTGATGATATTCTCTACCACAGGAAGCTGTGGTTACCACCACATAGTAAAAGACACAAAAATAATAGCTGCCTCTCATGACTGGGCACCTACTAGGTACAGGCATTGCACTTGATGCTTCAAGCATAATATTTCTAATTTATACAGCTCCTTAAGGCAGGGAGGATTCTCTCAAGTTTACTAATCAGAACTCTGCAGAATGGAAATACTAAGTCATTCAGTTTAAAAGTGGTTGAGCAGGCACTTTACCCACTTCTGCCAGATTCAAACCAGAGCCCTCTTCTCTATATAACTTTGCCTACTCTTTGGTGTGTGTTAAAAAAAAAATCTTTTAGTCCATTTTCATTACTTCTGCTTTTGTTTTTTTAGTAAAAAGGAATTGGGTGAAACAGGAAAAATAATAATGAGAAATAAAAATAGAGAGAACTGCTTTTACATTAAAAATAAAGTTTGGATTCTATACACTACAGAAACAGGTATTGATACACTCTTGGAAAGAATGGCGTTTGTCACAAAATGTACTTGATCAATCTTATTAGATTAGAGACTAAATTTTTAAAAGACTGGCATGGCAATACCACTGGATGTGCCCATAAAAATGAATCAAAGAGGGCTTCCCTGGTAGCTCAGTGGTAAAGAATCTGCCTGCCAATGGAGGAGACGAGGGTTCGATCTCTGGTCTGGAAAGATCCCACATGCTGCGGAGCAACTAAGGCCCTGAGCCACAACTAGTGAGCCTGAGCTCTAGAGTTCTGGAGCTGCAACTATTGAGCCCTCCTGTTGCAACCACTGAAGCCCAGATGCATTAGAGCCCATGCTCCACAACAAAAGAGACCACTGCAGTGAGAAGCCCACACACCACAACTAGAGAGTAGCCACTGCTTACCACCAACTAGAGAAAAGCCTGCACCCACGAAGGCCCAGCACTGCCAAAAATAAATAAATAGATCAATAAAATTATTTCTAAAAATGCACCAAAAATGTTTTAGGTCATTGAAAACTTTACATTTTAACTAGCAAGAGGATAAATGAACATGAACAGTAGGTGAGACCTTACACAAAGAAATATATAAACAATGATTAATAATATAAAACTATAAAAATATAGCAATAAAATGATAAGAGGCCTTCCCCAGCGGCTCAGTGGTAAAGAATCTGCTTGCAGTGCAGAGCTGCAGGAGACACAGGTTCAATCCTGGGTTGGCAATATCCCCTGGAGAAGGACATGGCAACCTACTCGAGTATTCTTACCTGAAGAATCCCATGGACAGAGGAGCCTGGTGGGCAATAGTCCATGGGGCAGCAAAGAGTTAGATACAACTGAAGCAACTTAGCATGAAGGTAAATTAAGACTTCATGAAGGACACAAATCTTAAGGATGGCAACAGACATCTAAGAAGATTCTAGGGAGCATATTTGAGTAACTAAAGTTATTTACAGTATTGTTGATTTTTTTCTTCTTAGTACTAAATATGTGTTGAAAGAGGATAAATAATTTGTAATCTTCAATTCATTATTACATTGAAGAGATGCAAAGTTATTGTCCAAGCTTTCAGAGCAACAGATTTTTATTCAAGGACTGCCTTATATCAGCATTGTGTTTGTCACCTGATTGCAACTAGCTCTAAAAAAACTAAGTACTTGTTAACAGAGTGATGAGTCTTTAGAATAAGAACTTAGCTCACTTTTGCATTTGTACTGAGATGTGCAACCAAGTAAAGAATAGAAGAAATATTCTTGAATCAATTGTTTCTAGCTAAAGAGCATCTATTTTCCACCAAAGAAGAAACTAAGCTCAAGTTTTATTTAGCTGTCAATTTCCTCCTTTGTGATATAACAGCTGTGATTCTTTCTGTAAGACATACAAGTAATTAAATTAGAATTTCATGGTGCTTTACATCTCTAGGGATATTTCTGAAATTATCACTCACAAAATAACTCAGAAGTAAAGCAAGACAGCATGAAACGAAAATTAGTGCTGAATCACTCTGTTAATTTGATCTGGAGATGGGGAAACCCTCTCCAATTCACACAGCTTATTTGTATATAATTTTATTGTAATAGAAAAGTCAGGATGAAAAGTTTAAAAAGTCAAAATTCTAGCTATCTTCTTTCAGTCCTTTTACTATGTACATATTTTTCCAAAAACAAGAATCATGCTATTTTAAATTTTAAAATAAATAAAATTTAAACCTGTTTTTTAAATTTTCATATGATATCATGATGCATGTTACTATTAAGTATTTATTTAAAACCACAATCGTCTTTTGGGCTTATACTCAAAAGAATTGAAAACAGAGGATTCAAACAGATATTTGTACACCCGTACTCACAGGAATATTTATTCATAATAGCTAAAAGGGGGAAACAAACACAAATGTCCATTGACAGGTGAATGGGTAAAGACAATGTACATAAAATGGAATATTATTCAGCCTTTAGAATGGAGATTCAGACACAAGCTACAACATGAAAGTGAAAGTTGCTCAGTTGTGTCCAACTCTGCAACCCCATGGACTGTATAGTCCATGGAATTCTCTAGGCCAGAATACTGGAGTGGGTAGCCTCTCCCTTCTCCAGGGGATCTTCCCAACCCAGGGATCAAACCCAGGTCTTCCACATTGCAGGCAGATTCTTTACAGCTGAGCCACAAGGAAAGCCCAAGAATACTGGAGTGGGTAGCCTATCCCTTCTCCAGCGCATCTTTCCGACCCAGGAATCGAACTGGGGTCTCCTGCATTGCAGGGAGACTCTTTACCAACTGAGCTATGAGGGATGCCCCACTGCTACGACATGGATGAGCCTTAAGAATGTCATGCTAAGTGAAATAAGCCATTCACAAAAAAAGATATATACTGTATAATTCCACTTACATGAGATACTTGGAGTAATCAAATTCATGGAGACAGAAAGTGCAATAGTGGTTGCCAGGAGCTGGGGGAATCCAAAATTGTTTAATGGGTATAGAGTTTGAGTTTTGAGAGTGAGGAGGTTGTGAGGCGGGAAGCGGTGATGGAAGCACAGCGTGGTGAATGTACTTAATGCCACTGAATCATACCTTCAAAAACGGTTAAAATGGTAAGGTTTATTTATGTATACTGCTACCATCAACCCTCCAAACACACAACTTCGAATGAATGATATTCCATCACTTGAGGATATCCTTCCATTTAACAGTTTCCCTACTGTTTTTCCAGTTTTTCAATACCATAAAATTTAGTGTAGTGAGCGTTGTAAACATATCTTCATTTCCATATCTGCTATTTCTTTTGGATAGTTTACAAAGGAGGTAACTGGACTAAGGAACATGAATTATTTCAAGGTTCTTGATACATCATGCCAAACTGCTTTCCAGAAAGGTCTTACCAATTCACATTCGCAAGAGCAGCATAAGAGATTTTTACATTGTACTCATGCCAAAATATTCTCATCTATTTTCATTTTTGCTAACTGATAATAACAAGAGAGCACAGCTCAGGATTTTAATGGGCACTTATCTGACTGCTCCTGAGAGTGAATAGTTTTCAAATGTTTATGACCAATCTAAATGTATCCTTCCAATAACTGCCAATTCTCTTAAATTAAAATGCAAACCTCTTACTCAAAGAACTCTGGGAAGATAGGAAGAGATAGATTTGGGAAAGTTCTGAAGAGGAGGTAAGGCCAAGGGTTTAAACTTAATCTTTAAGGATATGAAGAACAATAAACATTTAGGAAGAAGGAACTGGCAGCAAAATCTGGGGAAAGTCTAAATATTTAATTAAAAAAGAAAAGTCGATATCAATTATGGGTTAGCTATTCAATAAAATGGATCCAGTAAGCGATATTTCCAGAGACAGAGAACTCTGCACTGTTGAAAAGTTCCCCAAGTAGTTCTGATAGTCAGCCAGATTTGGAAACAAATTGCTTTGGTTCACCAAGCAAAATCACTACTGTTCTTCCAAAGGCTCCTTTCCTTTTCATCATAACGCCTGGCAAACATCCAGTTCTCTTTCTCACTCATCCCTCTGACAACTCGGTTACAGAGAGCAAGCCTTAGTTTCTCTCCTTAGGTGTTTATTACCTGTAAGACACAATTAGGAAATCTCCCAGTGACTCGTTAAACATTATCATTCCTGGACTTCAACTTGGTCATGCCACAATCTGTCATCTGTTGAATGGCATGTTAAATCAAGGTCAAGGCATGAGACCAATGTACTAGGTTGCTTATTTACAAAGCAATCATGGGTACATGGTGTGTTCTCCCCAAGTCTCCAGGTCATCTTGGAATTGATGGTTCTTTAAGAGCCCTCTGCCCCTGGACATCAATAAGCTGGGTGTCATGCTGACTTATTAAGAATTCTTCAGATTTTGCACTCTCAGGATAAAAATCATCCAAATTTGGGAAATTCGATTAATAGATACAACCAAGGACTAAACGGAAATGATGTCAGTAGAATAATGGTGAGATCAAACTCTGGGGGTTAAGAGGGTAGTAGAAATAGAGATAAAATGAAGAAAGATATCTTGAAGCTAAGATAAACAAAAAAGGGAAAATATGGCAAATGGAAAATAAACATTGGTCTTTATCTGTATGTCACTTGGTTTGTTACATAACTCTTCCTAAGTAAAGCCAACCCCATTAATAATGTACAAACTGAACAGTTGTTAGGCATGATCACTGTTTGAATAGCACTGTCACTGACGTAAAACAAAATCAGTTGATAAGGCAAATCTGTCTGTTCTTTCCCAAGCTACTATGGAAAAATGAACACATAAATGTTAAAAACAGATTTAACGCTTTTAGCTCACTCAGTTCAGTTCAGTGCAGTCGCTCAGCCGTGTCCAACTCTTTGCGACCTCATCAATCACAGCACGCCAGGCCTCCCTGTCCATCACCAACTCCTGGAGTTCATACAAACTCATGTGCATTGAGTTGGTGATGCCATCCAGCCATTTCATCTTCTGTCGTCTCCTCCTCCTGCCCCCAATGCCTCCCAGCATCAGAGTCTTTTCCAATGAGTCAACTCTTCACATGAGGTGGCCAAAGTACTGGAGTTTCAGCTTTAGCATCCTTCCTTCCAAAGAACACCCAGGGCTGATCTCCTTTAGAGAGGACTGGTTGGACCTTCTTGCGGTCCAAGGGACTCTCAAGAGTCTTCTCCAACACCACAGTTCAAAACCATCAATTCTTTGGTGCTCAGCTTTCTTCACAGTCCAACCCTCACATCCATACATGACCACTGGAAAAACCATAGCCTTGACTAGACAGACCTTTGTTGGCAAAGTAATGTCTCTGCTTTTGAATATGCTATCTAGGTTGGTCATAACCTTCCTTCCAAGGAGTAAGCGTCCTTTAATTTCATGGCTGTAATCACCATCTGCACTGATTTTGGAGCCCCCCAAAATAAAGTCTGACACTGTTTCCACTGTTTCTCCATCTATTTCCCATGAAGTAATGGGACAAGATGCCAAGATCTTCATTTTCTGAATGTTGAGCTTTAAGCCAACATTTCACTTTCCTCTTTCACTTTAATCAAGAGGCTTTTTAGTTCCTCTTCACATTCTGTCATAAGGGTGGTGTCATCTGCATATCTGAGGTGATTGATCTTTCTCCCAGAAATCCTGATTCCAGCTTGTGCTTCCTCCAGCGCAGCATTTCTCATGATGTACTCTGCATAGAAGTTACATAAGCAGGGTGACAGTACACAGCCTTGCCGTACTTCTTTTCCTATTTGGAACCAGTCTGTTGTTCCATGTCCAGTTGTAACTGTTGCTTCCTGACCTGCATATAGGTTTCTCAAAAGGCAGGTCAGGTGGTCTGGTATTCCCATCTCTTTCGGAATTTTCCACAGTTTATGGTGATCCACACAGTCAAAGGCTTTGGCATAGTCAATAAAGCAGAAATAGATGTTTTTCTGGAACTCTCTTGCTTTTTCCATGATCCAGCAGATGTTGGCAACTTGATCTCTGGCTCCTCTGCCTTTTCGAAAACGAGCTTGAACATCTGGAAGTTCATGGTTCATGTATTGCTGAAGCCTGGCTTGGAGAATTTTGAGCATTACTTTACTAGCGTGTGAGATGAGTGCAATTGTGCAGTAGTTTGAGCATTCTTTTGCATTGCCTTTCTTTGGGATTGGAATGAAAACTGACCTTTTCCAGTCCTGTGGCCACTGCAGAGTTTTCCAAATTTGCTGGTATATTGAGTGCAGCACTTTGACAGCAACATCTTTCAGGATTTGAAACAGCTCAACTGGAATTCCATCACCTCTACTAGCTTTGTTCGTAGTGATGCTTTCTAAGGCCCACTTGACTTCACATTCCAGGATGTCTGGCTCTAGGTGAGTGATCACACCATCGTGATTATCTTGGTCGTGAAGATCTTTTTTGTACAATTCTTCTGTGTATTCTTGCCACCTCTTCTTAATATCTTCTGCTTCTGTTAGGTCCATACCATTTCTGTCCTTTATTGAGCCCATCTTTACAGGAAATGTTCCCTTGGTATCTCTAATTTTCTTGAAGAGATCTCTAGTCTTTCCCATTCTCGTTTTCCTCTGTTTCTTTGCACTGATTGCTGAGGAAGGCTTTCTTTTCTCTTCTTGCTATTCTTTGGAACTCTGCATTCAGATGCTTGTATCTTTCATTTTCCCCTTTGCTTTTCACTTCTCTTCTTTTCTCAGGTATTTGTAAGGCCGCCCCTGACAGCCATTTTGTTTTTTGCATTTCTTTTCCGTGGGGATGGTCTTGATCCCTGTCTCCTGTACAGTGTCACGAACCTCCACCATAGTTCATCAGGCACTCTATCTATCAGATCTAGTCCCTTAAATCTATTTCTCACTTCCACTGTATAATCATAAGGGATTTGGTTTAGGTCATACCTGAATGGTCTAGTGGTTTTCCCTACTTTCTTCAATTTAAGTCTGAATTTGGCAATAAGGAGTTCATGAGCCACAGTCACCTCCCGGTCTTGATTTTGCTGACTGTATAGAGCTTCTCCATCTTTGGCTGCAAAGAATATCATCAATCTGATTTCGGTGTTGACCACCTGGTGATGTCCATGTGTAGAGTCTTCTCTTGTGTTGCTGGAAGAGAGTGTTTGCTATTACCAGTGCATTCTCTTGGCAAAACTCTATTAGACTTTGCCCTGCTTCATTCCATATTCCAAGGCCAAATTTGCCTGTTACTTCAGGTGTTTCTTGATCCCACTTTTGCATTCTAGTCCCCTATAATGAAAAGGACATCTTTTTTGGGTGTTAGTTCTAAAAGGTCTTGTAGGTCTTCACACAACCATTCAACTTCAGCTTCTTCAGCGTTACTGGTTGGGGCATAGGCTTAGATTACCACGATATTGAATGGTTTGCCTTGAAAACGAACAGAGATCATTCTGTCGTTTTTGAGATTGCATTCAAGTACTGCATTTCGGACTCTTTTATTGACCATGATGGCTACTCCATTTCTTATAAGGGATTCCTGCCCACAGTGGTAGATATAATGGTCATCTTAGTTAAATTCACCCATTCCAGTCCATTTTAGTTCACTGATTCCTAGAATGTCGACATTCACTCTTGTCATCTCCTGTTTGACCACTTCCAATTTGCCTTGATTCATGGACCTGACATTCCAGGTTCCTATGCAGTATTGCTCTTTACAGCATCGGACCTTGCTTCTATCACCAGTCACATCCACAACTGGGTATTGTTTTTGCTTTGGCTCCATCCCTTCCTTCTTTCTGGAGTTCTTTCTCCACTGATCTCCAGTAGCATATTGGGCACCTACCGACCTGGGGAGTTCTTTCAGTATTCTATCATTTCACCTTTTCATACTGTTCATGGGGTTCTCAAGGCAAGAATATTGAAGTGTTTTGCCATTCCCTTCTCCAGTGGACCACATTCTGTCAGACCTCTCCACCGTGACCCGCCCGTCTTGGGTGGCCCCACACGGCATGGCTTAGTTTCATTGAGTTAGACAAGGCTATAGTCCCAGGGATTAGACTGACTAGTTTGCTATGGATTTTTTTGGCATTACAACAGGGGAGACCTGATTATGTTAATATAGAAGAGCAGCCAATTTCCTTTCAAAGTTCTAAAAATGACCACTATCTCCCCTTAAGAATGAGAATACCATCATCTCTAATATCATCTCTGGTATGATTTCAAGCAATCACTGCCTATCCCAGGTGACTCCACGATAACTATGGTATATGAAATTCTATCAAGTCCTATGTAAAAATACACACACTCTCTTTTCCCTTATTAGCTAAAATGGTCAGCTAGATTCGGAAAGAAGAGAAAGAAAACTCAGGAATATTTTAGGGACAAGGAATCTAATCAGTATCCACTAATCTAGTCAATATCTGCTTTGAACATAAGTATAACATTATATGCAGAAATATTTTCACATATTATATACTAAGGATATAAGTCTAAGTGTTTACTAAATTCCAAGGCTTGAACATATGTTGCTTCATTTAATCCCTCAAACAGAGCATCTATTCTTCCTAAAGTGATGAGTCTAAACCATCTGTAATCAAACCGTCTTCCTTGCGAGTGATTTGTGTAATACTGGGCTGATGATGAAATACTGGAAGCATAAAGAAATGTAAGGAGTGTGTGAGATAGGTTTTTATAAGTGTTTTCTTAGTCCTAAGAGAAAGATACAGAAAGAGATGGCCTCCTTTTCTCTCATCTTAGACCTTAGCATAGCTAAGTTAGACTGATGTCTAAAATGGCCAAAGGCACCTTGTAACTAACTCTAAGAAAGCCATACTGAGGGCAGTCACCCACAACAATAACAAGGAAACAGATTCGGCTGACTTTTAAGCAGCTGACTCAACTACCAGTTCGGTTCAGTTCAGTTGCTCAGTCGTGTCTGACTCTTTGTGACCCCATGAATCGCAGCACACCAGGCCTCCCTGTCCATCACCAACTCCCGGAGTTCACTCAGATTCATGTCCATCGAGTCCATGATGCCATCCAGCCATCTCATCCTCGGTCGTCCCCTTCTTCTCCTGCCCCCAATCCCTCTCAGCATCAGAGTCTTTTCCAATGAGTCAGCTCTTCACATGAGGTGGCCAAAGTACTGGAGCTTCAGCTTTAGCATCATTCCTTCCAAAGAAATCCCAGGGTTGATCTCCTTCAGAATGGACTGGTTGGATCTCCTTGCAGTCCAAGGGACTCTCAAGAGTCTTCTCCAACACCACAGTTCAAAAGCATCAATTCTTCGGCGCTCAGCCTTCTTCACAGTCCAACTCTCACATCCATACATGACCACAGGAAAAACCATAGCCTTGACTAGACAGACCTTAGTTGGCAAAGTAATGTCTCTGCTTTTGAATATAGTATCTAGGTTGGTCATAACTTTTCTTCCAAGGAGTAAGCGTCTTTTAATTTCATGGCTGCAGTCACCATCTGCAGTGATTTTGGAGCCCCCAAAAATAAAGTCTGACACTGTTTCCCCATCTATTTCCCATGAAGTGATGGGACCAGATGCCATGATCTTCGTTTTCTGAATGTTGAGCTTTAAGCCAACTTTTCCACTCTCCTCTTTCACTTTCATCAAGAGGCTTTTTAGCTCTTCTTCACTTTCTGCCATAAGGGTGGTGTTGACCCAGCCCTATTTCTGAACTTCATGTTTTAAGAAGTTACATTTTCTTCCTGCTTAAGCCCACTGAAGTAAGCTATTCAGCTACTTTTCGGATGCTAAGAGCATTCTAACTCATCCAGGTAGATATTATTCTTATTTTTCAAATAAGAAAACTGAATTTCTTAAAGTTTAACTCATTTGCCTAAGATACACTGTCTCCAAGTCCTGAGTCAACATGCATTCCATGTGGATCTCTCACAAGTCTAGGCCTCTTCAATAAAACAGTACAGATATTCCTAGAAATGCCTGTTCTGGAAATTCCAGGAAAGAGAGGCTAGAGTATAGCAAAAACAACACTGGATCTGAAAAAAATTAGATTTGAAATTTTATTAACCATAAAACATCAATAATTCACTTAAGTTCTTTGAGTTTCACTTGCCTTAACTGTAAAATGGGAAGAAAAATATCAGCTTTGCCCACCTTACAAGGTGCTTATAAGCCACCAATTGTTAATAACATATACAAAAACCTTGTGTGAACTCTAAAATTTAAGGGATTATTATTTCTACCCACTGAACAAATAGTATATATATATCAAAATGATCTCAGTAAGTCATGCTGTATATGAATTCAGCATAACTACTTTGTGGTAATTTCTTTTTTAGATTAGGTTTAAAAAGAAGTTGTAGAGATAAATTTGGCAGTGAACTTCCCATGGCCCTTCAAGTCAAGGTCCATAATATTGCCTTGGGTCATTTCAGTTCAGTCTGTCACTTCAGAAACTCTGTGGGGTTTGTTTTTTGTGGTTATTGTTTTTTCTTTTTAAGATGTAAGTCTAGGCTCTTGAGTGACAATATTTCCTTTGAAACCTGGCTCTCCTCCCAGCTTTGCTCTCTCACCTTTCTCTTTATCCCATAGCAGCCCCTAACATTTCCCAAAGAGCACTTATGACAGGTACCACTGCTGCTTGCTTTAACTTATATTTAAGTTTATATAGACCAGCTATGATGAAAGGCTTTTAATAACTGAAAGTCAAACTCAAAAAATGCATTTTTCATAACTTGACTTGGATTATAGAAACTTACATATAGATAAGAATAGCATTAAAGCATCACTATGAACAAAGCTAGTGGAGGTGATGGAATTCCAGTTGAGCTATTTCAAATCCTAAAAGATGATTCTGTGAAAGTGCTGCACTCAATATGCCAGCAAATTTGGAAAACTCAGCAGTGGCCACAGGACTGGAGAAGGTCAGTTTTCATTCCAATCCCAAAGAAAGGCAATGCCAAAGAATGCTCAAACTACCGCACAATTGTGCTCATCTCACATGCTAGTAAAGTAATACTCAAAATTCTCCAAGCCAGGCCTTCAGCAATATATGAACCATGAACTTCCAGATGTTCAAGCTTGTTTTCGAAAAGGCAGAGGAGCCAGAGATCAAGTTGCCAACATCCGCTGGATCATCGAAAACACAGGAGAGTTCCAGAAAAATGTCTATTTCTGCTTTATTGACTATGCCAAAGCCTTTGACTGTGTGGATCACAATAAACTGTGGAAAATTCTGAAAGAGATGGGAATACCAGACCACCTGACCTGCCTCTTGAGAAACCTATATGCAGGTCAGGAAGCAACAGTTACAACTGGACATGGAACAACAGACTGGTTCCAAATAGGAAAAGAAGTACGGCAAGGCTGTATACTGTCACCCTGCTTATGTAACTTCTATGCAGAGTACATCCTGAGAAACGCTGGGCTGGAAGAAGCACAAGCTGGAATCAAGATTGCCGGGAGAAATATCAATAACCTCAGACATACAGATGAGACCACCGTTATGGCAGAAAGTGAAGAGGACCTAAAAAGCCTCTTGATGAAAGTGAAAGAGGAGAGTGAAAAAGTTGGCTTAAAGGTCAACATTCAGAAAACAAAGATCATGGCATCTGGTCCCATTACTTCATGGGAAATAGATGGACAAACAGTGGAAACAGTGTCAGACTTTATTTTGGGGGGCTCCAAAATCAGTGCAGATGGTGATTACAGCCATGAAATTAAAAGATGCTTACTCCTTGGAAGAAAAGTTATGACCAACCTAGATAGTATATTCAAAAGCAGAGACATTACTTTGCCAACAAAGGTCTGTCTAGTCAAGGCTATGGTTTTTCCAGTGGTCATGTATAGATGTGAGAGTTGGACTGTGAAGAAAGCGGAGCACCAAAGAATTGATGGTTTTGAACTGTGGTGTTGGAGAAGACTCTTGAGAGTCCCTTGGACCGCAAGAAGGTCCAACCAGTCCATTCTAAAGGAGATCAGCCCTGGGTGTTCTTTGGAAGGAAGGATGCTAAAGCTGAAACTCCAGTATTTTGGCCATCTCATGTGAAGAGTTGACTCATTGGAAAAGACTCTGATGCTGGGAGGGATTGGGGGCAGGAGGAAAAGGGGACGACAGAGGATCAGATGGCTGGATGGCATCACCGACTTGATGGACGTTGGTTTGAGTGAACTCCGGGAGTTGGTGATGGACAGGGAGGCCTGGCGTGCTGTGATTCATGGGGTCGCAAAGAGTCGGACATGACTCAGCGACTGAACTGAACTGATAGCTATCTATAAGAGCTTCAATGAACAAAAACAACTAAGGAAGTGACAACGAATTTTATACTTAAATCAGGAGGATGTGTTCTTTCAAACCCCTCACCCTATGTCCCAGATAAGATTCAGTATGTAAAGTTTGTTCTACAACATACTACAATTCTGTAAATTTTAAAAATCTAAAGCATAAACTTCTTTCTTGTTTTGTATTTTCATCTTCTCAGTCCCAAGTAAACCTGTCAGAAAATAGACCTGCATTACACAGTCTCCCTAAAAGCAAAAAAGTGCCCTGGGATAGTGCTCATACCAAATATTGCAATGCATGCTCAAGAGTAGTGTCTGACTTTCTCCTTGTGCCGTAAGTCGGAAACAGTCAACTCATTAAAGATGTTAAAAAAGGGAACTTGGAGACTTTTATGTGCCATTGTAAACACAACTGCTTGGGGCTATTTTTCCACTGAGTTGAAATTCTTCAACTTTTCCTGCTTAGTAAATGACTGTCCCTTCAAGCTAGCAGAAGATGCTTCAGGCTACAGGCAGGGAAAGAAGCTTTAGGGACAAACTGCCTGCCACTCACTGCTATCCCACCCAGGCACTTGACAAGTAAGAGCTCAGAGAATTTTGGCTCAAAAAAGGTAATGAATAAATTAATAAATATATAAGTCAGCTGAAAAACTCTCTGGAACCCAAGACTCAGGAAACACAAAACCCGGAGTAAGTCTGGACAGCAGCCTAATAACCTCAGTAATGAAACTCTTGGGTCAGCACCTTGACAACGCGCTTTTACTAAAGCTGTGACATACCAAGAGATTACAGATGATGCCAACAGACCATCGCAGATGAGTGGGAGTTGGTTGGATGGAAACAGTAAGAAATACTGAAGTGGCTTTACAAGTGTGAAGGCATGAAAAAACACTTTTAAAATAAGGGAAATCTTTGTAATGACCCTTACGACAAACAGATATAATGACAATAATGGCAGGTTATAGACCCGTAATCTACAGTAAAAGTGACATTCTTATATTATCAATACATCAGTGAGTGATACACCCAGATCAACTCCTGAGGCTCCTCCCATGAGAAGGCTTTGAGTTCTAACAGCCTTCCCTGTTTTTGCTAGAAAATTAACAAACAGCTTAAAATGAAATCCTACAAAACCCGACATCTTAAATTTGACCTGAAGACTTAAAAGACAAAGCTCTCTTGAGAGCTAGCTAATGTTCCTCAGTTAAATAGGAATCATAGAAAAAGAGTCAGAATTGAGAAGTATAGAAAGACAGAACAAAACACAACGAGAAAAAAAACTGTTCCTTTTGACTAAACTTTATGTGACCTTGAAAGCTCTCAGTAGTCTAAACTGTTTGGTTTTCCAAACTGGGAAACACTTCTATTCCCATGCATGAGGCCCATGAACTTCATAAGAGATGTTTTACATTTTAATTCACTGACCATGAAAATCAGACTTTCAAAGATTATCTATGCATTTCATTATCACCATTAAATCAAAGCATTTATTTTATTTTATTTTTTAAATTTATTTATTTTTAATTTTTACTTTACAATTCTGTATTGGTTTTGGCATAGATTGACATTCTAAATATCAGATTCTAATTCTTCTACAATTAAGAATCTTCTTAAAGATTAAAGAAATCTTCTTTCTTCTTAAAGAAATCTTCTGGTAATAAAAAGGTTGTATAGTTACATTTCTCTTTTATAACAGCAGGAAAAAAAATGATTAAAGGAAACGACAAAACTGTTGATTGCAATAAAAATTTATAATTCAAATTTAAAAGTCCAAACCAAATCTGTCCATGAAAACCCAGGAAGTCACTGTCCCCAAATTTTCTTCCCTGGTTATAATCCATTATCCCAATTTCAGTCCCTTGCTAAACTGGTAGGATGACACAAGATTTTGAAATGTTAAGATTTCTGTTTCACAACTTAGATAATGTTATGGCCATTACTAAGGAACGTCTGAACTAAGTCAATCACCCTTTTTTTAAACTGAAGTATAACTGATTTACAACGTTGTATTAATTTCTGCTGTATAGCAAAGCGACTCAGTTATACAAGTATACATATTCTTTTCTACTATGATTTATCATAGGACATCGAATATAGTTTTCTGGGCTACATAGTAGGACCTTGTTGTTTATCCATCCCACATAAAATAGCTTACATCTGCTCATCCCGCACTCCAAATCCACCCCTTCCCCAGTTCCTCCCCCTTGGCAACCGCAAGTCAGCTCTCCATGTCGGTGAGTCTGTTTCTGTTTTGTGAAACAGTTTGATTTGTGTCATACTTTAGATTCCACATATAAGTGATATCATATGGTATTTGTCTCTTTCTGTAAGTCAACCTCCTTTAATCTTGTTTTTTAGAATCAGAAACTATTTGGGGAACATTTTAGAGACTAAAACGTACAGAAGAATAATATAAGCAACACTTTCTACCCACATACCCACCACTCAGCTTAAGAAATAAAATGTTTTAAATATTCTTGCAGCTGCATGTGAAACATTCCATGATCCCTTTTTATTCCTTCCCTACTGGTAACTATTATACTGAATTGGGGATTTATGATGTACATTCATGCATCTATATTTTTACTAGATGTGTATGACTGGTTTCAAAGTTTCTATAAACAAAATCATACTCTATGTATCCTTCTGCCATGTGTTTATTTGCAGTATATTCCTGTTGACTGATGTTTTTATTATGGATCACACTTTGCTATCTTCACAAATCTAGTAGTTTCTGATGGTGTAGTAGGCATTTTGGATGATACATCATAGAGTTCGGATTCTGTTATCTTCCTCTTAAGAGTATCAAGTTTTGTTCCAACAGGCACTTAAATTATTGTTAGTTCACCTTGTTTATGTGGAGTCTTGGTTTTGGTTTTTATTAAGGTGGTGCTTAATTGGTTTTCCTGTTCATTTTAGTATCCTTCCTTAGTCCTTGGATGTGTTTTTTTGAGTCTGAAGTCTTGGAAGCTCAAAGTGTTTATCAAGCCCCTCTAACCTGGCGAGGTTCAAACCCCAAACTCTGTTTCTCCTCCATTGCACAGCTGCTGAAATCTTGGTTCAGCTCTAGACTTCTAGCTCCTATTTTCTGCTGTGCTCCTTTGAGTTTTACCACACGTGTGCACATGTCAGGGATCAGCCAAGAATGGAAAGGTGGCTTATATGCATATTTTGGGCTCCCTCTGTGGCTCCTTCATGTAAGGGATCTAGTCAAAGCTATGGTTTTTCCAATAGTCATGTATGGATGTGAGAGTTGGACTATAAAGAAAGCTGAGAGCCGAAGAATTGATACTTTTAAACTGTGGTGTTGGAGAAGACTCTTGAGAGTCCCTTGGACAGCAAGAAGATCCAACCAGTCCATCCTAAAGGAAATCAGTCCTGAATATTCTTTGGAAGGACTGATGCTGAAACTGAAACTCCAATACTTTGGCCACCTGATGCGAAGAACTGACTTGTTTGAAAAGACTCTGATGCTGGGAAAGATTGAAGGTGGGAGAAGAAGGGGATGGACAGAGGATGAGATGGTTGGATGGCATCACTGACTCAATGGACATGAATTTGAGTAAACTTTGGGAGTTGGTGATGTATAGGGAGGCCTGGCATGCTGCACTCCTTGGGGTCGCAAAGAGTCAGACATGACTGAACAACTGAACTGAACTGGAAGCCTCAAACTAACTCCTTCCCCCAGTAAGACTACAGTTTTCTTCTTGAGTTGTATCTTCCCTAAGCCTGAAGATTTGAGAGCTCCCCTAAAGGAAAAAGCATATACACGTGAATCTTATCTAATGCAGTACTCCTCATCTAAGAATTAACAGCTCTCTAGTTTCTGACTATCTTTAGTCACTCTTTGGTGCTTTCAAACTTTTTTAGAAGTGTCTTCCCAATGTTTATAACTGTTATTGGCAGGAAGGTGAGTGCCATAGGAGCTACTCTTTCCCAAAGAGTTGATGAGCAGATGCAAATTTTAATGGGCTCTAGTTTCCCCAATATCTTATGGTTTATGGCATTTTTAAGCCTTCTTTTAAGATAATTTTTCCAAGTCATAAATCCATTTTGTATAATTTATTATAAAATTTTTTCCAGATAAAATGTTTTGATCTTTAATTTACTTGGATTTTATTTTTGTGTGTGTGGGTTAAACTAGGGATTCATTTTTATTTTTACAGGCAGGTAAACAAATTTTTCCAGTATCATTCCTAAAGAGTCCATTCTTTCCACTCTGGCTTATGAAGCATAGCCCTAAGTTGCTCAGTTGCATCCAACTCTTGCAACCCCATGGACTGTAGCCTGCCAGACTCCCACTGTTTATGGAATTCTCCAGGCAAAAATTCTGGTGTGGGTAGACATTCCCTTCTCCAGGGGATCTTCCCAGCCCAGGGATGAAATCTGGTCTCTGGTCTCCTGCCCTTATGAAGCATATCATACCATAAATCTAGTCATATGTAGCTGAGCCACCAGGGAAGCCAGTCATATGCATACAAAATGATATGTATCAGGCTCTGTTTTTAGTTTGTTTCTTTCAGGCTCTGTCTTCAGTTTTAGTGTTTTATTTTTATTAACTGTTTCAGTTTATTGGAGTATAATTACTGCACAATGTTGTTGTTAGTTTCTGCTGTACAACAAAGTGAATCAGCTATATGTACACACATATCCCCTCCTTCTTGGAACTCTCTCCATTCTCCACCCCCATTCCACCCATCTCGGTCACCATAGAGCACCAAGCCGAGTTCCTTGTGCTACACAGCAGGTTCCCACTGTCCTGTGTGATTAGTCACTCAGTCGTGTCCAACTCTTTGTGACCACATGAACTGCAGCACACCAGGCTCCTCTGTCCACGGGGATTCTCCAGGCAAGAATACTGGAGTGAGTTGCCATGTCCTCCTCCAGAGTTATCTATTTTACAGATGGTACTGTATATATGTCAATCCCAATCTCCCAATTGGTCTATGCTTGCACTCATACTGGGCTTCCCTGGTGGCTTAGCTGGTAAAGAATCCGCCTGCAATGAGAGAGACCCGGGTCCGATATCTGGGTTGGGAAGATCCCCTGGAGATGGAAAAGGCTACGCACTCCAGTATTCTGGCCTGGAGAATTTCATGGACTGTATAGTCCATGGGGTCGTAAAGAGTCAGAGATGACTGAGCGGCTTTCACTCCACTTCACTTCACTAATACTGTAATACTCGAATTGTTACACTGCTACAGTACGCCTTATCTGGGAGAGCAAGTCCCTCCACCTCATTCTCCAAAATAGCTTTGCCCATTCTAGACTCTTTTATTTTTTCAAATAAATTGTAGAATCAATTTGTTGAATTTCATGTAAAGTCCTGCTGTAGAGAATTAACATCTTTAAATCAAGTCTTCTTGATTTATTAAGTCTTCTCATCCACATACTTGGTTTATTTTTCCATTCATTCAGGTTTTATTTCATGTCTTTCTATAAAATTTTATGAATTTCCCCAATTATATGTTTTTTGTATTATACTTATATCTTTTAAAAATCCTATTTTTTTAAACCATTATCTTTTCATCCAATTTACCCCAATTTACTGTGCCTTATTAAATGAATTTCATCAAAATTATTTACTAAAGCTATAAATTCTAAGATTTATTTCCTAATATACAATCAAAGAATGAAAACAATAATTTAATACTCATTTACAAATGATTTTTTTGTGTCATGGACTTACCAAATATCTTATCCTGTACACTTACCAAGAAGCTCCATGGTCTCTACTTTCAGTGTCCATGAAATTAGAGTCCAAAAACATATCTTTGTAGATTCGACCAACGAGGCAATACATATCTGAAGCAACCTGCTCTTCATTTTGCACCAGGGGAATCATAATGTCAAGAGCTTTTGCTCTATCTCCAGGGAGGTTTCTCCTAAGGGAGAGAAAGGGAACATCACTCTTTCTGTATAGACTCCAGAAGCAGTTTAGGCCAATCATCTTTTTAAAATGTCTGTTTAATACACTAATACACATTAATAAGTTTGGCAGGATAAAAACAACAATGGTATTTTGGAAGTCTTCTGCAACTCTTTTTATCCTGTTGCATGTCTAATCATCTAAAAAGGATTTATTTTGAGTTGGTTTTCTGCTGATATGATGATTTGCGCTTATCCATCCACAGTCATTCCCATTTCCCTGCAGACTCTGTGTGGGTTCAAGTTGACAGAGTGAGATTAAGAATGCAGCCTGTGGTTGTGAATGGGGCAGAGTCAAGGAATTCAAACAGGGGTAAAACCCTGATGCTATAGGTTTCAGTGGCTTTTGCTCCAAAACACTGAGCAAACTAATTCATAGACAATACCAATAAGCCAACCTGAGTTGAGCAATCAGTCACCTAAGGAAGCTGCTTTATATAGCTCATTTTAAAACTGGTGAGTATGTGCAGACTGTTCTCAAAGATAAAAATTCTCTTAAGAGTAATTTATTGAAACTTGAAAACATTTATGCTAAGTGAAAGAAGGCAGTCACAAAAAGACTATATATTGTACAATCTCATTGCATGAAATATCCATAATAGGCAAATCTATGGAGACAGAAAGAGATCTGTGGTTGCCTAGGTCTGGATTTGGGAGGAATAGGAGAGTGTCCTGCCCCCATTGGAGCAGGCAGGGTGTGGGTGGTTTGGGGAAAGGTAATATAAACACTTTAAAACTCATGGTATTGATGGTCACACAACTCTGTTAATACATTAAAATCCATTGAATCATACATTTTAAATAAAATTGTATGATGTATGAATTATATTTCAATAAAACTGTTATATAAAAGGGTTATTTCTATTCTCAATTACTATTTTAAATCTTTCTGTCCATGAAATTCTTTTTTACATTCTGTACTAAATGCCTTCAGTTTAGAATAATGCTCCATACAAATACATTTATCATTTCATTCTATTCTATTTTAGGAAAGACAGAGACAAAATATAGATAAAAGAAAATATAAGAGGCTCTTATGGACTTTCATTTTTTATTTCAAAATATATCTAATTCCATCTTTCAAAAAGGATTTATTTGAAAACCAGTTGGAACAGATAATCTCTGGAGCTTTCATCTCTTTCTGCCAAATCTAAAGAAAAAATGTTTAATAAATGGGGAGATAAAATTGACTTTCACTGTCATATTGGTAAAGGTAGCACGTTGTAGAGCTTGGGCAGATGAATAAAGGAAACCAGTTGAAGAGCATGCTGACTTTTCTTTGGAGACAAAGGCAGGGGAACTAAGTGAGGGAGAATACAAGTACCAGTATCGGCTTGCTCTGGGACTGAGCCTGTTTTATGAGCCTTGAAGAAGTTACTCAAGCACTTTCGTTTCCTCATCGGTAAAATAATTAAGACTTCATGGCAAATGAAAAATAGATGTGAGGCTCCCCTCTCTTTTTCTTTGTATCATTCTCTTCAACCGTAGTAATTACACACATATCCAACTCTCTACCATAGAAGAGAACAGCAAAACTAAGTTCGGGATGGTTTAGTGCTTTGGGCTTCTCTAAGGCCAGAGTAGGGATGGCCTTTCATGGTGACTCTGGGTAGAAAGTGGCATGGAGGCGGGTGTCAGTCATGATGCTGACGGAAAGAACAGAGGCAGCACTGGAAGCAGCACTGTTAGTCTTGATCCTAGAAAATTCACGGACACATGACCTAAAATGTGTTTTGATTATATTAGTAATTAGGTATATTCAGAACAATCTCAGTGAACATCTTCTCTGATTAGGAATATGTTCCCCTAGGTATCACTATCCCTACTCTAGTTAGTTCTTGTGTAAATAACCACTTGGCGTTCAATCTATTTAAAGACAATATCACATCCATGTAATTTTTTAAATCCCCCAAATATATATAAATAGAAAATACAAACTTTGACAGAGAAGCAAAAGAATTTTAAGAATTCAGATATATAAACATTGAGGGTACTTCTTTTACTCATGAAAAGTGAGACAAAATCAGAATGCATGCTACCTATATTTTATATGGTTGAAGTAGAAATATTAACAACACATTATAACAGGAGTGGTTGCAAGGCTACATGAAAAACATATCATGGAAAGAATATGCAGGTTAAAAAGTAATACGTTAGGCACATTGTTGCGGGGGCGGGGGGTACTTTTTCTTCTTACCTATTCAGTGCAAATGCATAATGAAACTTCACATGGTGATGGGAGGCCAAATCAAACGTTGGAAGCTTTTCTAAAGTCTCTACCAGCTTCACAATAGAATCATAGTCCTTTCAAACAGGAGAAGAATAACATAGAATTAAATCTTTGGGAAAAAGTCCTGACAATGAAATGCCTTTGAACAACCAGATGCTTGAAACTAAGAAGAGTATTAAAAAGGAACTAGAACCCATGAAATACCTTAAAGAATCTAGAACCAAGAAGAAACTGTTTGTTCATTTGCTTGCCTGAATAAGGGATTTAGATTATATAGATAAAACACTGGAAATATTGAATTACCATCTCTGACCTACAAAACAATAAACTCTCTAGCATGGTAATACTACATTTTCTCAGTACAGGTGGTTTACTTCTCCCTGGAGCTAGATTCCCGGTATGCAGGGCGTTGTCAATTACTTTCAGGGAGATAACTTCCAAGATATCAAGAACATGGAGCAACCGATAGAACTTTTATTATAAGTAACAAAAATATTTGGTTTCAACATAAGAAGGCTCTCCAGTCATGGGATCTTAAGTGCCACACGTCTCCATGTATGTGAATCTCTGTTATTCACATGAAGCTTTACTCAAGCCTGAATGGGTGAGAATAAGAAACCACAAGCCACTTAAATTTTACTGTAAAAATCCAACAGCAAATCTCCAACTCAGAGATTTCATTCTTCTTGTGTGTGTTGTATTAAGCTGCTTCAGTCATGTCCAACTCTTTGCCACCCTATGGACTATAGACCACCAGGCTCCTCTGTCAATGGGATTCTCCAGGCAAGAATCCTGGAGTGAGTTGCCATTTCCTCCTCCAGGGGATCTTTCCGACCCAAGGATTGAACCCACGTCTCTTACGTCTCCTGCACTGGCAGGTGGGTTATCTACCACTAGCCCCATGATTCTTCTTAGTGTAATTTAAAAATTTTAAGACACCTCAATAAAATAATATGGCATATCTGTGTTTTACATTACTTATTTTTAAAGCTACTTTTATAATTAATCAATTGCACATTTCTCGCTTGTGGTTAGTTAGATCCAGCATTATCAATTCCAAGCAACACAATTCCAGGAGTAAGAGACATATCTGGAAAGCTCTAAAAATGTCTGTTCTTTGCGAAAACAAAGATTTCACTTAGTGACAGGCAGGTGTGCCTGAGGCTAGCAGAGCAGAACAGCTGTCTGTGGATTAGCCATGCATGCAAATTTTTCTTTTTGTTCTTTTGGAGGAAAAAGGCAGCCCTTTACCGTACAAGTCTTTCATAATCACTGATGGTTAACTTATATGAGTCTGTTTCATTTATCATAAAATCTCAGAATGGAAAGTTTAGGAAAGTCAATAAAAAATTACATGTAGTAACATGAGTGACTTATTAGCTAACTGGAACTGGATATTAACACTCCCTTATTCCTCCAGCATGATACATAACCAAGACTTGATTTTGAGCATCTTCTCACCTGGATATCTCTATATGAAAGTAACAGATTTATGACAATATCTGCTGTCAAGACTTCAATATTATCCACTCGCTGTCGAATTCTTGCCAATTCAGCTGCCAATTCTTTGCCAGTATATAAGTTACGAGCTTTCCTGATATCATTGAGTATAGACTCCCGGAAATACTGGCTGGTGGAAAAACACACATTTTTAAGAGTCGATACTAGAAAGTATTTCAGTGAAAAGCAATGACCTTATAAGGAAATGAATGACACCTGCAGCATTCGTACCTTTCAGATCATTAAGATGTACAGAATGAACACCTCATCTAGCTAGTATCATTAAGAAATTGGGGCATCCTAATATTTTACACTCTGCCTTGCTCCAGGAAGAATCAAAGGTAAAGATATTCCATGTTAATGAGTTGTCCAAGACCCTGCAGTATTCCAGTTAAAATGCTAAAACTTTATTTTTCATTTTACTGTCTCGAGTAGAAATTGTTCTAAATAAATAGGTGTGCCCACAATTTGAACATAATAAAACATGTACCTTCTGATCCAGCATCATCATTTATCAGCATAAATGACTGCTCTTAACTAAAATATAATAGTGCTTTCAACAATTTTTAGAGAGTTCTTGTCCTTACGCTAAAAGTCCCTGGACATTTATTCAGATGTTTCTGTACTTACATGGAATATATTTTTAGCTCTACCATTACTATAACACAGTTAGCAGTCTTTCTTTTTTCTGATTTCAAGTTGTTCTCCTCTGAATAAAGTGGACAAAATTCAAAAGGTAGACTAAGATGCACCTATTTTATCCACTTAAAGGACATTATATATATTTTTTCCTGGTTCTTGACTGAGTATTATATGTAAGAAACATCTGATAAGGTGCACAAATACAGCAAGTCCCCTACATACGAATGAGTTCTGTTCCAAGAGCGTGTTTGTAAGTTCAATTTGTTCGTTAAGTCCAACAAAGTTAGCCTAGGTATCCAACTAACACAATCGGTTGTATAGTACTGTACTTAATAGATTTATGATACTTTTCACACAAATAATATGTAAAAAATAAACACAAAAATAAGAAATCATTTTTAACCTTATAGTACAGTACATTAGTATAGTACAAGAGCTGGCATGCAGAGACTGGCATCAAGTAAAGAGGTAAGAAGAGTTACTGACTGGAGGAGAGAGAGAGGTGGGAGATAGTAGAGCTGAAGGATTGTCAGCGAGAGGAAACGGAGAGTAAGCCGCAAGTGACAATGTGCGCCACGTATGTAAACCAACTTATGTGACTGGACATACAGACACACGCTCACATCTTTGAAAGTTCACAACTTGCAGGTTCGAATGTAGGTGACTTACATAAATTAAGTACACGAACACTTCACTATCACTACCAAACGGCATTATTAAACTTTACCTGGAACTTGCTTGTGCCACCTTCAAAAGCTGAATGAAACGATCCACAAGAGGTAAGCAGATGGGTCCCAGAAGCAGCTCAAAGTTTGGCTGCATGAGCTCAGTCAAGCCCTTCATGAAGCTGCTGTCACAGCAATAGACCTTGTTATGCGGCGTTATCATGTAAGGAATAAATGTGTAGTTCCCAGTGCACATCTGCGGAAAGAGGAAGCACCAGGAGGTGGTAAGCTGACCTGTTGACCCCACACTAACGTCACCCCAAATCTGACTTTTAAATAATAATCCTATTTCCTATTCATGACCTATGAAAATTTCCTCCAATTTCTTTAATTGCTTACTTCAAGTAATTCAGACTTACACATGATAAAAAAACATATGGCATGGCACAGTTTCTATCAATCCCTTAAATATTTATTCACCATTCTCTTGGCTACAACACTATGATATATGCTGTAGGTGAAGCAAGGTAGTTTAAAACACAGCCCTCAGCCTTCAGAAAACTTGTCAGAGACACAGCATAAAAGCATGGAAATGATAAGAGTTAACATCTCAGGGCTGCCCACGTAACAGCAAAGTGTGAGTGAGGCCAGAATAAGCTGATCCCCTCCAGGCTGCTCGATCGCAGTCATGCCTTTATTAACATCTCAGTTACTAAATCTAGAGACCCTACATATTAAACAGCAGAGATGTCACTTGGCCAACAAAGGTCCATATAGTCAAAGCTTTGGTTTTTCCAGTAGTCATGTACCAATGTGAGAGTTGGACTATAAAAGAAGGCTGAGCTCCAAAGAATTGATGCTTTCAAACTGCAGTGCTAGAGAAGACTCAAGCGTCCCATGGACAGGAAGGAGATCAAACTAGTCAATCCTAAAGCATATCAACCCTGAATATTCATTGGAAGGACTGAAGCTGAAGCTCCTATCCTTTGGCCACCTGATGTGAAGAGCCAGCTCATTGGAAAAGACCCTGATTCTGGGAAAGACTGACGGCAGGAGGAGAAGGGGGTGACAGAGGATGAGATGATTGGATAGTATCATTGACTCAATGGAGATGAGTTTGAGCAAACTCTGGGAGATAGTGAAGGACAGGGAAGCCTGGCGTGCTGCAGTACATGAGGTCGAAAAGAGTTGGACACAGCCTTGCAGCTGAACAAGAGACCCTGAAGTTATCCTTGATGCTTCCATTTCCTCTACCTTCCACAAACTACCAACATCCTGTCTATTCCACCTCCAAGATATATCTATTTGTTCACTTCACTCCATCTTCTCTGCTAGCACTGGAGACCATGCCACCAATATCCTGGCCTGAGCCACTGTAATTGGCTTTTACCTGGGCTCCCTGCTTCTCCTCTTGCCTATCAATCTGTTTTTTACTCAGCTGTCAAAGGGCTCTTTCAATAACATATATCAGACTTCTCTCAGCTGCTCAAGCCCCCTCCCTTGCTCCTGAGATGAAGATAAAATAGATCACTGTCACCTACAAGGGCTTAACTATGCAAACCCTGCCTCTCTCTCTAGCCTCAGCCTGTACCACTCTCCACTCACTCAGCATGACCTTCTATCTGCTCCTGATGGTGCCAAGTGAGGGTGCACTAGGGCAAACACAAGTGGAACTGGGAAGAATAAAGGAGACATTGGACTGGATGCCCCTGAGGAAGTGAGCCTGACTGGCGCTCAGGGCTCAGGGAAGGGAAGGGAATACAAAGTTAAGGATTTCAATCTCTGTTCAATCTCAGGGCAGTGAGAAATCTGGAAGGATTCAGAGCAGGAAAGAAAACATAACTAAAGCTGTGCCTTTTGACAGTCCAGGCAGAAAACAGAATGGACTGAAAGAGAAAGAAATGAGACTTAAGGAAGCAAGGTGGGGAGCTACAAAGCAAGACCAGATCACAAACGTGGATGCCTGAACTTGACGTTAAGAAGAAAGAATCATCGAGACCAGCCAACTGGTTGCAGATATTGAAACAGAGGAAAAAGGAGGCATTGAAGGCCACTTCATAGTGGTAAATGGGGTTCCTTAAAAGAGAATGGGATCCTTAACAAAAATCAAGAATTCAGAAGCAGAACTAGACTTATTTTTTAATATTTATGAACAAATTACATTTGGGGGCATTTGTTATATATTAGGTAATGAATCACAAACAGGGCCTGACTTCTAGTTAAAATATGAGATGAACTTCAAGAGGGTCAGATCTGATTTGGTGAGTAGGGTGACATGCACACTTTTGAAAGGCTGGGATTTAAGGGAAACAGGACTTCTAAAGTGATAATATCCAAGAGTTCCAAGCCAAAATGCAGACCTGGAAATTATTTGGTATGGCTGAGTCTGAGGAAATGAGAGAGACCTCTAAGAGAAATGGCAACCCACTCCAGTACTCTTGCTTGCAAAGTCCTGTGGACAGAGGAGCGTGGTAGGCTACAGTCCATGGGGTCACAAAGAGTTAGACACGACTGAGTGACTTCACTTCACTTCTAAGAGAAAAAGCCAGAGAGAAAGAAAAAAAGCAGAGGGCTGAAAACTAGAATGAGATGGGGAGAAAACTCTACCTATCACTCTTCTAGGGAGTCCAGGAGCCCCAGTTATATGTCAGCAGAATGGAGAACAATGCATTGCTTCTCTTACCCTTTGAACTAAACGAATGAGAGTAAACATTTATTCATTACGTGCAGGTGCCAAGGAATGAATGGTCATATGTTTACAACAGTCCACTGATGGAAGGGATCTTGTCTCGTCTCCATTTCACAGGCGAGGATTCAGGTAAGGCTTGGCAAGGTCACACAGCTGGGCTGTGATGTGTCTAGGACGCCAGTCCATGGACTCCTTTTCCAGAGGGCCTGCTATTATGGCCAGGGGGCTGAGCACCCTCCCGAGTGTCCTTGACTTGCTGGCACACCAACTCTTTGCTTCAGGTCATCTTCCACGGACCCCTGCATGAGCCAACTTACTGCCTCGTAGCAAACAGCCAAGAAGTACCAAATGTCCTTTCAGCCCCCCTTGATTATTTATGAACATGTTATTCTCTGAGGCACTTGTATCTCGGGTAATGAAGCAGAAACTGGACTGGACTTCTAGTTAAAGTATGAGAAGAACCTCCAAAGGTTGCGATTTGATTTTTAAATCAAGCACATTAAGGTGTTCCTTTCACAAGTTCTCCTTCATGGAACAGTAATTGGAAGACTAGTCAGGAAGATGAAAAATAAACATACCCTGCTTCTAAAATGTTACCAAGAACCCACAGCAAGTTCACCAAACTAATCCTTTTACCCAAGCCACTGTCTAAGCAGAAAAGAAAGGCAAGCATATACAGAGATGGCTTTTCAAATCTTCTAGAGCTTAAACTTTTGAGTGAGTTGTAAAAGAGCAACAGAATCAAATACTCCTATTTTTGAAAATCATTTTGACTCAAAACTACCAAAGAGAAGGCTCCAAATCTTCTAAGTCACAAGGTAAGGACAAACAGGTGAGAAGCCAATGAACCAAAAAGCATTATTGGAATTTGGGAATATTATTCCTCTACTGCTGGATAAAGTTCTGTACCTTCAGCAGCCTTAATATCATGTGTATTTGTGTATAATATAAGAACTAGAATACATTATTACTGAAAGACTGGGCATTGAGAAATAACATATCTGTATAAAACATTCTGAGAGAGGAGGAGTATCAGATATCTGGGTGTGTAATGAGCAGTAGGTGGGTAAAGAGAGAAAGATGAGAGTCATGAAGATAGCAGAGAAAATCAGATTCCAACTATCTTCAAACCCCATGGGATGAGGTTTCAGAATCCTTGAAGGTATTCAGCATGCTGAAGCTTTCCCAAGTTCCTGGTCTCAATGTACTTTTTGGAACCTCTTCTATAAGGCAGTATTGTTTTTCAACGTCCCATTGTTGGTGATTAAAAAAAAAAAAAAATGGGGGAAAGTAAGCAGCAGGAGGCACTTCTGGGCCTGAGCTAAGAGCCAACACAGCAAGCCTGCAGTGGGGAGAAAGAAGGTGCGGAGTGGCTGTGGATGGTGTGTTTTTAAAAAGGATACCAGCTATTGAAAAAATCACCTTTTCAAAATGATGAAAACTAATAATACGGGAACATTGATTTCCCAAGTTGGCTCACATAAAGCTTAGAAATACCATTACGGCAATTTCTATTTACACATTGCTGCCAATCCTGAGTTTGAAATACCTAATAATCCAAAGCAAATAAAAAAGACTGTGATCAAGAACAGATACTTTAGATGCAACAATTGTATTTTATTAATAAGATACTAATTCTAAAACAATTAAACCTGTTTCTTGAAGGAAGAAATTTCCTTACATTTCAAAACAATGAGGCATGGTCATAAAATAACAAGACTGGTCTCTTCAGCCCATACTTGTTTTCATGGTTATAGAAACACACAGCTCAAAATCTAGACGAATTCTGATTATCTCTACTGTTTTTGTTTTAAAAATAAAAATGCCAACTCTGTTTTTCAATTTTTAAAAGTTACATAAAGGTGAACATAAGTATGTGTGGAGCATGAATTAAGCTTCTGGAAAGATATGCCCTCAGCCGTCAAATATATTGAAATATATGCCCCAAATACTCAACTTTTGAGAGGGACTTAGCACTGGAAACACAGCAGCGTACTTGAGTCAATGGATGACTTGTTCATAATGTGTAATATTGGGTCAACTTACAAACCTGCTTCCCCACATGTCCAAACTATCACTGGGCATGATCAGTTCTTCTCTGCCATTCAAGTAAATGCTACCTCATCAGAAAAACTTTCCACGACCACTTGAGGGATGGGCTAGCCACTCTTTGAGATATTGCCTTACGTTAATTTCTAACTTGTTTGTTTGCTTATTTGCTTGACCATCCCCCCTAGCAACACTCTTTTGAGCATTGTATCAGTTGTCTCCTGGGACAATTATGAATGAGTTGTCTCCACTTTCAGCCTCCACAGTGAGTCTCTTGCAGCACCAAACCCAAAACCTAGCACACAGTTCATGTTCCATCAATATTTGCTTCATAAAATCTGCTACACTGAATTGAGGCATGAAGCAATCCTTGTTCTTCTCCTGTTGAGATGTGAAGGATAAGTTTATCATGGCAACATTATTCATGCTGCAATGAGTCCCTGACCTGAACTCTTAAATTTCTTAAATCTTAATTTCTTCAATTTCTGATCTAAGGGAAATTTACCCATTGTACTTTTAATCTTATCATCATAGATGGAATCATGTGCAGATTTTTACGCAGTATGTTATTTCCCCTCTACGTTTCAGAAATACATTAAGGTTTTAAGTACTGGCTTACTTTCCAAAATGAAAACATGACCATTGACATAACCATGCTAATTCCAAAATATAATTATTCTTCATGCATTTACAATTTCTTAAATTCATCTTTATCACTCTTTAATTTTTAATTTTCTGTGGAGGGTAAGAACTTCGTAGTGTGCTTTCAAAGGTCTTAAAGTGTGATCAATAAGACTTAGGAACTTAAGTCAATCTCAGTGTAAATATGATAGAGATATGTAGACATATTTCCATGTGTGTATATGTATATATATGTATGTAAATGTATTGACACATTTATAATTTATATATATAGTATACATATAAATACTCAGTAAATTTATAGATAAAGATATCTCTATACCTGTATATATAGATATGCACACACACATACATATGTGTGTGTATCAGTGCATTTATATATATATGCTGCTTTAGGAACACTCATCATTTTATAAAATTGAATGTACTATGTAGTTTTGTTCTAAATATAATTATATATAGAAAAAAACAGGCATCAGTGTCATCTCCCACTAGTATAAATAAAGTTTCACTATAAAGGGATACTTAAGTAAAATAGCCATATTTATATTGATATGTCAGAAATTTTAAAAGGAAGAGACAGAAATTAATAATTTGTAGAAATAGAAAATATAGCAGCAATTAGCTGATAAAAAAGAAAAGAGAAAAACGTTTATGGAAGGATTAAGTAAAATACTCACAGTATTCTTCTGGCAAATGATCTCCTGAAAAAAGAGAAAAGAGAAGAGTAAAGCAAAAGCTAATACAAAATTAATTAATTCAACTAATTAACTGAAATATTCTATGTGGCAAAATTTATATTAACAATTTTATTATTTATCACTAGCAATTAGAAATTCAGAATGTGAAGAATAAAAGGTATCAACTAAATTCCTGCATCTGAGTTTACAGTCTGATGAAGGGGACAGGAGTGCACAAAAGTATCAACTATGATTTTAGGAAAACAGCATAAACATGAAAAATCTAAAACCTGAATCTGAAAACCATTTCTGCAGAGTATGTATGCGCAGAATTATCTTATCAGCTACAATCTTTGGGGAAAGAGATTAAAATGAGTTAGCTTTCCCAAAGCACAATCTCAATCATGCCCTGAGAAAGAACCTAGCAGCATGCTTGGAGTAAAACTAGAAATAAAGGGTACCGGTTACTGGTCGGGGGGCAAATTCATATATAGACAATAAGGACATCTGACAATAACTAGTCATAAATGTTATGTATTGTTCCAAAAGAAGTGAAGTATGATAAATACATTGCAGGTGGTGCCCCTATCTTCTAGATTATGAGAAATAAATGGGATCATGGGAATAATGTGGCTATATCATATCTGGCACATAAAAAGCTCTCGATAAAGCCAGCTATTATTATTCCTAGACTTCAAGATGACTAGAGACATGGAAGAGACAATCTAGAAGAGTCTGTGGCATAAAAACTTCACTGAGGTTGGGGAAACATGATTTAGAAAAGAGAGACGGGACTGTGTTTTAGAAAAGATGGCATGTGTGTTGCCAGGGAAACAGGAAACGTGAGGCATTTGTAGAGTCTACAGTGTGGTCCATCTGGCTAAGACCAGAAGCAGAACCAACCCAGGCGAGGTAAGAGGAGCAAAGGAGTGATGCAGGCTGTCATTCATCCCAGGGGACCGGCTGTCATTCATCCCAGGATCAACATGGGGCAAAGGGGAAACTAGGAGGGCGTTAGCTTGGAGCAGTAGGTAAGATTTCTGAATGATTAAGGGTAACAGATGAGTAAACAAAAAGAGGAAGGGATTGTGCAGGGTTCAGTTCAGTTCAGTTCAGTTCAGTTGCTCAGTCGTGTCCAACTCTTTGCGACCCCATGAATCGCAGCACGCCAGGCCTTCCTGTCCATCACCAACTCCCGGAGTTCACTCAGACTCGCGTCCATCGAGTCCGTGATGCCATCCAGCCATCTCATCCTCGGTCGTCCCCTTCTCCTCCTGCCCCCAATCCCTCCCAGCATCAGAGTCTTTTCCAATGAGTCAACTCTTCGCATGAGGTGGCCAAAGTACTGGAGCTTTAGCTTTAGCATCAGTCCTTCCAAAGAAATCCCAGGGTTGATCTCCTTCAGAATGGACTGGTTGGATCTCCTTGCAGTCCAAGGGACTCTCAAGAGTCTTCTCCAACATCACAGTTCAAAAGCATCAATTCTTCGGTGCTCAGCTTTCTTCACAGTCCAACTCTCACATCCATACATGACCACAGGAAAAACCATAGCCTTGACTAGACGGACCTTAGCCGGCAAAGTAATGTCTCTGCTTTTGAATATGCCATCTAGGTTGGTCATAACTTTTCTTCCAAGGAGTAAGCATCTTTTAATTTCATGGCTGCAGTCACCATCTGCAGTGATTTTGGAGCACAAAAAAATAAAGTCTGACACTGTTTCCACTGTTTCCCCATCTATTTCCCATGAAGTGATGGGACTGGATGCCATGATCTTCGTTTTCTGAATGTTGAGCTTTAAGCCAACTTTTTCACTCTCCTCTTTCACTTTCATCAAGAGGCTTTTTAGTTCCTCTTCACTTTCTGCCATAAGGGTGGTATCATCTGCATATCTGAGGTTATTGATATTTTCCCGGCAATCTTGATTCCAGCTTGTGTTTCTTCCAGTCCAGCATTTCCCATGATGTACTCTGCATATAAGTTAAATAAGCAGGGTAGATGTATATAAAATACTAAAAGAGACCGTTCAATATTCACAATCTTGCTGGTGAAAAAAAGAACACATACACATGTAAAAAAAAACATTATAAGCCTGGACACACAAACATGAATGCCCACCTGCCCTACATCCAAAGAGCGATACGACAGTAAGAGCTGGGGTTTCTGGGGAAAAGAAGACGTTCCTGGGGACTGAAAAAGGCTGAAGATCAGCAGAGAAGGTGGAATTCAAGAGGACAGTCACATCTTCCAAACACAAAGCAGGGAGGTAGGAATCCAGGCTAGAAGACTAGGAATGCAAAGGCCCATTTAGGAAACAATAAATATTATTCCTGGGGCTAAAGAAGACAGCTCATTTTGAGAAGTATAGAAGAGAGAAATAAAAGGGTTTCCTTTTATTATTGAAAACATCTTGAATTCAATCATTGGGTTAAAAAAGAAAGTTCATTTTGGCACACACTAATAATAATAGAAAGTTATTTGGGGCCTAATTGAAGAAAGCCTTGAATGCCAAAATAAAGCACTCTGTTGTGTGGGCATTTGGGCATATGAGAGTAAAAGTGTTTTTTCAGGTGAGTGACAGACATATAAAAGTCTCTGCACACACTGGGACATTGTTTGTAAAAGCAAAGTTTGGGAACAACACAAATGTTCTATCAACTAGAGACCAGCCGACTAAACTATGGTTCCTCGACACGATGGAATATAATGCAGCTGAACAAAAGATGAGAAAGTTCTCTATGAAGTGATATGGAAAGATCTCCAAGATACACTGCCTAGTGAACAAAAGGAAAGGATAGAATGGTTGCTACCCTATGTTTCTACTTATGTATATAAAAGGGAGAAAAATAAAATCCTAATTTGTCTACTTCTAAAATCTCTCTGGAAGGATATACAAGAAACGAAGAATAGTGGCTGCCAATGGAGAGGGGATCCAACTGCCTGGAGGACAAGGATGAAAGGATGACTTTTCAGTAGTACATCTTTTTGCACTTATAAATGTTTATATTGGGTAAATGCATTACCCAAGAAAGACAAGTAATTAAAAGGTAAACCTTGTAAAAGTTTTAAAAATATGAATTACGACAGTGGTATTTAGTACTGGATGGGAAAAAGCATTCAGGTAGTTATCGCCAAGTTGAGGAATGTCTAGACTTTGGATTTGAACAGTGGTAGTGCCCTGGAGGATGAAAATCAAGAGACAGATGAGTGATGATGTAGAGCAAAGTTGAAAGTGTCCTTTCCCACAATGTTTCACAGGCAGTTAATGCATCTCTCTACCTCCCCTGCTACACACACACACACGGTTCATGAAAAACACAAAGCCAGGAATATAGTATGCAGAATTTTCCAAACTTGATTTATGGAGCATCTCTCCAGAGGAGCAAACCACACTCTTTCCTAGATAGGCATAGTCTTCTCTCATCCCTCTAAGCAAAAAGAAAAGAAAAGAAAAACAACACTCTTCTCTTAATCCTGTACCACACAGCATCCTCTGCATATTGCATAGGAAACCCTGTTCTCTCTTGACTGCCTTCAATGACACCTAACCCCCAAGAGAAGCAGTTGATGTCCTTAATTTGCCCTCATGACTCCTTATACCGACCTCTGTCGCAGCACTGGATGTGCCACACTGCAATCACCGCTTCCTACGCTTCTCCTAATCCTACATCATGAGTTCCTTGGGTGCAAGAGCCAGGTTTACTTCATATTTGTATCCCCACTGATTGCCTAGCAGATTGCAGGGCATATAGTTGGTGCTCAATAAAAGAATAAATACATTAACTAGTTCATGAATGTAAAAAATACTGGACTCTGAATTAGGATAGACAGGTGTTAAGTCTTGGCTCTGCTCCTGACTGGCCATGTGTCATCTCACCTCTCTCTAATGTAACACGCTAAGAACTGGATAGAGGGATCGTTGGTCCCTTCCAGCACTGTATCCTATCACTTACTTTTGGCTAAAGGCCTAAGTCAGCACTGTTCTTGTGCCACTGGAAGGAGTGATGTCCTTATACCCAGCACAGGAGTTACTCAACCATGATTTCTGTTTGGTACACCAGGCACAGAGATGGAGGTGGTGATGAAGGGAGCTGTGATGAGGCCTGAATGAACTGAAGGCTCCCCTCTGGTTGTCACCAAAGGAAATAACCACAGTGGTTACTGGCCTACAGCCAGTACGTTATGTCTTCCTGAAGAATTGCTTATTGAAGTAATAACTCTTACACGTCTTCTTTGCTTCCATTTCAGGTAATGCACGCATCATAAAAAATTCTAAAACTATATTCAATCATCCTTATAGCCATCCTACTGAGTTCTTATTAACTGCTTGCTCATATTTTATAGAAGCTAAATGGGTACAAATGGTTCTCTTGAAGAAGTTTACTCACAGCTTATGATGTAACCTTAAAGGAGGTATCAACCTCAAAGAAAGAAAGGTACTATTTGTGCATTTTAACTCAGTACAAACAAACAGCAAACAAGACCTGAAAACGTATTTAAATACTGAGGTGGAACAGTGAATGTCTGCATGCGTGCGTGCTCAGTTGCTTCAGTTGTGTCCAACCTTTTGTGACCCCATGACTATAGTCCACCAGGCCCCTCTTTCCATGGGATTCTCCAGACAAGAATATGGGAGTAGGTTGCCAGGTCCTCCTCCAGGGGATCTTCCTGACCCAGGGATCAAACTCTCATCTCCTGCATCTCCTGCACTACAGGTAGATTCTTTACTGCTGAGCCACCAGGGAAGCCCCAGTGAATATTTAATTTCTGCTAAATCCATTGAAGGGGAATAAAAAGGAGGAAGGGGAATAAAAAAGAGGAAGGGGAATAAATTTAACAGGCAACTGCAATACTTCACATCACTCAGTGGAAATGTCTTGTCTAAAGAGCCTGAAAAATGAAAAATAAAAATCAACATAAACTCCAGTTCCTTAACAGTGAACTGTTTCTGAAGATACATCACCCCACTGCAACTTCGTTCTTGCCTAAAGTCTTTCAGTTCAGTTCAGTTCAATTCAATTCAGTCGCTCAGTCGTGTCCGACCCTTTGCGATCCCATGAATTGCAGCACGCCAGGCCTCCCTGTTGGAGAAGGCAATGGCACCCCACTCCAGTACTCTTGCCTGGAAAATCCCATGGATGGAGGAGCCTGGTAGGCTGTAGTCTATGGGGTCGCTAAGAGTCAGATACAACTGAGTGACTTCACTTTGACTTTTCACTTTCATGCATTGGAGAAGGAAATGGCAACCCACTCCAGTGTTCTTGCCTAGAGAATCGCAGGGATGGGGGAGCCTGGTGGGCTGCCATCTATGGGGTCGCACAGAGTCGGACACGACTGAAGCGACTTAGCAGCAGCAGCAGCAGGCCTCCCTGTCCATCACCAACTCCCAGAGTTCACACAAACTCATGTCCATCAAGTCAGTGATGCCATCCAGCCATCTGATCCTCTGTCATCCCCTTCTCCTCCTGCCCCCAATCCCTCCCAGCATCAGTCTTTTCCAATGAGTCAACTCTTCGCATGAGGTGGTCAAAGTACTGGAGTTTCAGCTTTAGCATCAGTCCTTCCAAAGAACACCCAGGACTGATCTCCTTTACAATGGACTGGTTGGATCTCCTTGCAGTCCAAGGGACTCTCAAGAGTCTTCTCCAACATCACAGTTCAAAAGCATCAATTCTTCGGCGCTCAGCCTTCTTCACAGTCCAACTCTCACATCCATACATGACCACAGGAAAAACCATAGCCTTGACTAGACAGACCTTAGTCGGCAAAGTAATATCTCTGCTTTTGAATATGCCATCTAGGTTGGTCATAACTTTTCTTCCAAGGAGTAAGCATCTTTTAATTTCATGGCTGCAATCACCATCTGCAGTGATTTTGGAGCCCCCAAAAATAAAGTCTGACACTGTTTCCACTGTTTCCCCATCTATTTCCCATGAAGTGATGGGACCAGATGCCATGATCTTCATTTTTTGAATGTTGAGCTTTAAGCCAACTTTTTCACTCTCCTCTTTCACTTTCATCAAGAGGCATTTTAGTTCCCCTTCACTTTCTGCCATAAGGGTGGTGGTCATCTGCATATCTGAGGTTATTGATATTTCTCCCGGCAATCTTGATTCCAGCTTGTGCTTCTTCCAGTCCAGCATTTCTCATGATGTACTCTGCATAAATAAGCAGGGTGACAATATATAGCCTTGACGTACTCCTTTTCCTATTTGGAACCAGTCTGTTGTTCCATGTCCAGTTCTAACTGTTGCTTCCTGACCTGCATACAGATTTCTCAAGAGGCAGGTCAGGTGTTCTGGTATTCCCATCTCTCTTAGGGGACCTTTAATCATTGTACTCTCTGGCTGTACCAAAAACATCCTCAAATGTTTTCTCCAGGACGCTTTGATAACCAACCCAAGAAGCAAGGCAAAGGAGACAATCTAACATAGGTCTCAATCCAAAGGAAGACAAAGATAACTTTTGAGAGCTACTTGGGACAATGTAACACTGTAGAGGTCATCATAAGGATAAATAAATGTGGAGAGTCTCCAAAATTGGAAAGTTTCTCTGCCTAACATTTAAGTAATTACAGCAGGGGAAGGAAGTGGGAACAGCTGGTGTGAGATTGCCAAACCAAATGGACACAGGGTGGAAGAAACAGAGTTAGCAACCAGGATCTTTTTCCTGAAAGAAAAGATAGGCACAAGCTGGTGGTTTGGGGCCAGGAAAAAAGACCATGGCTTCCTGCTGGTGACCTTCAAGGTCTTCTCTTCTGAGATCTTTCTGTCCCAATGGAATGTGGCAAGTGTTCCACTAAAGTTGGGAAAAAAAGGAATCTTTCTTGTATTCCCCAGCTCCATCTTCTTACCTAATTTCAATGCCTCTAAGCTAAACAAAGATATGTCATATGGGCTGCGGTGAACACCATGAGCCTCACTGAGAAGATGGGACTCTTCTTTACTCTCTACATGCTGAGTCGGCTTAGGACGAGCACTCCAACACAGGTGTCACAGAACTGGTTCATCTTTAAAGTCAGGGAACCCGGCACACTTGTACTTATATGCTTACATAAAAGCTCAAGTTAAAAAAAAAAACAGTCGAACAAAAACCTGGAAAATCATATTTTTAACAGACATATGAAATCTGTGGACAGACATGTAGGAAAATATACCTGATGACAAGTCCAAGAATATGCGGCTTGTCCTGCTCTGATGCTGAACTGTGTGTGTAACTCTAAATCTTTGCATCTCTGTGGATTTAGTTTTCATGTGTAAAGAAAGTATTCCATCTGCTCAATCTGCATAGTAACGACACTTCCCATATCACTGGGTCATGTTTAAAGACCAAATGAGATAAATTTATGAGAAACCTTTAAGCATTTAAAGTCGTATGCAACATGAGGTATTAATACTATCAAAGCAGACAACCCCAACTCAATTCCTATGTTATCGAATACAGAGGCATCTTATACCTGCGTTGTTTATGATCCTCAGAAGGAACACATCAGGATTATAGAAAAGACATATGAGCAACTGTTAATAAAAAAAAAACCCTGTACCCAAAATCAGGTTTAATGATACCCAAACTTGAAAATAATCCTAAAAGAAATTCTAGACTTTCTTCTCCTCCTCTATTAATTTTGTTTCATGTTAAAAAATATATCTTGGTGGGAAAACTCCACTGCAAGTATATACGTATCATTAAACAGGGCTAACATGCTGAAGAGTGATGTTTTATACGTACAGCGCTTGAAAGAGCTTCTTAACACAAACTTCTTTTAATATGCTGTTATTATTATAATCAACTTTCTTTTCTTTGTCACCATCGCTTCTTTCAGCGAGGCTTAATTGGACCTTATTATTCAAGTACAGGTATTTCTTTTTTTAAAAAAAACTGTATTATTGAAAAGTTACAGATATAATGAATTCTAGCATGGTAAGTTATACTTTACACATAGATTTTAGTAAAACTTTCAAGGATGCATTTTTAAAGGACTCAAATAGGATCGTGGTTTGCAGTGCCACAAAGATCAACTTCCAGAGAAAGAAGCACTTATTTATAATGAACAAACAGGTCTAGAATTCAGCTGGGTGGGAGGTGGGAGGCTTTCAGACTCACACCCTCTGTGTGCAGAGCTATTCCTTCTTGCTTTTTAAGGTATTCAAATTTGTAAGCCTGTGATGAAATCTCTACAAATGAAGAGAATACACTCAGAGATGTGATGACACCCTCCATTCACCGCATAGCATAGATTTCCTTCTCTGTTGGATGAGATGGCAATAAGATGCTAGACACAATGAGATGGGGAAGGGTAAAGGAGGTTAGGAAGGAAAGCAAGGGCATCCTTTGTCCAATATAGACATAATTCCTTTGAAGATATAATCTTGTCACCTGACATCAAAGAAAACTGGATTTTCCAGTCACAAGCCCTTTCCCAAATCTCAGAGATACACCTGGAAATCCACTCCTGCTAAAGAAATCTTCATCTAGTTTGTCAGTTCAAGATCTTGAGAGAAAATCTTAATCAAGCCGCGCTCACAGGTATTTATCTATTTCTCCCCCAACTTACCTCCCTTTCCCCCCAATTTGACATGGAATTACATAGCTCAGAGGAAAGTTAGATCATTCCTAAAATAAGTAAAATAAAAGAACTAGAACTTTTTTCTCTCAATAGAAAAATATTTTTTCCATGAAATATTAGAAGGATATGTGATGATTATATTGGACAGAGGAGATACAGAGGGCCATGGCTTACAAATCAATGGCCAGTTATTAAGTTAGTAAGACACTTAAGAAAATGTCCAGGAGCAGCACTGTTACATGGAGCACAGCCAATGTTTCTGGTGCACAAATCGTTAGACTACTTTATAGGATCATATTCTCAAATGACTTTTTTTCCCCTAACGTTTACCATGTACTTTGCACCACTAAGTTAAGTGCTACTTTAGAGTGCTGAAAAGAATGTAGTAGAAATTCATTATTAAACTAAGAATTATAAACCTTTGGGAAAATACAAATTTTAATTTCATATTCAATTCAATCTAAAACTAAATTCATCTTAGTTTTTTATCTTGGTAAAAGAGGTAAAACTTTAAGAAAAGGAACTAGTGGTGTAAAAGGAAAAAAAAGATTTTTCAGTTTAAGAACACTCTAGAATCTGAGCTAATTTGCCAAATACACGTGAGAATTTAACTTAAGTTCAAGGTTGTTGTTGTTTAGTCACCAAGTTGTGTCCGACTCTTTTGCCACCCCATGAACTCCCTGCCTGGCTCCTTGGTTCATGAGATTTCCCAGGCAAAAACACAGGAGTGGGTTAGCATTTCCTCCAGGAGCTCTTCCTGACCCAGGGATCGAACCTGAATCTCCTGCACTGTAGACAGACTCTTTACCACTGAGCCACCAGGGAAGCCCTAAGTTCAAGGTATTTATAACAAAATTACTTCGATCTTCTCAACAAATTACTAGAAACTAGTATTAGGCTGGCCAGAAAGTTCATTTAGGCTTTCCCATAAGATGGTATGAAAAAACCTGAATGAACTTGCTGCCCAGCCCAATATAATCATCAAAATTCACAGCATTGATATCACTGCCTGGTCTTCTAAAAACCATAACCATTTGCTTCAAGTGGAAATGAATATTATCAGCAAAATAGACTCAATATCCAATTTCTCACATACAAACTCCAATGGAGATTGAGTCCCTCTGTACCTACAGATCATGGGTCTAAGTACCATGCAACTGTTTGAATGAGCAACTATAATAGTCCCCAAGTTTCATCCATGTAGCAGCATGTGTCAGAATTTCCTTCCTTTTTAGGCCTTTTTATTCCATTGTATGTGTATACCACATTTCATTTTATCCATTCATCTACTGATGGACATTTAGGCTCCTTCCATATTTGGCTATTTTAAGTAATGCTGTTATGAACATGGGTGCATAAATATCTCTTTGAGATCATGCTTTCAATACCCTGAGGTGTATATATCCAAAGTGCAATTGCAGGATCATATGAAAAAATTGCCATATTGTTAAAAGTTGATGATTTTCAAAGGGGGTAATTTAGTGATAATGTTACATATTTTGGTTTGTGCACCCACAGTTTCACGCTAGTCAGATCCCGATCTAGAAAACTACTAGTTGCACTGAGGCAGAGAAAGAGTTTCAGCCACCAAATATGTAGGTACTATATTCAGTGAGATGGCAAAGGATTAAGCATGTGGATAGATTGCTGTAAAGAGCAGTTTATGAAAGCAAATCCCACCTGGAAAGTGACATTTTGAGCAATGGTTACAGAGGAAAACACAACTAAATTTCTTGAATAAGGAATGATCTCACATAATCATTACATTTCAACATAAGCTGTGTTACCACTAACTGGTATGCATATCAATCTCTAGACAAACATTTATTCTGCAATGGATAAAATGGGAATAAAGCCTATCTTAGTGCAGAAAGAATAATTCCAAATGCATGTGAGGCCTTCTAACCACAGTCAGAACATTAGGAAAAAAATATTTGAGATTCAAATGACCAAAATATATTTAAGTTATCCTAAAGGATACAGAAAGTAACAGACTATAACAATTTTTTTCATTAAAAACATTAGTTATGAAATATTTAAAGAATATAAAACTTAGTCATACACTCCTTTAGCACAGTAAAGAAAACCACCAACAAAACAAAAAGGCAATCTAATAAATGGGAAAAGATAATTGCAAATATAGCTAATAAGAGGTTAATATCGAAAATATGTAAAGAACTCATGCAACTCAATTTTTTAAAAATCAATTAAAAATGGACAGGAGATCTGAATAGACATTTTTAAAAAGAAGACATACACTTTTCAACAGGTATATAGAAGATGCTCAACATCACTAATTATCAGGCAAATACAAATCAAAACCACAATGAGATATCATCTCACATCTGTCAGAATGGCTATTATAAAAAGACAACAAACTGTTGTCAAGAATATGGAGAAAAGGGAACCCTCATACATTGTTGGCAGGAATGTAAATTGGTACAGTCTCTGTGGAAACAGTATAGAGGTTCCTCAAAAAATTAAAAATAGAACTACCATTTTTGTTGTTGTTGTTTAGTCATCCAGTTGTATCTGACTCTTCACGACCCCATGGACTGCAGCATGTCAGGCCTCCCTGTCCCTCACCATCTCCCAGAGTTTGCCCAAGTTCATGTTCGTTTCATCAGTGATGCCATCAAACCATCTCATCCTCTGATGCACTCCTCTCCTTCTGCCCTCAATGTTTCCCAGCATCAGGGACTTATCCAATGAGTCATCTGTTTGCATCAGATAACCAAAATATTGGAGCTTCAGCGTCAGCATCAGTCCTTCCAGTGAATATTCAGGGTTGATCTCCCTTAAGATTGACTGGTTGGATCTCCTTGTTGTCCAAGGGACTTTCAGGAGCCTTCTCCAGCACTACAGTTCAAAGGCATCAATTCTGTGGTGTTCTGCCTTCTTTACACTCCAGCTCTCACAACTGTATGAGACCACTGGGAAAACCATAGCCTTGACTATATGGACCTTTGTCATATATGATATGATCTAGCAAATGCACTTCTGAGTGTTTATTCAAAGAAAATGAAAACACTAACTTGAAGAGATATATGCAGTGCTGGAGAAGACTAACTTGAAGAGATATATGCACCCCCATTCACTGCAGCGGGGGCACAGGGGGGCCGAGAGGAGCTACTCCACATTCAAGGTCAGGAGGGGTGGCCGTGAGGAGATACCCCTCCTTCAAGGTAAGGAGCAGTGGCTGCACTTTGCTGGAGCAGCCGTGAAAGATACCACACATCCAAGGTAAGAGAAACCCAAGTAAGATGGTAGGTGTTGCAAGAGGGCATCAGAGGGCAGACACACTGAAACCATACTCACAGAAAACTAGTCAATCTAATCACACAGACCACAGCCTTGTCTAACTCAATGAAACTAAGCCATGCCTGTGGGGCCACCCAAGACGGGCAGGTCATGGTAGAGAGGTCTGACAGAATGTGGTCCACTGGAGGAGGGAATGGCAAACCAATTCAGTATTCTTGCCTGGAGAACCCCACGAACAGTATCAAAATGATAGGACACTGAAAGAGGAACTCCCCAGGTCGGTAGGTACCTAATACGCTACTGGAGATCAGTGGAGAAATAACTCCAGAAAGAATGAAGGGATGGAGCCAAAGAAAATACAATACCCACTTATGGATGTGACTGATGATAGAAGCAAGGTCCGATGCTGTAAAGAGCAATATTGCATAGGAATCTGGAATGTCAGGTCCATGAATCAAGGCAAATTGGAAGTGGTCAAACAGGAGATGGCAAGAGTGAATGTCGACATTCTAGGAATTAGCGAACTAAAATGGAGCAGAATGGGTGAATTTAACTCAGATGACCATTATATCTACTACTGTGGGCAGGAATCCCTCAGAAGAAATGGAGTAGCCATCATGGTCAACCAAAGAGTCCGAAATGCAGCACTTGGATGCAGTCTCAAAAACGACAGAAAGATCTCTGTTCGTTTCCAAGGCAAACCATTCAATATCACAGTAATCCAAGTCTATGCCCCAACCAGTAACACTGAAGAAGCTGAAGTTGAATGGTTCTATGAAGACCTACAAGACCTTTTAGAACTAACATCCATAAAAGTTGTCCTTTTCATTATAGGGGACTGGAATGCAAAAGTAGGAAGTGAAGAAACACCTGGAGTAACAGGCAAATTTGGCCTTGGAATATGGAATGAAGCAAGGCAAAGGCTAATAGAGTTTTGCCAAGAGAACGCACTGGTCAAAGCAAACACCCTCTTCCACCAACACAAGAGAAGACTCTACACATGGACATCACCAGGTGGTCAACACCGAAATCAGACTGATTATATTCTTTGCAGCCAAAGATGGAGAAGATCTATACAGTCAGCAAAAACAAGACCGGGAGCTGACTGTGGCTCACGAACTCCTTATTGCCAAATTCAGACTGAAATTGATGAAAGTAGGGAAAACTGCTAGACCATTCAGGTATGACCTAAACCAAATCCCTTATGATTATACAGTGGAAGTGAGAAATAGATTTAAGGGACTAGATCTGATAGATAGAGTGCCTGATGAATTATGGACGGAGGTTCGTGACACTGTACAGGAGACAGGGATCAAGACCATCCCCATGGAAAAGAATGCAAAAAAAAAAAATGGCTGTCTGGGGAGGCCTTACAAATAGCTGTGAAAAGAAGAGAAGTGAAAAGCAAAGGAGAAAAGGAAAGATATAAGCATCTGAATGCAGAGTTGCAAAGAATAGCAAGGAGAGATAAGAAAGCCTTCCTCAGCGATCAATGCAAATAAACAGAGGAAAACAAGAGAATGGGAAAGACTCGAGATCTCTTCAAGAAAATCAGAGATACCAAGGGAACATTTCATGCAAAGATGGGCTCAATAAAGGACAGAAATGGTATGGACCTAACAGAAGCAGAAGATATTAAGAAGAGATGGCAAGAATACACAGAATTGTACAAAAAAGATCTTCACGACCCAGATAATCATGATGGTGTGATCACTCACCTAGAGCCAGACATCCTGGAATGTGAAGTCAAGTGGGCCTTAGAAAGCATCACTACGAACAAAGCTAGTAGAGGTGATGGAATTCCAGTTGAGCTGTTTCAAATCCTGAAAGATGATGCTGTGAAAGTACTGCACTCAATATACCAGCAAATTTGGAAAACTCTGCAGTGGCCACAGGACTGGAAAAGGTCAGTTTTCATTCCAATCCCAAAGAAAGGCAAAGCAAAAGAATGCTCAAACTACCACACAATTGCACTCATTTCACACGCTAGTAAAGCAATGCTCAAAATTCTCCAAGCCAAGCTTCAGCAATATGTGAACCGTGAACTTCCTGATGTTCAAGCTGGTTTTAGAAAAGGCAGAGGAACCAGAGATCAAATTGCCAACATCCGCTGGATCATCGAAAAAGCAAGAGAGTTCCAGAAAACATCTATTTCTGCTTTATTGACTATGCCAAAGCCTTTGACTGTATGGATCACAATAAACTGTGGAAAATTCTTCAAGAGATGGGCATACCAGACCACCTGACCTGCCTCTTGAGAAACCTGTATGCAGGTCAGGAAGCAACAGTTAGAACTGGACATGGAACAACAGACTGGTTCCAAATAGGAAAAGGAGTACGTCAAGGCTGCATATTGTCACCCTGCTTATTTAACTTATATGCAGAGTACATCATGAGAAATGCTGGACTGGAAGAAGCACAAGCTGGAATCAAGATTGCCGGGAGAAATATAAATAACCTCAGATATGCAGATGACACCACCCTTATGGCAGAAAGGGAAGGGGAACTAAAATGCCTCTTGATGAAAGTGAAAGAGGAGAGTGAAAAAGTTGACTTAAAGCTCAACATTCAAAAAACGAAGATCATGGCATCTGGTCCCATCACTTCATGGGAAATAGATGGGGAAACAGTGGAAACAGTGTCAGACTTTATTTGGGGGGGCTCCAAAATCACTGCAGATGGTGATTACAGCCATGAAATTAAAAGATGCTTACTCCCTGGAAGAAAGTTATGACCAACCTAGATAGCATGTTGAAAAGCAGAGACATTACTTTGCCAACAAAGGTCCATCTAGTCAAGGCTATGGTTTTTCCAGTAGTCACATATGGATGTGACAGTTGGACGGTGAAGAAAGCTGGTGGCTGAAGAATTGATGCTTTTGAACTGTGGTGTTGGAGAAGGCTCTTGAGAGTCCCTTGGACTGCAAGGAGATCCAACCAGTCCATTGTAAAGGAGATCAGTCCTGGGTGTTCTTTGGAAGGACTGATGCTGAAGCTGAAACTCCAGTACTTTGGCCACCTCATGTGAAGAGCTGACTCATTGGAAAAGACTCTGATGCTGAGAGGGATTGGGGGCAGGAGGAGAAGGGGGCAATAGAGGATCAGATGGCTGGATGGCATCACCGACTTGATGGATGTGAGTCTGAGTGAACTCCAGGAGTTGGTGATGGACAGGGAGGCCTGGCATGCTGCGATTCATGGAGTCACAAAGAGTTGGACATGACTGAGCGACTGAACTGCACTGATTCACTGCAGCACTGTTTACACTAGCCAAGATATATAAGTAACCTAGATATCTATCAACAGATGAATAGATAAAGAAGATGTGCTACACACACACACAAAAACACACACAGGAATACTACTCAGCCCTAGAAAGAATGAAAGCATGTCATTTGCAACAACATAAATGGAACTAGAGAATACTTATGCTGAGTGAAACAGTCAGAGAAAGACAACCTCCATATTATATCACTTATATGTAGAATTAACAAACAAAAGAGGCAAACAAAACAAAATAGAAATAGACTCATAGATACATAGAACAAACTATAGTTGCTAAAGAGGAGGGATGTGTGAAGATAAGGAAAATTGGTGGAGGGGATAAAGGGGTACAATTTCCAGTTATAAAATAAGTAAGTCATGTGGATATAGTATATAGCATAGGGAATAACAGGAATAAAGTACTTTGGCCACCTGATGCAAGGAGTCCACTCATTGAAAAAGACCCTGATGCTGGGAAATATTGAGGACAGGAGGAGAAGTGGGGAGGACAGAGGATGAAATGGTTGGATGGCATCTCCGACTCAGTGGACGTGAGTTTGAGCAAACTCTGGGCGATAGTGAAGGCCAGGGAAGCCCAGCATGCTGCAGTCCATGGGGTCACGAACAGTAAGACACAACTTAGTGACTGAACAACAACATGGGACATAATATGGTCAATGACACTGTAATGTATTGTGTATAGAGACAGATGGTAGCTAGACTTGTGGTGATCATTACTATGTTATACACCTGAAATTAATACAAGTATTGTAAGTTGATTATACTTCAATTTAAAAAATTAACAAAATTTTTCACATACCCATGGATATACCATCCAGACTTAGAAATGCAATGCATATATAGTTGAAGACTCCTTAATTCTATTCTACCTGTTCTTCAAAGAAGTACTCATAATTTATTTATAATTCTCATATAGACTTTATCCTTTTATTACATAAATGTATAAAGAGCATTGTCTTGCACGTGATTACATTTTGTAGAGATGGCATCATACTGTACTCATGCTTCTATACTTTGTTTTTTCTCTTAACATTGTTTTTGAGATATACTAATAGTGGTACAGAAAGCTCTAGTTAATTCAATTTTAAGTGCTCTGAACAGTCCATTAAATGACTAAACCAGAAAGTATTTATATTCATTCTTCTGTTGATAGATATTTACCAATTTCTGTGATGGGAGGATTACCACAAACGATGTTAACATAAGCTTTCTTGATTACATCACCTTATGCATGCTAAAGACTTCTTTAAACAGAAATGATCTTTATTTTTCTCAAAAAATAAAAGACTCAGAACTTAACATTAAAGATCAGTGCATTTTAAGAAAACTATCACAACCTACATATTTGAAAGAGTTAAATGAAAATGACAAACTGAGAAAGAAAATCTTCTTTCTATAACTTTCAAAAGTAAAATTTTAAATGAAATTTTAGAGGAATCTATTTTGAATAATTTCCCTGTGTATCCCAACATGCCTTTATTTAAGATTTTTTTATTACTTTATTTTAAAAATTTTTATGAGGCATAATTGACATATATTAGTTTCAGGTGGGCCATATAATGGTTTGATATTTGTATACACTGCAAAATAATCATTTCAATACATGTAGTTAACATCTGTCACTAGATACTTACAAAAGTGTTTTATCTTATAAGAACTTTTAAGGTCTACTTTCAAAAAATATTTTTTAAAAGAGAAAGAGATTAGTTGAGACTACTAATCTGGGCAGAAGAAATATCAGTGGAACTATAATTATTCCATTAAATGACTATACCAGAAAGTATTCATATTCATTCTTCTGTTGTTGGATATTTACCAATTTCTCTGGGGGAGGGATTATCACAAACAAAGTTAACATACACTTTCTTCATTATATCTCCATATGCAAGCCAAAGATTTTTTTTTTTTAACAGCACACATCTAGAATCAGAACTGCTGACTCTTGGTGATAAACTCAGTTGATATTATAAGCTATTGCCAAGCTGATCTTCAAAAGGTAATGCCAACATACTCTTCTACCAGCAATGCATACACTTCCCACACTTCACAGCCCTGCCATTGGTATAATAAGGGCCTTTAATTGTTGACTATCTGATAATGTGAATGACATTTCCTTGTTTTGTTTTGCTTTGCTTTTATATGAAGCATTATTTAAAAGTGAGTGGGGAGTGACCTAGGGAAAAGAGAGGGAGCTAAATAAGGGAGGAGAAGGAGTCAAGATTTATAGCTGAGAGGTGTTGTTATAAAGGAATTTATTTTTGTTTTTGTCTTCATTTATTTTTTAACTTCCTATTTTATATTGGAGTACAGTTGATTAACAATGTTGTGATAGTTCCAGGTGTGCAGCAAAGTGATTCAATTATACATATCTATTCTTTTACTGCTCAATATTATGTAACAACTTAAACAGGAAAAGAATTTATAAAGGAATTTCTGATGAGAGAAGAAATGGTTCATTAAAACAGCTTCCTTACTCTACACAACAGCCATTCATTTCTCCCAAGCTCTTTCTGGTGACAGATGGATTCCATCTTATTTGTCCCACAGCCCATCAGCCAATGGTTCCAGACCCACAGTCCCACTTATTGAGAGACCCCAAATGAAGATCTGATCATTTCTACAGTGTACCAAATAAATCAGAAAACAATTGTTGCAGCAGTTTCTGATTTTCAAACAAATGTAAATCTCAGCAGAGTCTCATTAATAGGCACATAAGATGTTTTCATGTTATCTATTTAAAGAAAATTGTGTTATTACTTTAAATAAATTTTTTCCTATTTGCTAAGGAAAAAATATCTATCAACTTCCCTTTCTCAAAGGGGAATGATGATCTTCTTTTTGAAAAAAATTATTTCATTCTTACTACAGTGAGAGAGTACTTGTAATTTAAAACTGATACAAATTCTATTGCAAAACATGATCTGATTAGAGTCTAAATAGCCTTTCATTTGAACACTGAGACATAGATTTTAAGTACTTGTATGGTTCTTATCTATCAGGAGCTTAAACTTTAAAAAAAAAACCTTTTCTGTGATTTCTTCCTAAGAATTTGTTGCCGAAGAAAAACAGTTCTTTTCAACAAAGAACAGTAGATGAAAATAAAACTGGTGCAAGTATACTTTCTAGATGTCCAAAGAACCAATTTGAGTGAAGCTAGACATGCAACAAGAATAGCATTTTCATTCTGTCTTGCCCTGTGAAAATAGGGAGATACTTCATTTTTATCTTGTTTACCTAATCCATATATAATATATTATTTATAAATATCTCTTATTTTGCTTATTTCACAGCAGCTTTCCTTTCTGTTGCTAGATGGTAGGGATAACAATTTCACTTATAACTACCTGCAACAGAAATAATTTTTAAAAATTAAAAATACACACACACACACACACACACACACACACACACACACATACATACACACACACACACACACATACAGACCTTCCTCAGTAGCAGAACCCAAGGAACTTCCAGGGCTCAGAGGAGGTTGTTAGACTGAAGGAAAACACTTTCTACCCTAGAACTTTGTATTTTGCAACCAGATACTTGGGCCAGGTACAAACTAAATAAGAAAATAACAAAAGCTTACATTTAACGGAAGGAGGAAGACAAAAGAAGGGATGGATGTTTCATGAAACAACTCAGGATGTATGGTTGATGGGTTTTTCTAAATGAACACACTTAGGAATGTCTGCTATCCTTCTAACCAGGCGTAATTGGAGTCAAGTTTAGTGGTCAAGGGGGCCAGACTTTGGACTCAGGCAGACCTGGACCCAAATTTTCTACATTACCTTGGGCAAATGATTGAATTTGTCAGAATCTCAGTTTGCAATCCTATAATTTGGTGATGGTATATACACCTCAAAACTCAGGAGACACAGGTTCAACCCCCGGGTCGGGGAGATTCCCTGGAGGAGAGCATGGCAACCCACTCCAGTATTCTTGCCTGGAGAATTCCATGGACAGAGGAGTCTGGTGGGCTATAGTCCATAGGGTTGCACCGAGTCAGATATGATGAAGTGACTTAGTGCACACATGCATATACCTCAAAGTGATGTTTTAAGAATTAATCCAGTTCCATCACTTCATGGCTAATAGAAGGGGAAAAAGTGGAAGCAGTGACAGATTTTATTTTCTTGGGCTCCAAAATCACTGCAGGTGGTGACTGCAGCCATGAAATTAAAGGACGCTTGCTCCTTGGAAGGAAAGCTATGATAAACCTAGACAGCATATTAAAAAGCAAAGACATCACTTTGCTGACAAAGGTCCGTCTAGTCAAAGCTATGGTTTTCCAGTAGTCATATATGGATGTGAGAGTTGGACCATAAAGAAGGGTAAGCACTGAAGAACTGATGCTTTTGCATTTTGGTGCTGGAGAAGACACCTAAGTCCCTTGGATAGCAGGATCAAACCAGTCGATTGTAAAGGAAATCAATCCTGGGGGACTGATTCTGAAGATGAAACTCCAATATTTTGGCCACCTGATGAGAACTGACTCATTGGAAAAGACCGTGATGCTGGGTAAGACTGAATGTCATCACTGACTCAATGGACATGAGTTTCAGCCAATTCTGGGAGATGGTAAAGGACAGGGAAGCCTGGCATGCTGCAGTCCATGGGGTCACAAAAAATTGAACCTGACTTAGCAACTGAACAGCAATACAATAACAGAAGGGCTTAGTACCTAGCACATAGTAAGTGCTCAATAACAAACAGCAATTATGTATTGTACACAAGAAATGAGCATATTTTAGACAGACAAGCCTCTTTAAAGAACTATTTTATTCAAATACCAATAACACTTTTATACAAAGGCTGGCTGAAAGCAATTAAATAAATCAGTTTATTTGCCCCACACAAAGTTCTGATAAGATTAGCTTTATCTCTTTCTCTCAAATGTAATTTAAAAAAAATTTCCCTAGGAAAGAATGGGCATAAAATTAAATCATCAGATACCAGTAGGACAAGAATAAAAATACTGTAGAGTGAAAAATGTCCGACACAACACTGCCTGCTTAAAATGAATCTACTGCAAAGAAAATAGAATAGAAAGAATAAAATAACCTCTTCATCAACTTGCTAATATAGGTTTCAGTTCAGTTCAGTTCAGTCGCTCAGTCGTGTCCAACTCTTTGTAACCCCATGAATAGCAGCACGCCAGGCCTGTCTATCACCAACTCCCCGAGTTCACCCAAACGCATGTCCATTGAGTCGGTGATGCCATCCAATCATCTCATCCTCTGTCGTCCCTTTCTCCTCCTGCCCTCAATCTTTCCCAACATCAGGGTCTTTTCCAATGAGTCAGCTCTTCACATCAGGTGGCCAAAGTATTGGAGTTTCAGCTTCAATATCAGTCCTTCCAAAGAACATCCAGGACTGATCTCCTTTAGGATGGACTGGTTGGATCTCCCTGCAGTCCAAGGGACTCTCAAGAGTCTTCTCCAACACCACAGTTCAAAAGCATCAATTCTTCGGCGCTCAGCCTTCTTCACAGTCCAACTCTCACATCCATACATGACCACAGGAAAAACCATAGCCTTGGGGTTAGAGATCTGAAGTGATCAGAAGTATGGTTCTGGGTTTCAGGACTCCACATCCCAAGGTTGGGTGTTTTTGAATTAATTTTTATTGTATTTTACCAAGGTTGGCTTGGATTTGAGAACCTGAAGTGATGAATGAGAAAAAGCCACAAAGAGCTAGATGGAAGTTTCATAAAGGAAATGATTGATTATGAGATTCGGCATGAGTTACATACTGAACTGTTAGATGCTTTTCAAAGAATCATACAGTGTAAAATAATTTTGTATTGCAAAAGCATTTTAGGCAATCTTCTTGAACGGAGAAAATACCCTCCTATCATTAAGTTCCTATCATGGACAGAATGCCATGAGATATGTTGAATTTTGTAGACAAATATGGTAGGTTTTTCTTCCTCCTCTTCCCACTTTAACTGAAATCATATCCCAGTGGCAGAAAGTGGCAATTTTCTGGTGATAGAGAATTTGTATTCAGAGAACTTTCAGTAGACAGCATACTTCTAGTAGGTGATAGGTGTGCCCAAGGAAACTCCCAGTGGTGACACAGCATGAGGGCTGACCACACGTTAGGTACCCTCTTCTTTCTCCAGTGTGTGGAGTGGCAACTTCCTGTTCAGAACTCCTCAGCCGCAATTCCAACCAGAGCTCAGAACTCAACACTAAGTCTTTCCTCTAACTGTGTATCAGCAAATTTCCACACTGAATTCCAAATAAACCTCACAATGTAACTAGTCACTGTTGCATAATTATTTGACTGACAATAATATCCTTCCACAAACATATGCTACTTGATTATTTGTGTGTGTGTGGATGATGGAGAGGTATCCCTAAAACTCTGGGGCCTAAAGCAAATATTTAGTAAACATGTAAGGTACCTTCAGTGACTGCAGAGAGTCTGAATTAGTATCACAGTAGAGGATGATGTTGTTGGCCATGCTGAAACTTTCTCTCACTCCCAGGTGGTAAAATAAGGATGGTTGTCGGAAGGCATCGCTCATCTCCACCACGGCGATATCTGCAAATAGAAAACAAAGTCCCCCAAATGATGACACCTAAATAATCCTCAGTAAGCACTTTTTTGTTTCAATAACTTAGTATTCAAAGAGAAAATGATAGGGATTTTCCCTCTTCATTTACCACTGAATTTTAAATTAGCAGTTCTATCGGAAGTGGTTTTACAAACTGTAGCAAAACTGCATTTTTTTTTGCGTTTTAAATAAAATCTAAATTATTTTTTAATTAAAAATATAACAACATATTCCAGAACCCTCTCCATATCAGCTCATGGAGATTTTCCCAAAGAAAAGGATCATGTAATTACTGAAAACTAAGGAGAGTCAGCAATGGTGGAAAGTGGGGCTAATGCACTCTGTTAATTTTTAAAACTGAAAACAAGTTAACTAAGTTTCCAGAAGTAGATCCATGGGAAACAGCAGTAAGTTATAAATGTAAAATGAAATTTTAAGAAGCAAACAGGTAAAATTATGACTCAATCCAGAGCTGAATTTTATAACAAATATCTAGCAAGTCCTTAGCAAGTATAATCAAGAAAAAGAGGAAGCAAAGGTATAGAAATTATAACTAAGAGAGAGAATACAACTATAGATACAAGTTCTTCCAGACTTCACAGATGACTAACACCAAGGTAACATAAACTTGGAACCAAAATTTGACAGTGTCACAAAAATAAAATTCAGATTAGTTTCAAATTCATTTATATATACAGACAGAAACATGAAAGAAAAATGCGTAAAATGTATCAAGCACTATATACTATAAGAACACTAGATCATGGATTTAAAATTTATTTGGGGAATGCAAGGATGGCTCAGTGGAAAAAAACTCATCAGTGTTCCCAAAGATGTCCTTAGTACTTTATGTAAAATTCAGAATCCACTTTTCATTAAAAATAACTGCAAAATGAAAATATAAGGGAACATCTTTAAATTGAAAAAATAATATATATTTCATAACAGCTTTGTACTTATAGGTATTCCCATGAAAATCAGGAAAAAGACAAGGCTGTCAACTATTCTTACTACCAGTACACCATCTGAAAATCCTAACTGATGCAATAAAACTTAATGAAGTATGGACATATAATTCTATAAAATAACTATCATTACTTGCAGATATTATGATTACCAACCAAAAAACCACAATAGAATCAATTAAACAACTATTATAAGTATTAATACAATTTAACAAGATGTCAAGGTGCAAAATTATGAAAACCAACAGCTTCCTTTAAAATCATAATAAGCTTCTGGAAAATATAATAAATAGATGCTACTCAAAATTAAAACAAAATTAACATATAACAAATTTAACAAGTGATACTAATTTGTTTAAAATATGTGCAATATGTGATAGATGAAAGGTTAATATCTTTATTGTTATCTCTCATATCTTTATCAGTTCAGTTCAGTTGCTCAGTCATGTCCAACTATTTGCGACCTCATGGACTGCAGCACGCCAGGCCTCCCTGTCCATCACCAACTCCCAGAGTCTACCCAAACCCATGTCCATTGAGTCAGTGATGCCATCCAACCATCTCATCCTCTGTTGTCCCCTCCTCCTCCCACCTTCAATCTTTCCCAGCATCAGGGTCTTTTCAAATGAGTCAGCTCTTCGCATAAGGTGGCCAAAGTATTGGAGTTTTAGCTTCAACATCAGTCCTTCCAACGAACACTCAGGACTGATCTCCTTTAGGATGGACTGGTTGGATCTCCTTGCAATCCAAGGGACTCTCAAGAGTCTTTTCCAACACCACAGTTCAAAAGCATCAATTTATCTCTTATTGGTCAATTTAAAACAAATAAGCAACCATAAAACATTACATTATAGAAAATTAGGCTGTGGACATAGGCAGGTAAAATCACAAAAGTGTAACTAAAACGGCAACATCACATATAAAACTATTCTATATTTCACTCCTAATAAATGAACACTGCTGCTACCGCTGCTAAGTCACTTCAGTCGTGTCCGACTCTGTAAGACCCCACAAACGGCAGCCCACCAGGCTCCCCCATCTCTGGGATTCTCCAGGCAAGAACACTGGAGTGGGTTGCCATTGCCTTCTCCAAATGAACACTAAACCAATAAAAAGTTTTTTTCCTATCAAGGAGCTGAAGATATTTCAAAATACCCAATGAAGATGCAGAGAAATGGTATTCTTACACGCTATGGGGAAGTGTAAACTCTTTAGGAGATCTTGAGTCCTTAAAATTATGCATATTCTTTGACTCAATAATTCCATTCCTAAGAATTTATCCTGAGAAAATTCCTATACATATGGCAGATTTACTTGTAAGTATATCCACTGAAATATTATTTTTGCAGTAACAATGGAAAAATGCCTAAATATTCATTATTAGAAAAATGACCACACATACACACACACAAACACACACACTATATTTAGGAAAAAAGTAAAACATATACATTATAATGTATACCATACACATTAAAACATAATGTATACATTATCATCAATTGATTATTATATATATTCTATATGTATAGATGTACACAAAAAAGTTTTGGAAAGTTGTACAGCAAAATATAAACTGTGATAACAATTGTGTAATGAAATTATGCCTTATCTTTTCCTCTTTATGCTTTCTATATCTTGTACAATTTCTATTATGAACACTGATTACTTTTGTAATTTGGGAACGCACCAAAATATAAAAAGAACATTGAAGACCTGCGTGCAACCAAAGTGCAACCCTCTTATAAAAGGAACACAGACCCTCAAGAGGTTGTTTGATACAGCCGGCCTTATCTAATGAATATGAAATTAGAGTCTACATTCTGTGAAGGAGAAATAAATCAGATCAAATGAAAGCTAAAGACCCAGAAGATTTAGTGAGGTTATAAAAGGGGAGGGCAAATCAAAGGAGCTTCAAAAGATACTTTCCAAGGCTAGCCATAACTTCAAGGCTCTCTAATAGAAATAGAGAGTTTTCTTCTGGGGTCCTTAACATTTCTACAACAAAAATCAACACATGAAAAAAATGAGTCACTGCATCCCACCCACATGGCCCATCTGCCTCAGGCACCCACTCGGCTTCCTCCTCCCACAGATGTCAGCCACTCACAGTCAGCCACACGCATTAAAATCAAGAGACAGCATACAGTATGGCTGAGAGAAACGAAATAAAACAGCTGCTGATGAGAAAACAAAGGAGAGATAGCAAAGAAAAATACTAAGTAGTGACAATGGCGGCGGGGGGCGGGAAATGGATTCTTTCCAGAGAACTGATTCGTGGAATTTGTTGCTAAAATAAAGTAGAAATGCTGCAGAAGGCTTTCAGATTAAGAGAGAAATGAGCCATGTAAAATAAATGGTACAAGTAGACTAAAGTATATTCATTATATCTGAACATGGAAACAGGAACAGACCATGTGGGATGCAATATACAACATTAAAAATGCTTATTTGTGTAGTAATTTTAAAATACCATAAGATAGTGTGATAACAGAGGAAGGCATTCTTCCTACTTCAAATTCAGTCAAGTGATTTGTTCTAATGTATTTGTATTTTTTTCTTAATATATTTTAAAAATTTCCATAACATAAAATTCACTCTTTCATCTTCTTTGGTAACATGTTCAAAGCACATGCCTCCCTCCCCTTTTTATTGTTGAGTTTGTTTTCTTAATGTGAGTTTTGTCTGTTTTTATATTGATATTTTTCCTTTGCCAGATATGTGATTTACAAATACTTTTTCCCTGTTTGTGACCTGCCTCTTCATTCTGTTAAATGTCTTTAGGAGAGAGGAAAATTTTAACTTTAAGGCCAATTTACCGATTTTTTCTAATATGGATTGTGCTTTAGGTGTGGTATCTGAAAAAAATCTTTGCCTAACCCAAGTCACAAAAGTTTTCTCTTATGTTTTCTACTGAAAGTGCTATACCTTTTATACCTTACATTGAAGCTTATGATCCATTTTGATTTTCTCTTCCAAAACTTTTTGGATGTTCTATTCTGTTCCATTGATCTATGTATTTACTTTTTGTGAATACAGATGTTTCTCAATTTACAATGAGGTTATGTCCAGAAAAACACATTGTAAGTTGAAAATACTGTAAATTTAAATAATTTAATACATTTAACCTACCAAACATCATAGTTTAGCCCAGCCTGCCTTCAATGTGCTCAGAACACTTATACTAGCCTATAGTTGGGCAAAATTATCTAATGCAAAGCCTATTTTATATTAAAGTCCTGAATATCTCATATGATTTATCAAATAGTGTACTAAAAGTGAAAATGGAATCTGTATGGGTACAGAACAGTTGTAAGTGTATTGGTTGTTTCTCCTCCTGATTGCCTGGCTGACTGAGAGCTTTGGCTCTCTGCCCAGCATCACAACTGAGAATGTATCACTAAGCTGGGAAAAGATCATAATTCAAAATTCAAAGTATGGGTTCTACTGAATGGGTATCATTTTTGCGCCATCAAAGCAAAAAAAAATCATAAACTGAACCATTGCAAGTCGGGGACCGTCTGTGCTATATATACACTGTTTTGTCAGTGGGAGCTTTATGGTGGGCTTCCCTGGTGGCTCAGAGGTTAAAGCGTCTGCCTCCAATGCGGGAGACCCAGGTTCGATCCCTGGGTCGGGAAGATCCCCTGGAGAAGGAAATGGTAACCCACTCCAGTATGCTTGCCTGGAGAATCCCATGGACGGAGGAGCCTGGTGGGCTACAGTCCATGGGGTTTCAAAGAGTCGGACACAACTGAGCGACTTCACTTCACTTCTTCACTAGAATCAAGCAGTGTGAGTTCTCCCACTCTTCTGGTTTCGAAATTGTTGTAGCTATTTTAGTTCTTCTACTTTCTTTCCTACATAGATTTTAGAATCAATTGATAGTTAAAAGCTATCCACTGAGAGCTACAAAAATTTCTCCCAGAATTTTGATTAGGATTAAATGGCACCCCACTCCAGTACTCTTGCCTGGAAAATCCCATGGATGCAGGAGCCTGGTGGGCTGCAGTCCATGGGGTCGCTAAGAGTTGGACACGACTGAGTGACTTCACTTTCACTTTTCACTTTCATGCATTGGAGAAGGAAATGGCAACCCACTCCAGTGTTCTTGCCTGGAGAATCCCAGGGACGGTGGAGCCTGGTGGGCTGCCGTCTCTGGGGTTGCACAGACTCGGACACGACTGAAGCGACTTAGCAGCAGCAGCAGCATGATGACTACAGGGCTTCCCAGGTAAAGAACCTGCCTGACAATGCAGGAGACATAAGAGACTCGGGTTTGAGCCCTGGGTTGGGAAGATCCCCTGGAGTGGGCATGGCAACCTGCACCAGTATTCTTGTCTGGAGAATCCCATGGACACAGGAGCCTGTGGGCTATAGTCCATCGGGTTGCAAAGTGTCAGACACAACTGAAGAGAAGGAGCACCCACTCACGATGACTATGGGTCATTTCAGAGAGAACTAGCATCTTAACAATACTGAGTGTTTCAATGCATGGCTAGGCATACCTCTCCACTTATTCAAGTCTTTGATTTTGTTCATCAATATTTCGTAATTTTCAACAGACAGTTCCTATACATACTTTGTTAAATTATACCTAAATGTTTCCTTTTGGGGTACTATCATAGATGTACTCTTTTTAAAATTTCAAATCCCAGTTGTTCATTGTAGTATATAAAACAATAGCAGATTTTTGTATACTGACCTTGTATCCTGAGACTTTACTAAATTAACTTATTAGTTCAAGAAGCATTTGGCGGAGGGGCATGTGTTTGGGGATTTTCTACATGGGCCATTATATCATCTATAACTAGAAGTGGTTTTACTCTTCCTTTCCAATCTGTATGTCTTTCCTGGTTTTTGTTTTCTTGTTGTTTTTTGTTTTGCCTTGTTATAGTGGCTATGCCTTCCAGCTACACAGCAGTTTTTACACGATAATATTTCATTATCTAATTAAAGAACATATCTTATTATGGCTACCTTCTGACTCTGATGCATATCTTCTCAAAAGTAATCAAAGAAACAGGTGAAAATTATCTTCCTCATGAAATCATCCTAAGACATGCTAAAAATGCACAAGATGATATAATTATTACAAACTACACAAACACCTTGCTGTTGTTCAGTCACTAAGTCATACCCAACTCTTTGCAACCCCATGGACTGCAGTACGCCAGGATTCCCTGTCCTTCAGTATCTCCCAGAGTTTGCTCAAATTCATGTGTATTCAGTCAACAATGCCATCCAAACATCTCATCCTCTGTCGTCCCCTTCTCCTGCCTTCAATCTTTCCCAGCATCAAGATCTTCTCCAATGAGTCAGCTCTCCGCATCAGGTGACCAAAATAACAAACACTTGATACTCCACAATTCTTGAGACCCACTTATATGAGGTACAATTTATCCATTTTATTTTACAAACACGTATTTAGTAATTACATGTGTCAGACATCATATGCTTTTCAAGTACTAAATTACTTAATCTTCATAATCCCCCTTTGGTGGTAGGTACTGTTATTGTTTCAGGACATTGAGGTAGAGAAGATAAAAACAATCGGCCCAAATCAGTCTGAAAATGCTAGCACCATGATTCAAAACCAAGCAATCTTGCTGGAAAATCCATGCCCTTAATTCTTAAATGAGCCACATACTACATTTATGGGATATGGAGGTTCCAAAGATCAGGACATGAATGGAAAGCAAAAAATAGATCTGGAGACTGATGCATATACTCTTGTAGTATGTTTCATGAGTAAATGCACTTAATAATTGTCTAATTGAGTTTCTATGGTAATATTGTGAGTAAAACTGCCACATTTCACATTTCAAAATTTAAGGCTAAGTCAGTCATTTAAAAATGTGCCTCTTACAACTTTACATGAGGTGTAGTTTCTTTCCTTGTTCCAATTCAATTAATGCTAAATGGAGCATCTAATTAGGTTTGCCAGGAGTTTATTAAAGCATAATAAATTTCTAGAACAATCACATAAAACTGTTGTGCCTAATCGCATTTCAGTCAGCAAATGGAAGTGGTTCATAGTCTCTGTTACTTTTTGTATTCAATTTTTCCATGATAATGCCATATCTGTTAAATATCTCACAAAAGCTGCCTCTGCTTGTAAAACATAGCACTGAAGGAAAGACATTAATATTTACTTTTTATCTATTCAGTTTTTTTCCTTGGTCTCAGGATGACTGATGAAAAATCAAGAGCCCAGTAGTGATTCAGCTTATTCTATAGTCTACAAGGTGCTCTAACATTCCATAATTACTGGAAACTTCCCAAGTTATCACACAGAACTACCCATCCACTCATGATGGATTAATCCCTGCAGTGATCCATTAATTCCAATTTAATTAAAGAAATGTCCTGAGTATCTATTATATAAAAGTTTCCTTGGTGAGATGGATGACAGAAATCTATGTGGGTGAGGCATCAGCTGTTAATGGAGTCAGAAAGTGGAGGACTTCAAAGTGCAGATGAAAAACAGCAGCCCTGGCACATCAAAGGCATTTTGGAGGAAGCCAAGGAAAGGAAGGGTACCGGGCTTGGTTGAGAAATTCAGAAAATTGCAACAGAAAACTAAGTCGAGGACTTCCCTGGCGGTCCAATGGCTAAGATTCCATTCTCTCAATGCAGGGGGCCAGGGTTCGATCCCTGGTCAGGGAACTAGATCTCATGTGCCACAGCTAAACAATTTCACGTGCCACAACTAAGACCTGGCACAGCTGACACAAAAAACACCTCCATCAATCCCAATAGGGTCCTCAGTGGGTGAACCAAGAGAGAGTCTCTAAAGAGCAGACACTAACCCCCAAGTGATCATCCCTTCCTAATTCTTCAGGGAACCATAATCTGCATTCCACAGGTTTTTCTTTCATGAATGAATAAGGGCTACCTGCAAGTGATCTACAACATGAAAATTACTAAAATGGTACTCAGAGCCTAAAAGTAGTGCCCAGTAGAGTCTCCTGAAGGTTCTAAGTTAGTTTTCTAAAGTCTGGTAGGGATACAATGTTGAGAGATTGCAAAACTCCTTCTGTACAACTGAAACTGTTGAGATTTTCAGGCAGGACAGAAGAATAATCCATTATCATTATTGTTTTGAATGGGTCATGGTTTGGAAATTCCTGTTATAAATTACTACACATTTAGTTTCATCAGCATCCTTTTATTTTCTTGTATGGTGTTTGGTTAACTCTACAGTGTATAATGATACATATCTGTATTAACAACAGATTTGGGCCCACAATTTCCTCATCCCTAAACTATAATAAATACATGTATAGTGATTCAAACATGAATCATTCATATATTGCTCAAGCAAATGTATATATAATCTCCCCACTCCAGCACTAATTTGCTTATTTGATTATTATACTGAGGTAGTGCAGGTTTTTTGAACCTGAAAGGTGAAGGCTGCAAAGTAAGTGATCTGAGGGACACTGTGCACTTCCAGAGATTGATCTTTCAAAAATGCTGGGAATCATGGCACCTACCAAAGGAAGGGAAGGGAGGGCGGGAGGGGGCGAGGAGAGGAAAAGGGAGAAAGAAGCCTGCAGAGGAAGAAAGAAACAGGAGAGAAAGAAAGGGAGGAAGGAGGAGAAGAGAAACAGGAAAAGAAGGAGGGAGCAGAACCAAACCAAATTGGTGGTATAAGAACTATTTTAAGTCCCCCTGCCCAGGCAATAGCTGCTAGAGCTCAGTTCATGATGGGCCAGCTTCAGAGAATGTGAGGGGGAAAAGCACACATCTGCAGACTGGCGGGACCTAGAATCACAGCTCTCTGTTAGGAGGAGATGCTGCCTCAGAAAAGCACACCACAAAGCTGAAAGATGGAAGGGAAGCCTCCTCATCTCCCATGGCCTTGAGACGAGTCATGATATGCAAAACGCAAGCAGGCTGAGTCGTGATTTCCAGTGTCTGAATCCTGATTAGGTTTCTGGCTGGATAACATTAGACACCTCAAATTCTCCAAGCTTTGGTGTCCTTAACTGTAAATTGAGGATAGTAACACAGGTATTTACCACACAAAGCTGTTGTGTGGGTTATGTGTACACCAGGCACAGGAAACTCTTAATACATGGCCATTATATGGAGCCACTATAGGAAACGTTCATCGGAAGCCCTTTGAGAAATTTATCATAAAAATGTTATTGAAGACAATGTGAATAGGTAATTCAATACCACCTGGTGAAACTTCAGGTAAATAATTACTCATAGAAATGAGGTTGAAATCAAATTATGAGGCATAGAAAGTCAACATAAAGAATTCTGACTTGATTTTTGTAATCAATGGTGATCCATCCATGCCCATAAGTTTTGAGAAGTGGTGCAGCAGGATCAAAGTTTGTAAGGATCAACCTAGAATGTGTAGATGGATGAGTATCAAAAGAAACTAGAAGGTAGGAGACAAGTTAAGGAGTCATTCAAGGGACAGTGTACCCCCAAACTGATGTAGACAGAACACGGTGGGCAATCATGGTAGAAGGGAAGCTTTCAAGATTTGGTGGACGCAGGATAATCAAAGAAAGACTTAAAAATGATTCTGTTTCAAACTTGAACGGTTAAGACTGATGACTTGACATTAACACAACAAATGACAAGAGGAAGAGGCACTTTTCTGGCAGGAACTTATCTTTAAATTGGAACACCCTAAACATTGTGTTTGTATGTGTGTGTGTGTACTTGATACCTGTCATTTTATATCTAAGCACAAAGATCAGAATCAGACAGAGATTTTAAGAGTCAGAATGATGAGGGAGAGTTAAAGCAGAATTGTAGATGAGATTGTCAACTTAGTACAGAAAGAAATGACAAGGCATCTTCGACTCTGGAAATCCGTTCCTCATTATATACTCAACAGAAACACAAACAGATGTTCACCAAAAGATCTATAATCGATATTCATTAACAGCAGTATTGGTAAACCATCAATAGTAGAATCATGTGTGCTCTATATAGACAATGAATACTATACAAAAATGACAATTTAAAAATCTATAACCACATATGACAACATGGCTGAACCTCACCGACTGTTAGAAGAAAGAATCCAGACACCAAAGAGAGAGGTTTATTCTTCTTGATGCGGTTCATATTAGGTTCACAAATGTGATCATTCAAAATAGTGAATTCTTTGGTAGAGGCAAATGCTAAAAGTGGGTCTGCTGGAGAGCTGATCAGAGTCTCCTTCTTGATCTAAGTCTTGTTTACTCATGCATGTTCACTGTGGTCAATAATTTTATCAAGAATGTCCAAAGAGGCCGTCTATGGGGTCACACAGAGTCGGACACGACTGAAGCGACTTAGCAGCAGCAGTAACAGCAGCAATCTTAACAAATTACCACAAACTCAGTCCCTTAAGAACAACAGAAATTTATTCTTTCACATTTCTGGAGGCTGAAAGTTCAAACTCAAAGTGTCAGCAGAATCAAGGTCAGGCTTCCTCAGAGGCTCCAGGGCAGAAAGTGTTTCTTGCCTCTTTTGCAACCTAGAATTTTGCACATTCCTTGCCTTGTGCTGCGTGTGCCTGCGGCGTCGACTGCCCCCGCTTCTCTCCCTCCTGAGAGCCCACGTGATGGCATTCATGGCCTACCAGATAAGCCAGGGTCATCTCATCTCAAAACCCTTAATCACATCTGCAATCAAATTTTCCAAATAAAGCAGTATTCACCAGTTTCATTTTGACACAGACGTTGGAGCGTAGGGGTGAGGTCATTTTTCAGCCCACCACAGGAATTATAAAGAAGCCACAGGATGGGAAAGGTGAGAGATGCTGAGTAAGACCAGAACTAAAGGTGCTGAGTAAGAGCTGAGGAAATGGTGGGAACAAGCACAGACATTCTCCAGCAACAAAGAGGATTAACACTCACGAAGGTCTACAGGAGGGATTTTTACATTCAATAAGGAAACCTAGACATCAGACAACAACTGAAGGGGTTCTGAAAGCGAAAGGTGTTTAGTTTTAGGACGGTGCACTTAAACATTAGTAGAAAGGTTAAGATTTTAAAGAGGGGAGCTAATTAGTGGAGACTGCCTCTATATTCTTGGATAAGACAGATGGGAGGGGATCAAAGATGAAGGGGAAAAGTCAACCTTGGAAAAAAGGAGGGATAACTTTAAAAACAAGAAAAAGGGAAGTGATACAAAACAAAGGCTGAGAAATGATAAAAGTAGAAGGAAGAATACTGTGATCTTTCAACTTAGGTGATGGCTCTTTTAGGATAGAGCCGGGGTGCTGGTGGCCAACAGAGAAGACAGACCATCTAGGGACGGCAAGAACAAGCCTGCACCCTGTGGACAGCTCGTGTAACGTGCCAGGAGGCAGCACTACCTCTGCTCTCCAAAGTCAGGACTCCAGTACATTTCTTTTTTGGGAGGAATTTTCGTCACTTGTGATAGTAAGAATGCTATTACAGCTAAGGAGCAGGATATGAACCCAAGCATTATAAGAACCAAAGAATTCTATTTCTTTGCTTACTATCTGCTGCCTAAAATGTAGTAAAGGAGTATTGGATGAAAAGAGGGATGCCGAAGAATAGAGTTCAATTTGAACCTGCTTACTGTGCATGTGTGTGCAAAGTCACTTCAGTCGTGTCCAGCTCTGCGACCCTATGGACTGTAGCCCACCAGACTCCTCTACCCATGGGATTCTCCATGCAAGAATACTGGAGAGGGTTGCCCTGCCCTCTTCCAGGGGATTCCTGACCCAGGAATCAAACTCAGGTCTCCTGCATTGCAGGCAGATTCTTTACCATCTGAACCACCAGGGAAGCCTTCTGCTCACTAGCTATAGACAAAAACCTTAACCAGACATTAAAATCTCAGTCTTACAAATGCATATTCTTGGTCACAAGGAAGACTGGCCTAATGAAGAATCCTTCCTTCCTATTAAAGAGGAATTTCAAACAAACAATATTTTGATGGTGGTTTGGTAATTGTTACTAAGTCATTCGTTGTGTGCTCAGTCAGTTGTGTCCCATTCCTTTGCAACTTCGTGGACTGTAGCCAGCCAGCCAGCCTGCTCTGTCCATGGGATTTTCCCAGCAAGAATACGGGAGTGGGTTGCCATTTCCTGCTCCAGGGAATCGTCCCCACCCAGGGATCGAACCTATACCTACTGCATCCTCTGCACTGGCAGGGGGATTCTTTACCACTGAGCCACCTGGAAAGGAAGTGTTACTAAGGCAGCCCTGTAAGTACTCTAACTCCATTCAGTCTTGAAGTGAATCTTTCACTATCAGTGCACAGACCAAGGAAGGTAGATAAGTCACAATTTTTATCTTTGATGAGTGGCAAATACTTTATCAAATGATACTTCCTGCTCACAGGTATGTCAATAACCTATATAATTTTGCTTATTAAGTGAAAGTCACTCAGTTGTGTCTGACTCTTTGCGACACCATGGACTATACAGTCCATGGAATTTTCCAGGCCAGAATACTGGAATGGGTAGCCGTTCCCTTTTCCAGGGTTTCTTTCCAACCCAGGGATCAAACCCAGGTTTCCTGCATTGCAGGTGGATTCTTTACCAGCTGAGCCACTAGGGAAGCCAATTTTATTAAAGAAATACAAATAGGTGCTACATCAAAAAGTATTAACTCTCCAAGCTAAAAAAGGGTCCAGTTTATAAGTCAAGAATTTATTTTTTAATGTTACAGCAATAACAAGCAAGTTGGCCAATGATCCATAAAGAGTATGCTATATAAGAAAAGTATGAGTCAAAATTAAATCTAAAGTTATTGATGTGACAGGCCTTATGGCATCTGATAAGCAGAAATGGAAAACGAGGCTGCTTTGATGGTTAAAATGTCTATGTCACCACTGAAAACTATTTTTCTCCTTGAAATTATTCTATTTCCTGAAGCTATATTGGGTTTAAGGGTCTATCATCACAAATTTAGATCTCTATAAACTCACTGTAGGTACTAAATTTCAGTCCTGAAGTAATCCATCTGTTTTCATTACAGGCTGAAAGAGCTATTCAGAAAAATGTGAACAGCCTTTTTTGGAGTTTAGTTTTTATGGTGGTTTCAGTACATGCCATTTTTTTAGGTCTCTCATATTTAATTCTAATTAAATCTTCATAGCTGTCTGCATTTATGCTTCAGTGAAGTTCCCAAGCACACAGCATTGCCCTCTGTCACTGTAAGGCTCTTACAAGAGTCATCCTTGCCCATCAGATTAATTGGCACTGGCATTAAGTTGTGTAACTTTACAAGAGTCCATTTATGATCAGTTTTGAAAAAAATCCGATTGTTCCTCACAGATATGCATCCTGAGTGACATCCTCTTCCCTAATTATTTTATACCTTTATGACTTTTTCACACGGAGACAAGAGACAGCGGACAAAGAACACCTGAATATTACCTTACATGGTTCTAAAGCAAAAATGACTGTGGCGATGGCATTCGCGTTTGAGGCTGTTCTGATTCAGAGGAGGCTTGTCTCACTCTGTGGAGGGCAACAGCTGTAGGATATGTGTGCCAGATCTACAGAAACAACAACAGTGGTTGAAGCAGGGCAACGCAGGCATGCAATCCACAGAATTCAGACTCTGGAAAATTCTACAGGGAAAATGACCTGGTTTCCTCAACAGAAACATTACAGGAGGCGAGGCAGAGTGATGGAGGGAAAAATTAGATATTGAAAGAGACTTAAGGGATATTATCAATTGCAACATGGGGACCTTATTTGGATTCTAACTAAAATGAATCTTAAAAAAATCACGACACATAGGAGACAATTTGACAACTGACAGGATAATTGATGATATTAAGAAATTATTTTAGGTATGATGAGGGCCTCTGGTAGGAGCATGGTAATTTAATCCTATATTGCAAGAAGAAAAAAAAAAGTTAACTGCTAATGTATGCATTTTCTTTTTTGACATATGTATTCATATGTATTTTTACATATGCATTTTACACATGTATTCTTTATATATGTACTTTTAAATATGTGTTTTTACATGTGTATGTATGTCCATACATATGTGCACTGATAGTATGTATTCATACATATTTTTACATATGCATTTTTTTTTCTTTTTTTAACAAATACGTGAAAAAGTGTTAGTCACTAAGTCATGTCTGACTCTTTGCTACCTGATGGGACTATAGCCCACCAGGCTACTCTGTCCAAGGAATTCTCCAGCTAAAAATATTAAAGATCCCCTGGAGAAGGAAATGGCAACCCCCTCCAGTACTCTTGCCTGGAAAATCCCATGGATGGAGGAGCCTGGTGGGCTACAGCCCATGGGGTCGCAAAGAGTCGGACACGACTGAGTGACTTCACTTTCACTTCTGTAAGTACATAATATGTGCACTGACATACGTATTCATATATATTTTTACATACGTATTTTCTTCTTTTTTATCAAATATGTGAAAAAATGTTAGTCATTAAGTCATGTCCGACTCTGAGACTCCATGAACTGTAGCCCACCAGGCTTCTCTGTCCACAGAATTCTCCAGGTAAGAATACTGGAGTGGGTTGCCATTCCCTTCTCCAGGGGATTGTCCCAACCCGGGGATCAAACTCCAGTCTCCTGCACTGCAGACAAGATTCTTTACTTTCTGGACCCCCCAGGGAAGCCCATCAAAGAGTGTTATTCCTCAGCAATAAGAAATCTAATTGCAATCAATAAACACTGTTCTGTTCCTGCTGTAGAAAGAACATAGGCAGTAAGATGAAAGCAGCTCAGCTTACACAGTACTTGTTTGGCAGAAGTAGTGACTCAGCCCAGTAAGCCAGCCAGTTTGAGAAGGTTTTTCCTTCTTGCATATAAGGCTATCGTATCTTGTACTCATAAACCCAACTGGATCTAAGAAAACTGGGTGAGTGCCCAGGAGCTCCATGGGGCTCCAGATTCTTAAAGTGCACACAAATGGAAATCTCCCTGAATTAGGATTCTTCTAGAATGTTTCTAAATGATGTCAAACTGTTGCTTTCTTTGTACACTGTCAAAGTCACTCCCAACACCTAATAAGGAATCAGCATCTAGTCAAAATGTGCACTATTTCAATTCAAATTTACTTTGTTCTTCCTCTAAGAGTATCTAATTCTCCTCACAGAACAGATGTGTAAATAAGATACTGCCAGTAATGATTTCACCCTGTAGCTTACATGCCGACATTCCATTACAGTACTTACAACAATTCATTTTGGGTTTCCTTTAAAACAATTTACTAGAGAGAAGGAGCAGAACTGAAACTATTCATTGTTAAATCATCCTTTTACTGCTGTGAGATTAGGTGGTTGACCTTAACTGACTGTCATGAAATAGTCTGGGTCCTTTTTTTTTTCCTTCTCACTAAGGCTAAGACAGAGGATGAGATGGTTGGATGGCATCATTGACTCAATGGACATGAGTTGGAACAAACTCCGGAAGATAGTGAAGGAAGAGAAGCCTGGTGTGCTGCAGTCCCTGGGGTTGCAAAGAGTCAGACACGACTGAGCGATTGAACAACAAAAACAAAGTTAAATCTGTCAGTCTCAGGAGTTCACTTACTCTCTAGGAAAGTTATGGTTGGTTTGTTTTAATGCAACAGATTTGTGGGATGATTAAAAAAAATGTCACTGAAAAGAAGAGCTGTCAGTACAGCTCAAAGGCCAGCCACACTAAGATGAAGACACGGAATGAAAGCCAGCTTCAGCAGCCCTGCAGTGGGGAAAATGGGAAACGCCTCTTCCACAGACACAGTGATAAAGACGGGGGAGGACACGATGGGCAGCCCCTTCCAGCGTTACCCCTAGGTTACACCCTCCTTCCAGCCTTCTAATAGCTTCTTATCACCCTGCATCGGAGGACCAGGCTTCTTGAACTTGTTCCAATCCCAGTCATCACAGCACCCTGGAAATGCCCCCCTTTCTCTGCTCCCATACTTCCTTATTTTAACGAGCACTGATTATTCTGTGCAAGAGACATAAAGAGGTCAGAGAAAACAGCACCAGCCCTTCCAGTGCATGTGAGCTGCACAAGTCCCAGATCAAACGAAATAGATGTAAATGTCCCATGGAAGCACAGAAGGAGGAGTGGTTACTGCTGATGGGGGTCTCAGGACAGGCACTGCAGGGGCAACAGCTTTGAGGTCAGCCTTGAGAAATAGCAGAGTTTCAGTAAACAGAGACTAGAGGGAAAGCCATTTCTGGCTGCTCTGTGATTGCATAATACAGGAGTTTCTCTCCACCAGAACAATTGCCCCACCACCTAAGAATGGATGTGGGCACAGCCTCCCACTGACAGGGGAAAGGATTATCGCTCCACCTATCTGGTCTCCCTGTGGGAAGTTTATAGACAGTAAAATAAATTGCATAACTAATGGGTTTTTTTTTTCCTGGAATTCTTTTCAATAAAAACTTTTCTTACCAGGAAGAGAAAGATTTCATTTTGCCTGGGCCTTTACACACTCTAAGCTATGTTATGAAATATGTCTCCTTCCCTTACATGCCACTAGGATGCCTGTGTTACCCTCTCCCCTACTCCTTGGTCCAAGGTGAGTTTCACTCCCTTGCCTTTCCATAGCTCCCTCTGTTCACAATCCGACAGCTTCTGTCTATGCATAAGAAGGTAGGTGATGACTACAAGTTGAACAGAAAACGCTGGTAAGGAGTGACATTTAATGCACGTTGCTGAAGCAGAAGAGACAAACAGGAAGAGTCTTCCAGGTAGTGCTCTGGCTAAATGATAAGCCCACCAAACATCATCACAGCCATAGAGAGTATTCAGAGGCAGTGAGGAGCAGAGAAAGTATATTTGCTAAAAAGCATTAACTGAATTAACTCGCTTCAAGGAGAGCTATATATACCTCCAGAAGTCTCAGCATTTTTTTCTATGTGCATATTAATAACCAGAAACAGAAAGACCTAAAGAACTGATGTCACGGTGAACAGAGTCCAGGCAGTATAAGCATCTATTCTTGGAGCATCTGCTATTGGACTCAGAGTAACCTGTGGCCAAGTCAGCTCTGACACACCAGGTACCAGTTCAGCCCATTAAATCTCTGCTATAAGTGAGGCCCAGAGATACAAAAGTCAGACACACACACATACAGAGTCGTCCTCAGAAAGCTGATGTTCTAGTGTGGGGGACAATCAAATAATCATACAAAAGCAAATGCAAATGATAACACACAGAGTGTTTGGAAAGGATGCTTTTGAACTGTGGTGTTGGAGAAGACTCTTGAGAGTCCCCTGGACTGCAAGGAGATCAAACCAGCCCTTCCTAAAGGAAATCCACCTTGAATATTCATTGGAAGGACTGATGCTGAAGCTGAAGCTCCAATACTTTGGCCACCTGATGTGAAGAGCCAACTCATTGGGAAAGATCCTGATGCTAAGAAAGATTGAAGGCAGGAGAAGGGGACGACAGAGGATGAATTGATTAGATGGCATCACCAACTCAATGCACATGAATCTGAGCAAACTCCAGGAAATAGGGAAAGACAGGGGAGACGTCAATGCTACAATCCATGGGGTTGCAAAGAGTTGGACACAATTTAGCGACTGAACAACAGAGAGAGCTAATTAATTGGTGGGGCTCCCCTGACAGAGTGATGGAATCTGAAGGAGAAGCAGAAATGCAGGGAGACCAAAAAAAATGTGGCCTATCAGTAGTGAGAACCAACCAGGAATTACAAGCAGCCAGCCCCCACCCCCAATCCCCACCCCGCTCAGGTCTGCCTGAGTCTGCACTTCATTTGTGCAGCCCTTGGCCCGAAACCCCCCTTCCCCAACCAGTTTCCTCATCCATCACTTAAGAACAGCAGTCCCTGTCACAGAAAAGGCTGAGCAACCACAAGCCCTCAACGACCATAAGCCATTATTACAGAGCCATGGACTGGGAGGGAACTTCACACCCTATTCCCACCACGGAGAACTGTCCACAGCTTATACATAGGTTCCTTCCCTTTTCCCAACAGGAGCCATAAAATCCATAAAATGAGTTTCCCTCTTCTCAACAGACTCTTGCTGTCTTGACAAAATCTGGAGTAAAGAACACCTTCAAGAGAGGCCCTGGACCATATGGAAACAATCTAACAGTTGCAGTTAGTATTGGGGGTTTGAAGGAGGCTGCTGCTGCTGCTGCTAAGTCACTTCACTCATGTCCAACTCTGTGCGACCCCATAGACGGCAGCCCACCAGGCTCCCCCGTCCCTGGGATTCTCCAGGCAAGAGCACTGGAGTGGGCTGCCATTGCCTTCTCCGGCGATGCCTTCTGGCCCAGTGTAATTTCTGGTGGAGCCCCCTTCAATCCCTCAGCCTGAGCCATGGATTCTGTCCCACTGTGTTGTCACCTTCCACAGGCAGTGCCAGCAGGGGGCCCACAAGCTGTCAAAAATCTCAGGAAGTGCCACCCCCCACATCCCATTAGGTTTGGCCCTGGGGCTTTCACTAGATGAAGACCTCAGCCCTGAATGTTCAAATGACTTTCAGACATGAGCTGCTTTTCCAAATCTCTCAGGCCAAAATAATAGAGGAGACTATAAAAATGGGATGCAGTAGAATCAGGCAGTTTCTGAACTCATAGCCCCTTGCTACTCCCAATGAACCAAATTTCGTTTGTCGGGATTTTTCTCCTTCTCTTTGGTGACTGTCTGCATTATTATCTGCATTGACATGCATGCGCATGCACACACGCGCAACTCTGTGTGTGTGTGTGCGCATGCGTGCATTTCCTTCTTTTGACCTGGCCTCCCTTTCCCTCACAGCTCAGTCGGTAAATCATCTGCCCGAAATGCAGAGGACCCAAGTTTGATTCCTGGGTCGGGAAGATCCCCTGGAGAAGGAAATGGCAACCCACTCCAGGATTCTGGCCTGGAGAAGCCCATGGACAGAGGAGCCTGGCAGGGTACAGTTCATAGGGTCGAAAGAGTCGGAGAGGACTTAGCAACTAAACCACCCTTTCACTCTAATCTTGGTTTTTCTTTTTTGGAATCTGCATCTTCCTCCAAGAGCTTGTTTTGTCCTCTCGTGTTTCTACTGTTTACTTATCATTTCTACTGAAAATGTCTATGCCAGGGTCAAGTTTTTTTTAGACATCAACAAGCCAGAGCTGGTTCACAACAGACCACGGGTCCCCTGGGTCTGAGACTAAAAGTCCCAATGGTCTTTGGGAACTAGTTTAAACCAGGCAGACAAATCTGAAAGACTATATTCTCCCCAGTTATTTCTACTGCCATGTGATTTCAGAGCAAGGTTGAGACAATGGGTGAAAAGAAAAAAAAAAAAAAAAACAGAAAAATTACCTGTAATTACACCACCCATAATCACACCACTATTAACCCAGATGCTACTTTTACTATGATTCCTGAATTAGTTTTTATGTTAGCTTGCTTTTAGAAAAACTGTGACACAAATTATTTTCTTAAACTGCCCAGGTCTTCTTTTGCACCACTGTAATAAACAATACAGGCTTGTGAAATGGTATATGCAGACTGAACAACAAAGGAGCAATTTTCTGCCATTTATTTGGATCCAATCACTCTGAAGAAGATGTTCACGTTTTCCTTTTTCTAGAAATGTAGGTTAAATTAATGGCAAATTTTTTCACTTCTGGAGCCACTATTTACTTCTCATGTTGAATTCCCAGGAACTCTCATCATGTCTCATTAAAATACATGCTTCCTTTTCTATCAGTAAGACTGCCTTGGTTAAAACTAAACATACTATCAACATGATCCCCACAATGTAACTCTCTTGACTAAATTCATCAAACAATAAAACTATATCCAGGTGAGTGATAAAAATTTAAATGTTGTCAGCTCTCAAAAATATATCCAGTCCCCACCATCAAAGAAGTAAAACACTATGCATATTAAAATGATCTATTATTAAAACTTACCACACAGAGAAATTAAGCACTTTGGTACATTTGTTTCTTGGCTTTTCCCTATAAAATTATTACATGTACACACATACGTACATACACATATGGTATGGCACCAAACCTGCAATTATTCTACATATACTGTTCCAATAATAACTACTTCTGCTAAAGTTACAGTTAAGAAAGCTTGAGTTTGATGTTCATAATTTGCTGTTGAATCAAGATGTTAAAAGTCTGTGTTCAAACATGTACAAACACACTAAAGTTAACAGTACTTAAAGCTGAGAAACTTGGAAGTTTCTCCACTAACACCAGGAATTGGGCAAGAATGTCTCTCCCCATCACTCCTTTCTATCATTGGACTAGAAGTCCTAGCTAATGCAAAAAGACAAGAAAAGAAATAAAAGGCATACTTCTGGGAAGGGAAAAATAAATCTGTTTTCACAGATGACATAATTATCTATGTGAAACATCTGAAAGATTCAACAAAAAACTATTAGAACTTACAAGTCATTATAGCAAAGTTGCAGGATTCAGGCTTAATACACAAAAGTTAATCAGTATCCTAATTACCAGCAATGAACAAGTGGAACTTGAAATTAAAAAGAGAATACTATTTACATTAGAAACCTACACATGAAATACACATACTTCTAACAAAATATGTAAAATATCTATATGAGAAAAACCACAAATCTCTGATGAAACTCAACAAAGAACTAAAGAATAGAGAGATATTCCATTCCATATGTATGGACAGGAAAACTCAGTATTGTCAAGCTGTCAGTTCTTTCCAACTTGATCTGTACTGTACGGTATTGCAAACTATACTCAATATTTTTTAATAATCTATAAGGGAAAGAATCTGAAAATTACACATATATACATGTATATAACTGAATTACTTTGCTGTATTCTTGAAACTAACACAACATTGTAAATCAACTACACTTCAATACAAAACAATTAAAATGACAACAACAAGATACCATTTTTCAGCTATTAGAATGGCTAAAATTCAAAACATTGACAACATCAAATGCTGGTGAGGATTTAGAGCAACCAGAACTCTCATTCATTGTTAGTGAAAATGCAAACTGGTACTTTGGAAGAAGTTTCACAGTTCACAGAAAATTAAAGATACTCTAGAGACATGATTCAGCCATCATGCTTAGTCATTACCAAAAGGAGCTGAAAATTTATGTCCACAGAAAAGCCTGTATATGGATATCAATAACAGTTTCATTCATAATTGCCAAAACTTGGAAGCAATCAAGATATCTTTCGGTAGGTGAACAAATAAACTGGGGTCCATCCAGACAATGGAATATTACTCAACATTAAAAAATGGGCTAGGGAGCCATGAAAAGATATGGAGGGGCCTTAAACACCTACTACTAGTAAAATAAAGACAATTTCAAAAGGCTATACATACTGCATCATTCCAGCTATATGACATTCCAGAGATGGAAAAAATTAAGGAGACAGTAAGAGAGTCAGTGGTTGCCAGGAGTCAGGGAGGGGACAGGGATGAACACGCAGAGCACAGAGGATTTTTAGGCGCTGAAACTGCTCTGCATGACACTACACAGGGGGACACACGTCATTATATTCTCCTCCAAACCCACAGAATATACAACACCAGGAGTGAACCCTAATGGACTTTGAGTGGTGATTCTCAACGTAGGTTCATCAGTGGTAACAAATGAACCACTCCGGTGGGGGATTGTGATTTGCGGGGGGCATGTGTATTATCCTTTGTGACAGCAGGGGGGACACGGGAAATCTCTGTACCTCTTGCTCTATTTTGCTGTGAATCTAAAACAGTTCCATAAAACAGAGACTATTAAAAAAGGAATCCTAGAACCTACTCCCTCCATCCCTGTGCTCATGATGTCAGTCATGTACAGATGTGAGAGTTGGACCATAAAGAAGGCTGAGCATCCAAGAATTGATGCTTTCAAACTGTGGTGTTGGAGAAGACTCTTGAGAGTCCCTTGGACAGCAAGGAGATCACACCAGTCAATCCTAAAAGAAATCAACCCTGAATATTCATTGGAAGGACTGATGCTGAAGCTGAAACTCCAATACTTTGGCCACCTGCTGCAAAGAGCCGACTCATTAGAAAAGACCCTCATGTCGGGAAATGTTGAAGGCAGAAGGAGAAGGGGACGACAGAGGACGAGATGGTTGGATGGCATCACCTACTCAATGCATGTGAGTTTGAGCAAACCCTAGGAGATGGTGAAGGACAGGGAAGCCTGGCGTGCTGCAGTCCATGGGGTCACAAAGAGTCAGACACGACTGAGTGATTGAACAAAACAAACAAATGATGTCAGACTTTATAAAGACGGTTCCTTTCGCAGGAGCCATGGAGCTCCCACGCATCCTGAGATTGTGCTGGAAGGTGAAGCAAGGCCCTGCCACCATAGTGTGGAATTGATCATTCCCCTCGAGGAGCAGAAAGCGGGTCCCGTGGATGCCACCTTGTGCACGAGTATGCACAGCCCGCACAGTCCGCTCCCACCCCACAGCTGGGAGTCCTGCTCGGATGTGGGGCAGTTACAAGGCCTCATCATTTAAACATGAGTCATATCTTGGCTTCAGGTTGCAGTCACCTAGAAGCTTCCAAAAACAGCCTAAGAACTTGCTCCAGAGATCCTGATTTACTCACTGTGGGGTGTGGTGTGGGCATCGGGACTTTTAGAATCAGGTGATTCTAATTTTCAGCAGGGCTAAGAACCACCAATTTGGAAGCTGATTTAAAGATGCTCACTCATCCATCAACCATGCAACTTGCCTGGAAGCAAAGCATAGACTGCTTATTTCAGCATTTGGACCCATGATTGTGCTCCTTAGAAATGCTGGCAACAAACACTCATTTGCATACTAATGAAAATAACTGGCTTTTATAATGAAGACGAGTAGAAGCAGTGTTTGGATGGAACTCAATTTTTCCTGTTCAGAATGCTGACAGGGCAGCAGCTGGCATACACTTGGCAGTTATTAAATGTTTTTATTTTTTGAGCAATTTAGTTTTAATTGGAGCTTTTGCATCTGTTATGTATCCTGTTTAGAAAAGTTTCTTTAAACTAGTTGAATAATAACTACTTTGCCCTTTTCCTGTATCAAATTATTAAAAATGGGAGAAACATAATTATAATCATGTAATTCACCAATATACACATTTAGGGGAAGAAAACAAGTTCCCGGCCATTTTCATCAAAACACAAACACATCTTTCAATAGTGAAATAACACTGATGTGGTCTAGAAAAGAGGTTTTATCTGGGCACACAAAGAACGGGTTAAAGCAAAGATCATCCAGCTCTCTGCCTGTGACTGCTATGGGGTGGCAGGGAAGAAGGGGAAACTCTACCTCTGAATGGATCTTTCTCCCCCTTTTCTGAGCTGGGAGACAGGCCATGACCCCCAGCACACCTACACTACCAACAAGAAAATCACAACAACCTGTTCACAAAGCAGACTTTGACAATAAAATCCCTTTAGCTCATGAGCTTGGCTTCTGCCATTGCCTGCATCTATTTTTCTACAGGTATTTGGCAGGTTTCTACTGATTATTTCTTCAGTGCTTTCCAGCTACATACAGAGAAAAAGGGAGCACGTGTGCATGCACAAACACACACAGACACACACACGGAAAAAGGGTGAAATCTGTGTATGTTATTTTGCAATATTTTCAGTGAAGGCATGTATTATGTGTTCTTTTTTGAGGCAGATAATTCAATCTAGATAATTTCAAGGACAGTCAGCATGATTCAGTGATTTCTTAGTCACTTTGCAAGTTGATAAGGTGAAATCAATCAGGTTGATTTCTAAAGTTTTCTTCTCGTTAAAACCTGGATTGATTCTGGGAAGTCTGCTTATGGGACTCAGGTTTGTAGGGGATCAGCAGGCTGCTATAGGGAGCACAGCCTGGAAGCAGGGCAGGTAAGAAACAGAGAAATAAGCCAGGAGGTAACTGCCTAAGTCCAGGTATAAGAGGAGGATGTTATTACAACCTAGGGAGGTAGCAGTAATGATGGAAAGATACAAACAGATTTCAGACACATTTTGAAGAATCACTGATACTTAAAATGATTTCATATCTAATAAATTATTTTTATCCTCAAATTATGTTAAGTAAAAAAAAAATAATACATGAGATGCAGAAAATCAAAGTATGCTATCATTTTCTGTAAAAAAAAAATATATATGCATTTCCTTGCTTATGTATTAACAAATGTACCTACAGGATTCAGAAGAAATGAATACTGTCATTTGCATCTGGAGAGAACAATTAGGCGGTAGTAAAACAATAGTCAGAGGGTGACTCTTCTTTGTATATACTTTTGTTTCTTTTGAACTTTGTAAATATATTACCTGTTTGAAAATTTCTTTTCATTTTTAAAAGAAAAGGAAGATAATAGTGAAACATGACCAATTTTGAAAAAATCTCATCTGTATAATTTTCTACACCTCCACCAAAACTCAACTGGTATCCCAATAAAAACCCAATAAAATTCAGACTTAGTATCTAAAACTCTTCACTTCCTCAGAAGAACAAATATTGGCCTCAGTAAATACAGCAGGTTTATGGCCTAACAGTAAAATCAACAAGGTTTCCCTAGTTTGGTGTTACAAAAAACTTGGCATAAGGGAATCAAATGGAAAAACGTAAAATTCTGGGTGGCCAGAAAAATTAAAGTATGTTCATTTTTAGGTCTGTGTAAAATGATACACATACAAGATAATCTAAACCCTAAAAAGATATCTGACTATGAACTGTTACAATAGTAATTGTAAATTAGAGATCTAGGCGTTCCCAACTACTGTTCCCTGAAGATACTGACCCCATGATCTTAGGAGAAAGTGACCAGGGAAGCACTGAACAGCACAGAAAGAATACTAGATAAAACACTGAAAGTAGCATGTACCCTGAAAACCATCCTAGTAGAAAGCTGTAGCCCATTCATACAAAGAAAACCATACAGGGTATTGATGCCCAAGAGAGAAAGACAAAATCTATAATCACTGTTTCAGAAAGGAAAAAAGAATTTGAGAATGCACAATAATATTCTTTCTTTTTGGCAACAACAACAAAAAATAAAGATGAGAACAATTTGCAGAAATCACCCAGTCATCTTTCCCCCAATACCCTTCAGTGCTCCCAGAGGCCTTGGCTTGAGTACCTTTTGTGTAATAAGGACGGTCAGCTTGCTCCACACATCTAGTTTTACAAGTAGTTGGAAGAAAGACACTCCATTGTTGTTGGAATATTCAAATTCTTTTTTTTTTTTGGCTGTGCCCCCATGGCCTTTGGGATCTTAGCTCTTTGACCAGGGATTGAACCTACACCCCTGCATTGGAAGCGTGGTGTCATAACCACTGAACCACCAGGAAAGCCCCTCAAATTCCTTTTTTAAATCCTTATTTATATAAGCACAAAATCTTCTTTAACTTCTCCTTTTTATTTCTCCTTCCACTCTCCTAAACCTACACTGAAAAAAAATTCTTCTTCCTCTAAAAGCCTTCAGACATTTAAAAACAACTATCTTAACATCTCTAACATTTTTTTTTCCTCCAGGTTACACACATCTCTAGTCCCTTCAGACAACAACAGGATTTCCACTTGTTTACATGCCTGCTCTCTGGCCCTACTTTGACCAAGGAATGTATAAGCAGCCAATGACCAATAAAAGGGTTTTCCAGGGTGAAATGAGATAGAACTACTTTTCAAAGTGTAACTCCCAGTGGAACTTATAGAACTGATCAGCCATCAAGATAGTACATGCTGAAAATGTATGACAAAGGCTGAGAAATGGTGTGTGTGTTTAAATTAATAGATCATAAGTGTTTTTCATAAGACAGGGGGATTAAAGACAATAAAATGGAAAGTAAGTGGAAGGTTCCAAAGTAAAAAAACAGTGAGTGCAGTCCAGGGATCTCAAATTTAATGTGTACATGAATCACTAGATCTTATATAAAAATAAAAAAAAAAACAGATTCTGATTCAGTCATAGGTGGAGGGAGTGATGAGATTCTGTCTTTAACAAGTACCTAGGTGATGCCCAGGCTGCTGGTACAGGGACCACCCTTTGAAGCAACAGCCATATTGTAAATCCATCAACAGGATATAGGGGATATTTTAGGATAAAATGAAACAACCTTGATCCAATGTGGCAAATACTGCTCTACCAAACAAAATCAAAACCAACTCAGGTCTACTGGATATATGGTAGCCCAAAAGGGTCAATAACATCGACTACCATGATCTAAGAGAAATATTTCAAAATGCCAAGTTTTTGAAAGAGGCACATTTCCATCTTCTGTCTCAAAGTGAGAAATTCTAATAAACCAGTACTCCTTATCTGTTTTTGTTGCTGTGCCATAGGGCACATAGGATATTAGTTCCCCAACCAGTTAGGCAGTTAGTTCCACTTGCAATTGAAGTGTGAAGTCTTAACCACTAGTATTCCTTGAGTCATGTGTCAAGCGATGGATGCACATAGGTAGGGTAGTATATGCGATGTTATCCTTTTCATATCCTTACCCAAATGTCTTTATCCCACCTTTTTGCACCAGACGTGAAGATCTTGGCTGAAAAGATCTTTCTTTCTGAAATGTGTTCAGATAAAGGAGGCACTTGGAAAAATCTTAATATTAACTACTACCACCTATTCATATCTGTAGTTTTCCTCTATTTCTTTCCACTGATTGCTGAGGAAGGCTTTCTTATCTCTCCTTGCTATTCTTTGAAACTCTGCATTCAGATGCTTGTATCTTTCCTTTTCTCCTTTGCTTTTCGCTTCTCTTCTTTTCGCAGCTATTTGTAAGGCCTCCTCAGACAGCCATTTTGCTTTTCTGCATTTCTTTTCCATGCGGATGGTCTTGATCCCTGTCTCCTGTGCAATGTGACAAACCTCCGTCCAGAGTTCATCAGGCACTCTGTCTATCAGATCTAGTCCCTTAAATCTATTTCTCACTTCTACTGTATAATCATAAGGGATTTGATTTAGGTCATATCTGAATGGTCTAGTAGTTTACCCCACTTTCTTTAATTTAAGCCTGAATTTGGCAAAAAGGAGTTCATGATCTGAGCCAAAGTCAGCTCCTGTCTTGTTTTTGCTGACTGTATAGAGCATACCCATCTTTGGCTGCAAAGAATATAATCAATCTGATTTCGGTGTTGACCATCTGGTGATGTCCATGTATAGAGTCTTCTCTTGTGTTCTTGGAAGAGGGTGTTTGCTATGACCAGTGCGTTCTCTTGGCAAAACTCCATTAGCCTTTGCCCTGCTTCATTCCGTACTCCAAGGCCAAATTTGCCTGTTACGCCAAGTGTTTCTTGACTTCCTACTGTTGCGTTTCAGTCCCCTGTAAGGAAAAGGACATCTTTTTTGGGTGTTAGTTCTAAAAGGTCTTGTAGGTCTTCATAGAACCGTTCAATTTCAGCTTCTTCAGTGTTATTGGTTAGGTCACAGGCTTGGATTACCACGATATTGAATGGTTTGCCTTGGAAACAAACAGAAATCATTCTGTCGTTTTTGAGATTGCATCCAAGTACTGCATTTCCAATTCTTTTGTTGACCATGCTGGCTACTCCATTTCTTCTAAGGGATTCCTGCCTGCAGTAGTAGATATAATGGTCATCTGAGTTAAATTCACCCATTCCAGTCCATTTTAGTTCACTGATTCCTAGAATGTTGATGTTCACTCTTGCCATCTCCTGTTTGACCACTTCCAATTTGCCTTGATTCATGGACCTGACATTCCAGGTTCCTATGCAATATTGCTCTTTACAGCATCAGACCTTGCTTCTATCACCAGTCACATCCACAGCTGGGTATTGTTTTTGCTTTGGCTCCATCCCTTCCTTCTTTCTGGAGTTATTTCTCCACTAATCTCCAGTTGCATACAGAATGGTAAAGACTAGAGATCTCTTCAAGAAAATTAGAGATACCACGGGAAAATTTCATGCAAAGTCGGGCACAATAAAGGACAGAAATGGTATGGACCTAACAGAGGCAGAAGATATTAAGAAAAGGTGGCAAGAATATACAGAAGAACTGTATAAAAAAAGAGCATCACGACCCAGATAATCACGATGGTGTGATTATTTATTTAGAGCCAGACATTCTGGAATGTGAAGTCAAGTGGGCCTTAGAAAGCATCACTACGAACAAAGCTAGTGGAGGTGATGGAATTCCAGTTGAGCTATTTCAAATCCTGGAAGATGATGCTGTCAAAGTGCTACACTCAATATGCCAGCAAATTTGGAAAACTCAGCAGTGGCCACAGGGCTGAAAAAGGTCAGTTTTCATTCCAATCCCAAAGAAAGGCAATGCAAAAGAATGCTCAAACTACCGCACAATTGCACTCATCTCACACGCTAGTAAAGTAATGTTCAAAATTCTCCAAGCCAGGCTTCAGCAATACGTGAACCATGAACTTCCAGATGTTCAAGCTGGTTTTAGAAAAGGCAGGGGAACCAGAGATCAAATTGCCAATATTGCTGGATCATGGAAAAAGCAAGAGAGTTCCAGAAAAACATCTATTTCTTCTTTATTGACTATACCAAAGCCTTTGACTGTGTGGATCACAATAAACTGTGGAAAATTCTGAAAGAGATGGGCATACCAGACCACCTGACCTGCCTCTTGAGAAACCTGTATGCAAGTCAGGAAGCAACAGTTAGAACTGCACATGGAACAACAGACTGGTTCCAAATAGGAAAAGGAGTATGTCAAGGCTGTATATTGTCACCCTGCTTATTTAACTTATATGCAGAGTACATCACGAGAAATGCTAGGCTGGAAGAAGCACAAGCTGGAATCAAGATTGTCAGGAGAAATATCAATAACCTCAGATATGCAGATGACACCACCCTTATGGCAGAAAGTGAAGAAAAACTAAACAGCCTCTTGATGAAAGTGAAAGAGGAGAGGAAAAAGTTGGCTCAAGTCTCAACATTCAGAAAACTAAGATCATGGCATCCGGTCCCATCACTTCATGGGAAATGGATAGGGAAACAGTGGAAACAGTGTCAGACTTTGTTTTGGGGGGCTTCAAAATCACTGCAGATGGTGATTGCAGCCATGAAATTAAAAGATGCTTACTTCTTGGAAGGAAAGTTATGACCAACCTAGATAGTATATTCAAAAGCAGAGACATGCTTTGCCAACAAAGGTCTGTCTAGTCAAGGCTATGGTTTTTCCAGTGGTCATGTATGAATGCGAGAGTTGAACTGTGAAGAAAGCTGAGCGCTGAAGAATTGATGTTTTTGAACTGTGGTGTTGGAGAAGACTCTTGAGAGTCCCTTGGACTGCAAGGAGATCCAACCAGTCCATTCTGAAGGAGATCAGTCCTGTGTGTTCAATGGAAGGACTGATTCTAAAGCTGAAACTCCAATACTTTGACCACCTCATGCGAAGAGCTGACTCATTGGAAAAGACCCTGATGCTGGGAAGGATTGGGGGCAGGAGAAGGGGACGACAGAGGATGAGATGGCTGGATGGCATCACGGACTCGATGGACATGAGTTTGAGTGAACTCCAGGAGTTGGTGATGGACAGGTAGGCCTGGCGTGCTACGATTCATGGGGTCACAAAGAGTTGGACATGACTGAGCGACTGAACTGAAATGATTCATATCTGGGCCTTGTAAGTATCCATAAGAATCCCAAATATGCCTATTCATGTGTGCTTGCACAAATATGTACTTATTCAGAAAAAAACAATTGAAAGAATTTTTCTTTGAAAAATAGGGAGGGGTTCTTTAGAAAACATGCAAAGAAAAGGCGTAGGGCAAGCAAACTATAAGAAAATGTATTAAAGATTACATGATGTCATTAAGATAGTCGGGAGTGTGGTATTTTGTTTTGTGTTAGAATAATGGTGAAATTAAATTCCAGAACTTAACACTTGGGATAGTACTATTTAAAAAATACCTTTGAAATTAAGAATCTAAAACTGAAGGCAAATTTAATAAAGTTAAATGCTGAAGTAGACATTTTATAGAAACTGTGATTTTAAAAAAGAGAAAACTACTTCCAAGGAAAAGGTATAGAATACTTTAAAACAACCTTAAATAGACCAACAACAATTAAGGCTCTTACTGTTTATAATAGACAGGACATGGAAGCAACCTAGATGTCCATCAGCAGATGAATGGATAAGAAAGCTGTGGTACATATACACAATGGAGTATTACTCAGCCATCAAAAAGAACACATTTGAATCAGTTCTAATGAGGTGGATGAAACTGGAGCCGATTATACAGAGTGAAGGAAGCCAAAAAGAAAAATACCAATACAGTATACTAACACATATATATGGAATTTAGAAAGATGGTAATGATAACCCTGTATGCGAGACAGCAAAAGAGACGCAGATATACAGAACAGACTTTTGGACTCTGTGGGAGGGGAGAGGGCAGGATGATTTGGGAGAATGGCATTGAAACATGTATAATATCATATAAGAAATGAATCGCCAGTCTAGGTTCGATGCAGGATACAGGATGCTCGGGACTGGTGCACTGGGATAACCCAGAAGGATGGTATGGGGAGGGAGGTGGGAGGGGGATTCAGGAGTGGGAACTTATGTACATCTGTGGCGGATTCATGTTGATGTATGGCAAAACCAATACTGTATTGTAAAGAAAAATAAAAATAAAAAATAAAATAAAATAAAATAATTTAAAAAACCAATTAAGGTTCTTGGGTACCTGCATGTGTGTGTGTGTGTGCTCAGATGCTCAGTCATGTCTGACTCTTTTTGACCCCATGGACTGTTGCCTGCCAGGTTCCTCTGTCCATGGGATTCTCCCATAAGAATACTGGAGTGGGTTACCATTTTCTCTTCCAGGTGATCTTCCTGACCCAGGGGTCAATCTGCATCTCTTACACTGTCTCCTGAACTGGCAGGCAGATTCTTTACCATGAGCACTTCCTGGGAAGACAGGTATGTACACATATACACATTTTAAATATAATTAAGAAAGAAAAATCAGGCCAGGGAAGGGGTTTCTTCAGTATCTTTCTTATATAATTATAGGCAAATTATTGATCTTAGTTAAGAAGTAAAAGTGGAACAATAAAGAAAATTATATAATATGGTTGAAAAGTTGTAAAAAAAAAAATTATGACAATAACTACTGGGAGCCCAGTAAGATACTTCTGTTAAGGTGACCAGTGAAGATGCAATCACTCCATGTTGGTTGTCTAATATTAACCTAGGCTTTAATATCTCAGGACTGTTTCCGTACCCATAGCTAGATGATCTTTTTCAGCACCTATAGAATGCTCACCCATCTTCCAAAAGGTTGAACTCAAAAGTGACCTCCTATTAGATCTTCTGTCATCCACAGCACAAAGTCTAGTTTGCAACTACCATGAATCTGTCATTTATTTATCAGTGTTGTCCAACAGGATGTGAGCTTCCACCAAAGGAATCTAATTCATCAGCATCATATAAGCCTATGTGAATGTCTACTGAGTGACCAAGTGATCTAGCGAATAGGGCTGGAAGCCAGAAGCTAGAAATGAAGAGGGCTCGTGGGGGTTGTACTTTGCAGCAAATCTCCATCCATCCAGAGTTTAAAGAGCTGCCCTAATACAGCTCATGGTGAGCAGCTACATAGGTGAACCACTTATTGATGCACCTTTCAAAGTCATTCTCTTGCAACTTATCAACATGCAAATGACTACTGTTACACAAACGCCCCTACATCAACACACTCATCAAAGCCCACATAAAGTGTGATCACCCTCCCTCCTTACCCCATTGATTTTGGGTGACAGTCACAGTCCCCAGTCCTTCCATTTTTTCATTAGCCAATACAGAATGGTTCAAAAATACCTCCTACTGTCTTCTGAGAGACAAAACACCTCTTCTCATACAGTCTGGTGTCTCTAAGAACTGTTGAGGGCCAATAGTTCTCCTTAATGATGAAGGGATGGCCGTTAGTTTACAGTGCATCAAAGTATTTATGTTGTCAAAAATAACTTGTCACATTATCCCCTCAACAAGACCACCTGGTATCTTTAGGTACATTTAAAACATATTACTCTTGAAAGGTATTTCTGAATCTTTTTTTCTTTGGGGCTTTTTTCCTTCCCAATTTATCTTTGATTTCAATTGATGGGAAGAAACGGGGTCTTAAAGCCATCGTCGCACACATTTCATTTTCCACACTCTTCAATTAGGTAGTTCTCAGTCCTTGTCCAGCACTATGGTTACACAGTTGTCTCCTGCTTCTAAAGATCAACTGCTAAATGCAAAGCTTTCCACGAATCTCAGTATTTCAGGGATGTTAAACAATCTGGATTTTCTGATATAACTTTAAAATTTTGCTTGTCAGAATGACTAAACAAAGAACTTGTTCCTCTCTTTGGGGACCTCATTAGGTCGTTTTCTCATGACTTCTAACTCCAGTGAGTGCATTTCTTTTTCTCTTTTTCTCCCTCCCTCTTCTCCACTGCTTAATTCTTCCAGAGCAGCATTCTTTTGCTCTAATTCGAGTACTCTGCAGAAACCCACTCATCATCTCTGCTTCTCCTCGGGCTTTGGCTGCTCTTTTGGTTTACGATTTTACCAACTTCATTTTGGATGATGTCACCAAAAGACCTGCCATCCTGCATCTTCCCATGCACGTTAAGCTTTTATTGGGGGATTACAGCAATATCATTCTGCAGTTTAAATCATAGATTAGTGAAAAGAAGTGAATTCCACATTGCATTACTATAGCCCATGGGAATTTGGGAGAGGCAGAGTTTACTAGCACGAAAGAAACACAGACACAAACCACTAACAGGATGTTAAATATAGTTATAAGGACTTTGGCCAAATATAGTGATATTTTCACAGAGAAACGTACTCGTAGATAATGATCTACTTATTTCTTCCTTTTATCCAGCCAACATAAAAATACCAAAATGCCTCTACTGTAGAAATCTGCTGGCAATTGTAGCCTGCAGGTGCCGAATTAAACAATCCTTCCCCACCCTACTCAACAACCAATTTAAAACAGCAATGGTTTAAAAAGGTGACCTCAGCCTAGGAAGGCTATGAACACTGCTTGGGAAGTAGATAGCATTTTGTCACAGTTCTTGTTTTCTGGCTCGGAGTACTGTTTCCCAACCCAGGCCGCTAAAGAAGGGATGTGGTTATACAGAAAGTAGATTCAGGCTTGCATTCTTGTCATCCAACCCACCAAACATGTAAAATATCAAAAACACACTGACTTAAAAGAAAAAACTAAGCCACTCCTACTTTCAGAAGGTTACCACCCTAGAAATAAAAGTGAACCTTTAGTTTGGTTATGCCTTGATGGCATCCCCAGGACCATGTTACTCAACTGGGTTCTAGCTCAATTTAATTTTTTCTTTTAAATTTATTTTATTGAAATATAATTGACTTACAGTGTTGCATTAATCTCTCCCTATAACAAAGTGATTAAGATATATACATATACATTCTTTTTCATTTTCTTTTCCATTACAGTTTATCATAGGATATTGAATACAATTTCTTGTGCTATACATTAGGACCTTGTTGTTTATCCATTCTACATGTAATAGTTTATATTCATAAATTGACCTTTAGCTCAATTTATGAAAACATTTCTAGTATTATTTTAAAGTCATCTTGGGTGGTGGTCCCCCCATCAGGAGGGAGGGGACATATGTATACTTGTGGCCACATCATATCATTGTAGGGCAGAAACCAACACAACATTGTAAAACAATTATCCTACTATTAAAAATAAAAATTTTGTAAAGTCCTCTTTATTTACTTTTAGTTCATCTTTTTCAGTGTGTTTCAGACCTTCCAAGAAAGGTTTACACTTTCATTCTCTGCCTCCCTTCATCCCTCTCTCTCCTCTTCCCTCTCTCTCGTCTTCCCTCTCTCCCTCATTAATTCAAATATTCCAGTGTTTTAGCACCTATCATGCCCCATGAGAGGATTAAGCTACTGGGATGTCCAAGGCTTACAGTCTGGAGCAGGAGGAGGCCAATCAATTGCAAGTCACATCAATAAAGGTTATGTGCTAGGGAGCTGTGGGTGGGAGAGTGTGTGGATTACAGATGACATTTCAGCTGCACTCTGCTGTGTGGTTTCACCAAAGAAACAAAAGGAAGGGCCCTCTAGACAGAGGAAATAATGCAAAGGTATAGAGCTATGAAAGGGGAGAAGCTCAGCATGGCTGGGACATTGGCTGGATGGAGGCAGAGCCCAGGCAGAGGTTTAAGGGTTTGAGGATCAGGGTTCAAGTCCAGTGTAGGGCTGGAAGGTGGGCTCTGCCCCCCTCCTGAGACACGCTCCCCCCAGATCTCTGCATGGTTCCTTCACATCAATTAGGCTCTGTCTCAGTACCACCTGCTCACAATTCTTGCCCCTGCATCTACTGTTCCTGGCTCCCGTCCACCTCTGCCCTGTGCTATTTTTTCTTCATGGTATTTATCCAGGGGCTTCCCTGATAGCTCAGTTGGTAAAGAATCCACCTGCAATGCAGGAGACCCTGATTCAATTCCTGGGTCAGGAAGATCCCCTGGAGAAGGGATAGGCTACCCACTCCAGTATTATTGGGCTTCCCTTGTGACTCAGCTGGTTAAGAATCCACCTGCAATGCAGGAGACCTGGGTTCAATCCCTGGGTTGGGAAGATCCCCCAGAGAAGGGAAAGGCTACCCACTCCACTATTCTGGCCTGGAGAATTCTGGTCGCAAAGAGTCGGACACAACCGAGCAACTTTCACTTTCACTTTTCATCTACCCCAACACAGAGTCAGAATTTGTTTACCTGTCTACTTGTTTATTGAGTGACATTTTCTTAAGACACATTGCAGAACCACAAATGCCATAAAGAATGCTTACATTTCAAATATTTTTTTCATATGTGGGAAGTCGGCATTTAAATAAATCAGAGTCATCAACATAAAAGAGTAAAAGAGGTCTTTATGCTTTTTTCTCCTGTGAACACTGAATTTTCTACCATTCCTTCCTGTGAAACTATATACGAACCCAGTGCTGGGCAGTTATATGAACTACAGCAGGGCTGTATGGCTTTCTGCATCCATAAAGGCTGGCTGTAGGCACTCAGATCAATAGATGAATAAAGGGGCAAGAAATCAAAGATGACACTGAAGTGTCCAATCTGAGTGACTGGAGAGAAAATATCACCACCAATAAGCAAAGGAACACAGGTTTCAGATAGAAGATGATGGCATCAATTTGAGGTCAAAAGAGATGTCCATTCAGTAGATTTTTGGATACATGGAAACGGAGCTAAGGAGGGAAGAATGGACTGCAAACATAAACTTGAAAGTTAACAGCACAGCCAAGTCAGAGAACAGTGAAATGATCTTTTTGGATGTCTATCTTTACAAATAGACTGTTAGCTCTTTAAGGGTTATATGAACTCCATGGTGTCCTGCTGCTATTAACTGAACATTTATAACCCCTCCCCAGTTCATACATTTAAACTGAATCCCCAAAGAGACAGGATTTGGAGAATGAATCTTTGAGAGGTGATTAGGCCATAAAGATGGATCCCTCATGAATGGGATTAGCACCGTTACCAGAGAGCCCTCACAGAGTTCCCTCATCTCTTAAACCATGTGAGGACAGCCATTCACGAACCAGGAAGCAGGCCTTCACCAGACACCAAATCTTCCAGTGCCTAGATCCTGGACTTGCACCCTCCAAAACTGTGAGTAGCAGAAGTTTGTTGTTAAGCCATCTAGTCTATGGTATCTAGTCAGCCTGAACGGACTGACACCAGCTTTTCATCCCAGGTGCCCTAAGTAACAAGAGAGCAGTACAGGAAGGCAGAAGGACTGGTCAGCCTCAGGTACTTTCCTGCTGAGGAGAAAGAAGATAAAAGGCCATATTATTTGATGCTTGAAGTCTCTGTGGATTCATCAGAAGAAATGAATTTCGAATAGGTGATAGGGGGAAAGACAACCATAAGAGGTGAAGAACATGAGTCGGAGAGCAGAGACTACCTTTTCAAGGATTTTAAAAATCCTTGAGATGCGTCAGCCTCATGAACGCTAATGACCCAGTACATGGATAAGGTCTCTTTTTCCTCTTCCAACTTGTCCCAAACATGCTTCCAGGAGACTCTTTCTCAAGTGAATTGTGTACATGGGCTTTTCCTTCAGATCCACTCTAAGCCTTGAAGCAAAGCCCCTTTCTGCTCCTCTAGCATCTTCATGGACTTCCATCCAACCAGGGTTGAGACCTGAGCAAACTCAGGTTTCAGTGCTGTAGTAGAAACCAATAGGAAGACTCTTTGACCTGCTTTGGTTCTAGAGCATTCAAGCCACCTAGTCCAGAGAGAGAGATCTTCAAGGATTCCAGTTTAGCTCATCACTTTTACATTAGGGCATAGGGCCAGGGCCCCATGTAACAGTCAAGAGATGCTTTGCCCTGGTGTATTTTCTGCCCAGATAGCTACCTCTGGAACCTCTCAGGAAAATAATAATTTAATAAAATAATCCTTCCAGGGCAAGACTGTGGTATTCCTCAGGAACCCAGCGAAATACAACTATAACAGCATTTCAATCTCAACACAGCTTATAGAAAGAGAGTCAGGGCTGGCTGCATGGAGAAAGAAGGTCAAGGGAGCTATCTGAATATTGGGAAGCATGAGCTATTATAAGAATCATCTGTGTTATCAGATAGCACCACAGATCCATAAATGTTCAAATACTGTTAACAAGATTCCCTTTTGCTCCTATGTCTACCCTATCAGAAAAATTAAAAGTTCATCAGACATATTCACCAGAGAACTCATTCTGTAGATTTTAGAGACTTCTTTTCATACCTCAAAACATCTACATACATTTTAGATAGAAAATAAAGAACATAAAAATGAAACCATTTAAAGTGGTAGTCATGAGTATTAAAATACTAGAACTAAAATAATAGTCTTTGTGTAAATAATTAAAGCCTATTTTAATACAGGCACCCAATGCAAGACTATTGTTTAAATATTTTAGTATATTAGGTACTTTAGCAGTTTAGGAGCAAACACTATTTTGATTTTACTTTCAGTTCAATGCACTATAAATTAGTGTCTTTATATCATACTAAAATTTAAAATTAAAAAATCTTCATGCATTTTAAAAGTTAGCTTCCTCACTCCTGAAAAGTTTATTCTTACTTAACATTTTAAAGCACTGCAAAGAAAATCAGTATATAAGAAAGCTTTGGAGTCTTTCAGTCACTTTTATTATCTTGATTAATTTTTGCCTTTTATGGTGTTTTAATAAAAGTCTTATAACTTTATATAATGAAAACTGAACCAAAATAAAAACAGTCTCTGAATTTATGCTGCACTTACAGCTGAGACATTATTTCAGGACTCTAAACTATTACTATGACAAATAATATCTTTTGCTTTCTATTAATAAAACATGAGCTCTGCCCACCCTCCCATCCATTTTCAAGTGGTATATCAAATAATTTTTGTAGTTAGGGCAGTCAGTCCAGAACCGTAGATTTTTGGAAGCAAAACATTTTTACCTCTCCCTTATCTGAGCTTTAGAAAAATCAATAAAATACAGACAAACCAGTAGGAAGAAACTGGCAAATTAATAAGTGGAGATTTTGTTTATACTTTAGTAATTTACAAGTCATCAATTATTAGGTTTAAGTGTATTCTGCCTTGATTAAAACTGTTAGTCCCTCTGAGAAAATAAAAATGTTTTGAGTTTTTGCACATCTTACATTCACAGTAGGAATCCTGGGTTTTGTCCATGTTTCTATGTGCCAAACCTTTATTAAGTAGAGGCTTTTGAAAGTAAATTGGTCTCTGTTCAGCCTTATTTATTTGTTCATGCAATGAATATTTATTGAATAAGTGTTGTACAGAAGGTGCCAAATCATAGGCACAAAGATGAATAAGAAGTTGATTCACAAATGTGTACTATTTCCCACTACTGTTGATAAGCAAGAATCAGTAACAAAAATCTGTGCTATAACCCCAGAATAACAAGTTCCTGAGAAGGTTTTTATAGAAGAAAGCTTCCTTAAAAAACAATTAAACTAAAACTATACATACAGTATAAGCTGGAGGATGTAAAAGACCACCCATACACAACTATTCCCCATCTTTAAAGAACAGGCTGTGTTTACTACAATCATGAGGCAAGTCCATAGTATTTTAAAGGGAAAATGAAAATAAGCTAAAACAACATTCTACACATGTTTTAAGTTACTGAGACAGGGAATGGGTTTTTGAAATCTATTAACTAGTTGTCTCTATCCGTGAAAAGTGAAAGCATTAGCTGTGTCTGACTCTTTGGGAATCCATGGACAGTAGCCAGCCAGGCTCCTCTGTCCATGGGATTCTCCAGGCAAGAATATTGGAGTGGGTTGTCATTCCCTTCTCCAGGGGATCTTCCTGACCCAGGGATCAAACGCAGGTCTCCTGCAGTGCAGGCAGATTCTTTACCATCTGAGCCTCTAGGGTAACCACTATCTACAAGTTCCAAATAAATGCAGTAAGCCCGGAGAGAAGACTGCAGTCACTGACTAACTTGAATCCTGCTCTGACAGGCAGGATAGAAACCACATGGGATGAATCAATCAGTTCTCTGTCAACATGTGGTAAAGTGATACGGTATTTTTAAAATGTACCCAGTCGGGATATTCCAACTGCCATCAGATGGCAAGAACTTCTCTAGCCTTAACAGCAAAGTAGAGTCAGCAGTCGATCACATATCTGTCATCAGCCTGTGTGTGTGACTGCTAAGTTGCTTCAGTCGTGTACAACTCTTTTTGACGCTATGGACTGTAGCCCACTAAGCTCCTCTGTCCATGGGATTCTCCAAGTAAGAATACTGCAGTGGGTAGCCATGCCCTCCTCCAGGGGATATTCGCGACCCAAGGATCAAACCGACCCAGTGATCGAACCCATTACGTCTCCTGAACTGGCAGGCAGGTTCTTTACCACTAATGCCACCTGGAAAGCCCGTCACCAGTCTAGATTTTTTTTTGCTAAATGCTATTGTGCATATTAATCAGCTTTTCTTTTTAGCCACAAGCAACAGTTATTAATAGAACAAAAGGTGAAAGAGTTTCTGAATAAAGTGCTTCCATAAGATATTGATTATGTGACACCCAACGTGCTAGCAGCTCAGTCGTGTCTGACTCTTTGCAACCGCATGGACTGTAGCCTACCAGGCTCCTCTGTCCATGGGGATTCTCCAGGCAAGAATACTGAAGCGGGTTGTCAGGCCCTCCTCCAGGGGATCTTCCCAACCTAAAGATTGAACTCAGTTCTCCCGCATCGCAGGCAGATTCTTTACCATCTGAGCCACTGGGGAAGCCCCTTAAGTCGGTATGTTCAACAAATTTAATTTACAGCACTATTTGTTTACCTAGTCAGGAAATTCTTATTGAATAGCTATTACAGGTGAACACTAAGGACACAAAAATGAAGAAAACAGACCTCAACCTAACTTAAAGAAACTAAGTCTTGGGACTTCCCTGGCTGTCCAGTGGTTAAGAGTCTTTACTTCCAATGCAGGGGGTTCAATTTGATCCCTGGTCTGGGAACTGAGGTTCCACATGCCACAAGGTGCAGCCAAAAACAAACAAACAAACCTAAAAACTAACAGTCTCAACAGGGAGACCAATCACATAAGTAGAAGCCAGCAGCTGGCACTGTGAGAAGACAAAAGTTACTAACTGCCTGGGTGGAGACACTTATTCAGTTCAGTCACTCAGTCATGTCTGACTCTTTGCAACCTCATGAACTGCAGTACGCCAGGCTTCCCCGTCCTTCACCGACTCCCAGAGCTTGCTCAAACTCACTTCCATCAAGTCAGTGATGCCATCCAACCATCTCATCCTCTGTTGTCCCCTTCTCCCCCTACCTTCAATCTTTCCCAGCATCAGTCTTTTCAAATGAGTCAGTTCTTCACATCAGGTGGCCAAAGGATTGGAGCTTCAGGTTCAGCATCAGTCCTTCCAATAAACATTTAGGACTGATTTCCTTTAGAGCAGGCCTAGAGGATGCAAAGGAGTTCCCCAGGAAGGGAAGGAAGAGAATTCCGGGAAGGAAGTAAATTCCAGGCAGGAGAGTCTAGGAGAACCAGGTCCGATTTCCCAAATCATTGGGTCTAGCAACTATCATCCCAGTAAGACTACAGAACTTGAAAGGGAGGAAATTGAAAAACAAACAGAAAATGACACTTGCACATGAGAACAGAGAGATCCTTGAGCTTAATTTATTAGAGAAACGGTCCTGAATTTAGGTCCAATCATGGGGCTTGTGGGAGGGACTTGCTGAAGAGGTAGATGGATGCTCAACCTGGGCAAACTCTGCACGCTGTGCTAACAAGTCTAGTTTTCTGCTGCCAATGGTCAGGAGCCCTAAGCAAGAAACTGCATTGGAGAGAAAGCATTTCTTAGCAACTACTCAGACAGCACCAAGGAGAAGTGACGGAAGATAAGAAAGAGCCCCCAAATAGCCCTCTCGAGAACAAATGCAGATGGAATGAATACATTTGAGGGATACTGGCTCAGTCAGCAATTCTACCAAAAATTCAAGATTACTGGTGTCTTTACTCACCAACAATGTGCTAGAAAAAGGAAACAAAATAATTTAAAAATTAACTCTTTAACTTCTTTAAATTTAAAAGCCATGGCCTTAAAGGAAGGCAGGCAAATACTTTTTTGGTTTCTAATTTAAGCAGAGAATATGGTATGCTTGGATTAAGGGAAAAAAATAAGAAAGAAAAATCTCCACTGTTGGCCCCACCAGAGGAGAGCTGCAACAAAAAAAGGCAGGTAGCAAGTGGAGAAGGAAGTTGGTACAGGAAAGGGCACACAGAACCACGGAGCTCCTGACTTTGTCTCATTAATGCCTGGACACATTTTGTCTGCTGAGTGGAAGAACCAATGCTTTTTCCAAATATAAACAGTGCATTTGATAGGATAGCCAGCCAAGAACCGTCTGTCGATGTTTGCACATGACTCTGAGGTGTTCTGCGGGCAAAGATTAGGAAGAAAGGTTGGCGCGGGCAAAGATTAGGAAGAAAGGTTGGCTCATGCTCCTCACTGGGTCAGCCATCCAGAAATAAGGCAGAGAGTGTGTAAGGCAAGAGGAGGGCTTAGATTAGGAAAAGTACAAACAGAAAAGTCAATTTCTGTTTAAGTTCCTAAGGCCAAGTAGAATTAAACAGGTGAAAAGCAACAAGGGGAATTATTCAAGAGAAAGTACCTCCTGTACTCTCTCTCTCTCTTTCTGGGAACTTTAATGCTGGCTGCAAACCTCTCTTGGGATAGGCAAGTTGCCTGCAGATTAAACCACTCCATGAACCACGTGCCTATAGCTGCACTCGACCCTCAAGGAAGGTCTCTCCCTCCCCTTTCCTATTCCCAGTCTCCTGAGGTCTCTTGGTTAACAGTCAGGCCATTGTGACCACCTGGTCCTCTCTGTGGCCCTAATCCTTCCTTGCCTTTCTTTCTGCACAGCTAGAGGCAGAAAACAACAAATATTGCCCATTCTCAAAGCTGAGATGGGGTGGTGAGCCTAGTGTTCTAATTTGCATAGATTTTTAAAAAGCATCAATCTTTACTTTCTGCATAATGAATCAATTAAGATCTGAAGTCTTGGGAGTTTCTTGGTGGTCCGTTGGTTAGGACTCCGTGCTTTCACTGCTGAGGTCATGGGTTTGATCCCTGGTCAGGGAACTAAGATCCCACAAGCCTCACAGTGTGCCCAATGAATTAATTAATTAATAATAAAAGATCTAAGGTCTTAGATGTATAAACAGGATTTTCACAAAATTGTTCATAGCCTTGTTCACTTCAAGCAGCAGCCAGGGCAAATCTTTACCTATCTAGTCTCTATTCAACCATCTAATCCCAATAGATGGGTCTAATAGACCCAAATATGTGGGGAAAGAGGTCAGCTTTCAGGCAAACGTTCTTCTGGTGGATAGCAAAAAGTCTCAGGACAGTATTTTGACAGCAAATTTTCTACCATCCTGAGCTGTAGAGAGAAAAAAAAATCTATAGGGAAAAAAGCATATTCTTGCTGAACCCATTCAGGTATCTTCCATTTTGAGTTCTAATTGCTTCTTTCTCAAAATTCAATGACTCCTCGAGGCTCAGGCCTTGGTTCTCTCCATGACATCACTACTAGATGGAAGTGAAGTAGACAGAGAGCTCCTGATCAGCCACCTGCACATGTGCACACCCCATGGTGGCAGAAGTACGCCAGGGCAGTCAGACTGGGGTGGATGTTTCCAAGGATGGCCACCATCAATTCCTTACCCCGTGGCCTGCACATGCCCACTTCCCCATTGACCAATTCCCCTCCTCTTGAGTCTGTGTTGGTACTGTGACTGCTCTGACCAACAAAATGTAGCGAAAGTCCTGAGAATTTTGAGACTAAAACATATAAGAACTAACCGCTTCCACTTCCTTCTTCTGAGAAACAGTCCCTCTCAGAAAGCAAACACCATGTGAGAAGTCCAACCTGGCCATGTGGAAAGGCCACCAGAAGAGAACGGAGGCCAATGCAGAAAGCCCGCACCAACATCCAGGGATGGAAATGAGCCTTTCTGGAAAACCCAGTTCAGCCTCCAGATGACTGCAGAACCAACCAACTTCATATGCAACAGAAGAACCACCCAGCAAAACCTAGTCGGTGTCTTACCTTGTGTGGGAAAATAACGCATTGTGATTAGAAGCTACTGCATTTTGTATGGTTTGCTATGCATCACACAAAAAAATGAAACACACATCTCTCAAAATAATAAATCAAAGCCCCTTGATGTTTCACTCCTTTCATGTTTCTCAGTTAATCCTCAAAGCAAAAGCAAATACAGGCTTTCTCATTGCAGACAGGATATGTGAGGCAGAACTGAAACTCAAAGCAAGCCTCCTAACCCTAAAGCATTTGTTCTTCCCACCACATCTCAGGGGCTGAAATGTGTGAACTCTGTGGGGTCACCACTTGGCTTCCTGCAAATCTGTCCCTTTGGGCACCGTGTGTACCACTTTGGGCACACATCTGCTTCCAGGGTTGTGTCACCGGCCCCACCCCCACCCCCAAATACCCAGGCAGTGGAGAACTTTTTAAGCAGTATCTTACCAAAGTCATTAGATGCCCATCCCCATCAAAATCAAATTTACAAGGGAATATGCACAGTCCCAGGCCTGGAGGTCTAATAAGGCCAGTGACTACAGCTGGGTATGTGACCGACGACCCCTGAAGTTTCATGAGTATAAGAACAAGGAAGAGGATCTAGAAAGTTAAGTGAGTAAAGACTGACTCCCTGAACTTGAGGTCCAGAATTATGACTTGGCCTGGACAGAGGTACCCATAGCTGTGGTGACAGGTGGGGCGAACCACAGCATAAGCCTGGAGTCCCTGCAGTGGGCCAAGAGCACAGGGTGCAGGAGGCTGCTGATCCCAAATCATGCCTGGTGTGTACAGCCTGAACGTGGCCATGGCTATGAGCATCCTGCTCTCTGAAGGGAAAAGACAACTGCAGGTGAGGGTGGAATTCTAGAGCAGAACAGGAGTTACCACTGAGAGGCAATGCAAAAGCGTCCTCAGCTTAAGGTTATCTCTGTGGTTATTGGGAAAAATAAGAACTTCCCTGACTTTCTGCTCAGCCTCAAAAATAATGAAGGTCAAAGTTCCTCCTGAGATTCCCTCATCTTCCCACCCATTTTTGTGTGTGCATAAAAATATATGCTTTCCGGGTGGCACAGTGGTAAAGAATCCACCTGCCAATGCAAGAGACACAGATGTGTGTTCGATCCCCGGGTTGGGAAGATCCCTAGAGTAGGAAATGGCAACCCACTCCAGTATTCTCGCCTGGACAATCCCATGGACAGAGGAGCCTGACAGGCTACAGTCCGTGGGTTCATAAAGAGTCAGACACAACTGAGCATGCACAAAGAAATGTTATGTTTATAAACTTCACTTAGCTCACAGGTTGTTTCCTTTTGTCAATCGCAGTACATTGGAATACAGATATGTTACTTTCCCTATATCATTACAACAAAATTAATTCAATAATGGAGGAAGGAATCAAGTGTAAAAAGAAAATCTATTAAACTTTCTAGAAGAAAATACAAATGAATAACTCTCAGATCTATGGATGAAGCAAGAATTTTCATTTAAAAGCAACAGTGGAATTCACAAATGATAACAGTTTTGACTATAAAAATGTGTCAAGAATTAACATAATAATTAAACTAAACATCAAACCAAGGAAATAAAGTAATACATTATTGGGGGAAAATATAAGACTGGTATTCTCAACCTGTATACAATTTGTGATTATTTTAAAAGAATCAAGGATCAGGTTTCTGGTTTTCATAATTGGGTGCCAATTAATGAGATGTTAACTAGAGGAGGGAACCGACTTCTGTAGGGAAATGAGTTTGAAGGTATATGTGGGACAACAGTAAGGTGTGGAGTACATAGATGGTTAAACTCACAGCTCTGGGGTTCTAGGCTAAAAAGACATAGTAGGGAGACAGACATCTGACACCAAAAAAAGGGCATTTTGTTCACTTCACATGAACAAAAGGAATGAAATCCACCTAATCCCCCATATTGTTGCTAGAAACCTGGACAACTAAACCCTTCTACTCTGATCTTTTTATTACTGTAATTACCATGATTATTATCAAAGAAGATTCTATACTATCTTGACAACCCAATATTTTAAAAAATATGTTCTCTTTGGAAGTGTTCTTTTAGAAAATTCAAGTTTCACCCTGAGAATTTATTTTCAAGGCAAGTTTTTTAAAAGACTGGGCTCTGTCAAGGTTTCCTATTGTAAGAAAGAAGGAGGGAGGGAGAAAAGAAAGAGAAGGGCGAGGCAGGAGGAAGAGGGGAAGGGAAAGGAGAAAGAAGTAAAGTCATGCACAGGCACATGAAATGTTTCTAAGTATGTCTCTTCTCTCTTCTACTCCAGTGAGTGTGACACAAAAGATGGAGGAAATATAGTCAGAAACAAGGGTCAACATCAGACATGGTGTGTGTCTCACTGGATGCATAAAGATAAGGCTGAAGGGAGCTGATTCCAAGATAAGCCAGTAAAACAATAGTAATTATTGAGATAAAGATTTTTTTTTTATTTTTGAGAGGGATAAAGTTTCTTTTGGAATGAACCAGGCAGAGAATACAAGTGAAGCAGCCTGTTTCTTAGCAAGAGTACACTCAAAGTAATCCAGGGATTAGACCAGTCCTCCAGGCAGAGCAGCCCTCCATTCAGGAGAGGTTGGGAACCTAAGGCGAAGAAAGCCTAAAAAGCAATCAGAGTTGTTTTCCTTTTTTTTTTTTTTTTTTAATGTGTTTTCATTGTACTGGGTTGGCCATGAAGTTTGTGTAGGTTTTTCCACAGGATCATAGGGTTAGGGTTAGAGTCTCATGGAAAAATATTAATGAACTTTTTGGCCAAGGCATAGGTGACATCACCAGATGGCCAACACCGAAATCAGACTGATTATATTCTTTGCAGCCAAAGATGGAGAAGATCTATACAGTCAGCAAAAACAAGACCAGGAGCTGACTGTAGCTCCGATCATAAACTCCTTATTGCCAAATTCAGACTTTAACTGAAGAAAGTGGGGAAAACCACTAGACCATTCAGGTATGACCTAAATCAAATCCCTTATGATTATACAGTGGAAGTGAGAAATAGATTTAAGGGACTAGATCTGTTAGACAGAGTGCCTGATAAACTATGGATGGATGTTCGTGACACTGTACAGGAGACAGGGATCAAGACCATCCCCAAGAAAAAGAAGTGCAAGAAAGCAAAGTGCCTGTCTGAGGAGGCCTTACAAATAGCTGTGAAAAGAGGAGAAGTGAAAAGCAAAGGAAAAAAGGAAAGATGTACCCATTTGAATGCAGAGTTCCAAAGAATAGCAAGGAGAGATAAGGCAGGCTTCCTCAGTGATCAGTGCAAAGAAATAGAGGAAAACAATAGAATGGGAAAGACTAGAGATCTCTTCAAGAAAATTAGAGATACCAAGGGAACATTTCATGCAAAAATGGGCTCAATAAAGGACAGAAATGGTATGGACCTAACAGAAGCAGTTAAGAGGTGGCAAGAATACACAGAAAACTGTACAGAAAAGATCTACATGACCAGATAATCATGATGCTGTGATCACTCACCTAGCCTGACATCCTGGAATGTGAAGTGGGCCTTAGGAAGCATCACTACAAACAAAGCTAGTGGAGGTGATGGAATTCCAGTTGAGCTATTTCAAATCCTGAAAGACGATGCTGTGAAAGTGCTGCACTCAATATGCCAGTAAATTTGGAAAACTCAGCAGTGGCCACAGGACTGGAAAAGGTCAGTTTTCATTCCAATCTCAAAGAAAGGCAATGCCAAAGAATGCTCAAACTACTGCACAATTGCACTCATCTCACATGCCAGTCAAGTAAGGCTCAAAATTCTCCAAGCCAGGCTTCAGTAATATGTGAACCGTAAACTTCCAGATGTTCAAGCTGGTTTTAAAAAAGGCAGAGGAACCAGAGATCAAATTGCCAACATTCTCTGGATCGTCGAAAAAGCAAGAGAATTTCAGAAAAACATCTATTTCTGCTTTATTGACTATGCCAAAGCCTTTGACTGTGTGGATCACAATAAACTGGAAAATTCTGAAAGAGATGGGAATACCAGACCACCTGACCTGCCTCTTGAGAAACCCGTATGCAGGTCAGGAAGCGACAGTTAGAACTGGACATGGAACAACAGACTAGTTTCAAATCAGGAAAGGAGTATGTCAAGGCTGTATATTGTCACCCTGCTTATTTAACTTATATACAGAGTACATCATGAGAAACGTTGGCTGCATGAAGCCCAAGCTGGAATCAAGATTGCCGGGAGAAATATCAATAACCTCAGATATGCAGATGACACCACCCTTATGGCAGAAAGTGAAGAAGAACCAAAGAGCCTTTTGATGAAAGAGAAAGAAGAGAGTGAAAAAGTTGGCTAAAAGCTCAACATTCAGAAAACTAAGATCATGGTGTCCGGTCCCATCACTTCATGGCAAATAGATGGGGAAATAGTGACTGACTTTATTTTTGGGGGCTCCAAAATCACTGCAGATGGTGACTGCAGCCATGAAGTGAAAAGACGCTTACTCCTTGGAAAGAAAGTTATGACCAACCTAGACAGCATACTCAAAAGCAGAGACATTACTTTGCCAACAAAGGTCTGTGTAGTCAAAGCTATGGTTTTTCCAGTAGTCATGTATGGATGTAAGAGTTGGACTATAAAGAAAGCTGAGCACCGAAGAATTGATGCTTTTGAACTGTGGTGTTGGAGATGACTCTTGAGAGACCCTTGGACTGCAAGGAGATCCAATCAGTCCATTGGAAAGCATATCAGTCCCGGGTGTTCATTGGAAGGACTGATGTTGAAGCTGAAACTCCAATACTTTGGCCACCTGATGCGAAGAGCTGACTCAACTGAAAAGACCCTGATGTTAGGAAAGATTTGAGGGCAGGAGGAGAAGCGGAGGAGAGAGGATGAGATGGTTGGATGGCATCACCAACTCAATGGACATGAGTTTGGGTGGGCTCCGGGAATTGGTGATGGACAGGGAGGCCTGGCATGCTGCAGTCCAAGGGGTTGCAAAGAGTCAGACACAACAGAGCGACTGAACTGAACTGAACTGAACTGATACATTTACAGGGCTTCCAGGGTAGCACAGTGCTAAAGAATCCACCTACCAACACAGCAGATGCAGGTTCAATCCCTGCGTGGGGAAGATCCCTGGAGTAGGAAATGTCTACCCACTTCAGTCTTCTTGCCTTCAAAATTCCATGGACAGAGGAAGCCTGGCAGGCTACAGGGGGTTCACAAAGATTCAGATGTAACTAGCTCATGCTCATTCACACACACACACACACACACACATACACACACACACACTCACAGACACGTACACATTTACAAAGTGAGATAGCATTAAGTAAAAAAGATCTCATTTAAAGAAGGACTCATTTTTACTTATAAGTGGCCAGTTATATGCAATGAAGCATTTCAAATGGCTGAGGAAATAACAAAAGTGTTTTTTGATCTCGTTTCTTATTCTCTGGGCTTCAAAAATCTTTGAAATCCAGCCACCTACCGGAGAGAGAAGAATGAAAACCTTATCTAGCCTGAGCTCTCCATTGTCTTAGTAAATATTTCACCTCCTGAACAAGTTCTACACTTCTGTAAACTGAGTTCCACCAGGGAAGAACTCTCAACTTAAAGCCCATATCACTGTGAATTCGAATTTATCCAAGTTACAGAATTTCACAAAGAAAAGCAACTCTATTTTCAGCCCTAATTGCAATTAGCCAAGAAAACAAGTACACTTGCAAGGGGTCATGCTCCGAAGTTCTTTCTGGAAGAAAATGGTTGGGAATTTGTATTCCACGTTCCCACAGAAACGATGTTAAATAATACTTGAGCCCACAAAGGCTTACTGACCTCATCGCCGTCTCTAAGGCATAAAAACAACTGGCAGGACCAGGCAAGGTCCCTCAGCCCGGGAGCAGGGTGTGCTCCTTCTAGCACCTGGCTTCTCTTTCTTTTTCTCTCACCAACATATTGGTTTGTTTGTTTGTTTGTTTTTTATTGTCATTATAAATTATTTTCATTTATCTTTTTAAAATTGAAGTATAGCTGATTTACAACGCTGTGTTAATTTCTGCTGCACAGCAACATGATTCAGTTATACAGATATATGCATTCTTTTTTATCGTCTTTTCCATTATGGTTTATCTCAGCATATAGACTAGAGCTCCCTGTGCTATACAGTAGGACCTGGCTGTTTATCCATTCTATGTGATAGTTTGCATCTGCCAGCCCCAAACTCCCGGTCCATGCCTTCCCCAACACCTCAGCAATCACAGGTCTGTCCTCTACATCTGTGAGTCTTTTTCTGTTTCATAGATAGGTTCATTTTAAGGACTACTTTCTGTTATACGCCTTCTGCAGTTCAGCAGCAATCACTCAAGAGGCTATTCGGGAAAACCACTGCCACCTACTCACATGGAATTGCTCTGCCAAAAGTTATTAGGGGCTTTCGAATCTCCAAGTCCAGTTATTTCTCTGAAAAATTCAAGTTTCCTGACTGCTGACCTCTCTGTTGTTGTTTTCAGCTAGCTCTCTCTCCCCCTCTCACTTCCTCTCTCTGAACTTTCCCCTATTCCTGTCTTACCTCTTGACCGCTTCTCTTTCTCACTGGTTGATGCCTTCCTCTGTCCAGTTTTAAATGCTGGTGTTGTCTGTGTTCTACCATAGGCCCTTTTTTTAAATTCTGCTTCTTTCTTATAGGGAGACTGACTTGTCCTCATAATTTAAAATGTCTGGCACATAATAAGTGCTTTCACTTTTATCCTTCAAAACCCAATTTAAATATTACCTCTTGCCCAAAGCCTTAGCGAACCTCCTCCACACTCCCTTCTTCCCCAGAAGAATCCTCTGTCATTTGTGCTCTCCAAGCACTTAATATAAACTTCTAGTATAGCCATCAGCAATCAGCATAACCTATTCTATCTTAATAGACTGGTCTCCTGCACCACACTGTGAGCCCCTCAACAGAAGGGTTGATTTCATTGAATTCTATTCGATAAGCATCAGTTAAGTGTGACCACTTCATGATCAAGCTCAGATCTACAGGTTAAACAAAGAAATAGAAGACCTGGGGCATGTCAAGATCCATAAAATGTGATCTTTGCCACCAAAGAACTTAACTCACATTTGAGTAAAAAAGACAGATATCAAAATCAATAACTAAACACCAGGAGGCGGAAATGCAATATTCATTCATTCAATCCATCCATAGACATCAAGTGCCAAGCATTGTATAACGTGCTAGAGATACAGGATAAACAAGACAGACAAGGAAAGGAGACATGGAATTATATTTTAATGATCCTCTGAAGTACCTGAAACCGCTGCTTCTATGTCAGACCTTTCTAACAAAGGATTTCTCACTATCCTTCTACGTTGGACTTGACTTTTTCGGTTGTTCCTTCTTAGTCATTTCACATATGATGCAAGACTTATGAAGCAACAGCTTTTTCTATCTCCCAAAGAATCAAGTAAATGAGTTAAAATGTACTTAATAGCTTTTAGGAGATTATTTTAAGAGGTAACAGACTAACATAAACATGTAATAAAAAAAAATCACACAAGTCTTAAAGAGGGGCTAAAAAATAAAAAGTTAAACAGTTCCACGATTATTCTTAGCTTAAATGAAAAAGCATGCTAACTAAGCTCCAGCTCATAAATAATTATACAATATGTTGGGCTCAGGAAGGAATTTTCCTGGAGACCACATATTACAAACACATTATAGCTCACATGTTGGGCAATACTTTCTTCTCTGGCTAAAGGGGACAATTACAAGACTTGAGAAGGTAATTCTCATAGACTAAATATATTGTCATCAGAAGCTTATAGTCAGTCCAAGTCTTAAATAGAGCTTTCAGAATTTAGACCAGACAACTGAAAACTGAAAGCAGATCAGGACCTTGGATTCTCCAATCATAGTTTTGTTTTGTTTTGTTTTCCCCTCTGTTAATACCCTTAGAAAATCTTCTCAAATTAAGTTGGCTTATCCTCTGGCATGGAATCTTTTTAGGGAACACACTCTAGCTCCCCTGACAAATATACCAAGGAGAATCAGCCCCAGGAAAGTGGAATTAAAAAACAGAAAAATCAAGACTGCTTCATATGTCTGTCTCTGCAAACTTATTCCAACATGTTTAATGATATTTTCAGAGGGAAGCACAAACCTATTAAATAATGGTAGGTATGGGAAAATTAAGGCATGCCAACATATAAATATCATAGTATAATTTTGTTCAAAATTCCCAAATGGTGTCACAACACAGTGGCACAACTGTTCTTGTTTTCTGTGAACAACTTAGTTGTTTCTGATGATGGTGTCTGGTCCCTCTAGGGCTAATTCCAAGATTGAAAATGAATGGAGGGCTTCCCTGGTGGCTCAATGGTAAGGAATGTGCCTGACAATGCAGGGGACATGGGTTCGATTCCTCATTGGGGAAGATCCCACATGCCACAGGGCAACTGGGCCCGTGCACCACAACTACGGAGCCTGTGCTCTAGAGACCGGGAGCCTAGAGCCTGCGCTCCACAATAAGAGAAGCTACCCCAATGAGAAGCCCGTGCACCAATTAGAGAAAAGCCCACGTGATAACGAAGCCCCAGCAGCAATGATGACCCAGCACAGCCAATAAATAAATCTTATAAATGAATGGAAATGCTAACCTCTCAATTCATCCTATCATGTGTAAAACTGACAGCTAGTGGGAAGTATTAACACAGAGAGCTTAGCTCTTGATGGGGTGGGGTAGGAGGGAAATAAGTAATTAGGAGAAGCTACCAGTCTTGGATAATCAAGAGATTATCCATCATGAAGAATGCTCATATATATTTAACAAGATGAAATCTGCTTCTTTAATAAAATCTGACCAAATGTAGAGTCCTGAACTCAGTGAAGCTTGAAAATTGTGAAGAAGCACTTTTCTTATCTAACTTTCACCAAACAGTGAAAATATGTGTTAATGCTGGAGGAAAACCAAAGAGATAGAGCAATATCTTAACTTTGGTTCCAAGTGTTTAAGCAATTTGGCTGATGTAGAAAAGTGTCGCTTTCATGTTATCAAATTTTACCTTCTCCAAGATTTCCTAAAGGGGCACCAAATGATAGTTATAAATGTAACCATAAAACTCCATAGAGGTTACTTAAGCTCAGTCACCTACAATTCTTGTCTGCCATTTGTATGACTTCTGTTCCCTTAAACAAAGAATCAAAAACAGAATTTTGTCTGAATTCTTAAACGTTCCATAAATCCAAGCAAGCCGTTTCTTAACCCTATTATTCGTGAAACTGATGAATATTTACATGTTAGCAGCTTGTAAATGCTCCTGCAATTTACCTTCTTAATTGGCACATATTTGCATCTAACTCATTGCTTCAAAAGAACCTTAAAAAGTGAACTTTGTAAACATATTATGTTTGTGATAAATACAGATTTTGTCACTTATACCTTGATGTGAGGGCTTCCCAGCTGGCTCAGTGGTAAAAAACCTGCCTGCCAATGCTGGAGACTTGGGTTTGATCTCTGTCTCGGGAAGATCTCTTGGCGAAGAAAACGAAAACCGACTCCATTTGCCTGAAAAAAAAATCTACTTGCCTGGAAAATCCCATGGACAGAAGAGCTTGGCAGGCTACCCAGTCCATGGGTTCAAAAAGAATCAGACACAACTTAGCAACTAAATAAGAACAACAACTTTGATGTGACATAAATCAGTCAAAATTAACACTTATGACCAAGTGTGCCACTCATCGGAATATATGCTCGAAGGGCCAGTCAACACTAACAAAACACTCCTGGAAATTAAGTGTGAAGTCAAAAGCATAGCTGACTGTGCAAAAGATTTCATAATGCTGACTAGCCTTAATTCTAGACTTTGGAAACAAAACAAATGCAGATATGCAGGTCAACATTCTAGTAAACAGCAGGATCAGTCCTTGGTAACCCACTCACGTGTCATATTTAATGATTAAATAAATGTTCTACACTACTGCATTTATAAAGGAAAGAGGAGTCTAGGATTCTGTTTAGAGTCAAGCCTAGCCTTTCCTTTCCAACTTTATTTCAGATTTACCAGCTGCCAAATGTACTTTAAGCACATAGGCTATTGGCAGTACTAAGTTGCTGGGCAAGAAAAGTTAAGCCAACTATTCTCACCATAATTCACGTGCAAGCTACAACACTGTTCTCGAATTTCGCTAGGTCAAGCCAAGCAACTTACACCCCAATCCTCTTTTGCAACTAACCACACACACACACACACACAAAGAGATACATTAGGCTGTAAAGCCAGATTCTGCCCCTCTATATGGCCTAGAAATCTTTTCTTACCCTGACTGTATATAAATAGTTAACAGTAAATGGACCAAGAATTAGTTTCAAAAAACTAAACTCTTACTGTCCAGATCTGATTATCTGAATTTTCACTGGATCAACCAAAGCTAGTTTCCCAAGATCAATTTCTAGAAATCTAAAAATTATCTTGATAGAGCTAATATACATCAATTGTATGCGTGTGACTCAAAAACAATTAGAAAGGTCATGTAAAGTATACATTAATAACTATGATTAGGAACTTCAAAAGTAGCCCAGATTTCAAACTTAGTCATTTTTATGTATGCCGTAATACAGACACAGTTCTGCATGCATCCCTGTATCTAATATATGTCTGCCATTCAAATTCCATTATCTACCTGGAATTCTGTTTGTTTAATGTGCTCATTCTGGACAAGCCATTCAGTAACTCTGCATTCAAGCTGACTATTTCCTGTTGACCAAGGACCATATATAGACCCCAGGTATTATCAACAAACAAGCAACACAATTCAATCATGGACTATACGCCTAAGGAATCTTTAATTGATACTACACCACTGGCGTGTTGCAATACCTAAAATAGCCTAATTTTTTTTTTTTTTTCACAAACTAAAAGGACTAATACAAGAGAATTTTGAGCCAGATCAAATTCCACTACTATAAAAACAAAATATAAGAAAAAAGAGTCTAAGTCTCAGGTAGTAATTCTACTTGTCTGTATGAGTCAGTATATAAAAATTCTTCTTCGTTAAAGAATTAATTACAATACTTCCTTGAGGTCAATTTAGTGAGATTCTGTGAATATTTATAAAAGACCTTAAAGTTTTTTAATACAATTGAGTACTTATTTATATAATTTTGAACATGATACTGATTTCATATAAAAATAAATAAACAGCCTAATGCATAGTTCACAGATGTGTAAGCTTTTTGTCTTCAATGCATTTTCACATTTATTTTCACAGTAATGTACATTGTTCTCATGTGTCCCGTTGAGTGAAATCACCCATATTATGAAGTCCGTAAGAGTTTCCTTGGATTTTTCACTTATTCACTACTTAGAATATCACCTTGCATTTGATAGGCTTATTAAATAATTACTTATTAAATTGTTGAATTCAATAGGCAGACTGAAAGATCATAAAAGGCAGAAATTACACTCAGCCTAATTCTGTGCACACCTTAGTAAGAAATCTTGCAGATTTTTAAGTAGTCAACTTTAATGTCTATGATGAGAAGGCTGTAATTTAAAAGTTCTCAAACAGAAAATTTATTTCTAGGAGACAAGACAGCATAGTTATAAATGAACAGACTCTGAATTTTGCCTCTCAGCATTAAGTCCCTCATCTATTTGGATCTGATTTCCATAGATGCTGCGAGATAAGAAACCATATTCACTTTTATTCAGCTATTATAGCCCCATGAGTTAAATACATTCTCATTTCTCAATAAATAAATGAACAGACTCTGGATCAGACAGCATCAGATTCAAAACTTGGTTCTATCAAGTGGTACTGGGAAAGTGATTACCTCTGCTGGGTCTCAATTTCCCCATATGTAAAACTGACCTATTGATGCCATCTGCCTCATAAACACTGAGTAAGGTATATGATTGGGCATGTAGAGTGATTGGTATGGCACCCAGCATACAGTAACACATGGTGTTCATTTGGGTAGCAATGGCCTTAAATTGGGCTTCCCTGGTGGCTCAGATGGTAAAGCGACTGCCTGTAATGCGGGAGACCTGGGTTCAATCCCTGGGTCAGGAAGATCCCTTGGGGAAGAAAACAGCAAACCACTCCAGTACTCTTGCCTGGAAAATTCCATGAATGGAAGAGCCTGGTAGGCTACAGTCCATGGGGTCGCAAAGAGTCGGACACGACTGAGCAACTTCATTGGTTGGTTCACTGGCCTTAAACTACAAAGATCAAAGTAACATATTTGTTATGTAGAGTTTTATAGCTAATTTGCCAGTCCTCTAAAATATTATAAGCATTTTTTCCTTCTGGACTACTGAAGTTCCTATTAGTAATAATGATTTCCCAGTATATGAATAGAGCTGGGTTTGCAGACACTGTAAGCAACACACCAGTCTATTCTGATTTGGTCCTGGCCAAGCCAAGCTCTGGGAATTATCTGATTTAAAACAACAACAACAAAAAAAAACCCTTTGATTGTCCTTCTAGTGATAAAACCATTTGATAATGCTTTGGGAATAAACATTAAGTTGTATAAAACTGATAGTAATGCAAATAATATCCGTCCGCAGCAATATAAAGAAATATTCTTTGGTAGAGATACAATTGGTTTCCATCCTATAGAAAAGATTACTCCAACATTTAGCAAATCATTTCAGCATTCCTGATTTTTTTTGTGTGTGTGATGCTGAGTGTGAGTGTGTGTGTGTGTGTGTGTGTGTGAGAGAGAGAGAGAGAGAGAGAAATCTCAGCTCTTCAGATTCTCCTTATCATGGACCAAGATGTTAGAACTGATCCTCTTAAACAGCATATGTATTTTGAAACATTTTTCACTGCAAGGGGGAAACATTTTTCACTGCAAGGGGAAAACACCTGAATTATTCGGAACTCTGAAGACATGAGTTGGACTCCCTACTCAGCCAGTTGATTTATTCTGGCCAAAGTCAAATACCCTTTTCCAAGGAGGTGTTTTCTCAACTGTGACATATAGAGCAACTACACCGCCACTCTGGAGCACATAAGATAATCAAAAGAGGACTCCATTGCATAAAACAACACACATTTACATTATCACCCTCATCTAGCCACATGACATCACCTACACCCCGGTGTGAACAAACTATAAACCTGGAAAACACTCGAGAGGTAGGTAAGAGCTGCCATGGCCCCAAGACAGTGGGAATCACGCTCCTGGTCTTCGATAGCCTCAGCTCTAAACTTACCTTTGTCACAAGAAACTGTTTGGAAGGACTGATGCTGAAGCTGAAACTCCAATACTTAGGCCACCTGATGTGAAGAACTGACTCATTTGAAAAGACCCTGATGCTGGGAAAGATTGAAGGCAAGGAGGAGAAGGGGACGACAGAAGATGAGTTAGTTGGATGGCATCACTGACTCAATGGACATGAGTTTGGGTAAACTCCAGGAGTTGGTGATGGACAGGGAAGCCTGGCGTGCTGTAGTCCGTGGGGTCACAAAGAGTCAGACACGACAGAGCAACTGAACTGAACTGAATGTGATATCAAGAGGTACTTGATATGTCATAGCCTGGGTTTCTTTTAATTCTTTGGCAGTGACTTTCAAATAAGAAATAGGAGTAACTAAGATTTTGAAAGGACAGTGAATTCTCTCTGATAGCTTCCTCAAAGAGAGGGCTTCCCTCATAGCTCAGTCGGTAAAGAATCTGCCTGCAATGCAGGAGACCTGGATTCGATTCCTGGGTTGGGAAGATTTCCAGAGTATTCTTGCCTGGAGAATCCCATGGACAGAGGAGCCTGGCAGGCTACAATCCATGGAATCTCAAGAGTTGGACACGACTTAGCGACTAAACCACCACCAGGCAAATACCCAGTTTTACATGGTTTGGAGTCAATAGTCAAATGGCCTGACATCCACTGATAATTCACTAGGGTAGTTCCCCTCCATTTCTGTCTCTTAAGAGGTCTTAGACGAGACTAAAAGTGTTGTAATTGGTCAGAACCACTTTTAGAGCCTTACTGTACCAAAGAATATAACTCGCTTCCTGTATGAATCATATACCAAAGGCAATTGCTTTGCCCATTGTTGATTACCTATTGTAACAGAAAAGGCTGGCATGTAATGAAATGATTACTGCCACCTTGTGCAACTCCTGATGCATTTAAGTTACACAGATTGGCTCTGCTAGGATTTCTAGTAGGAGACTCTAAGAACATTTAAATTTTTCCTCTCTTCTCTATCTCCTAAGAAGACTGCCACAAGGTAGCCTGGATTCTGTATCTTTTAGTTTTTATGTTTTCTTCAGAAAAAAAAAATTATAAAATAAAATTCACATTACTCACTTTAAAATTTTTTGGTACAATTCAACAAGACTTTAAAAATCAGCTTTGCCTCATACCCTCTCTCCTTCTCTAATAATCTGACATGTATTTTGATGAGTTCCTTAAGTCAACATCTCCAGCCAGAGATAAAAGCCAATATATAAAAACAATGAAAGCAGTCAGTGTATTAGAATCATCAGTGGATTTTAAAATAATTTATCATTTTGCTCTGCTTTCCTATTTTTCTTTTATGCCACTAATAAAACTTGCAAATCGAACTTTGCTCCCTGAAAATAAGGGGAATCTTTCTTAAACAAAGCCAGTTTCCCCACTTAACTACATCCAGTTCACAGGATGGTGAGGCGGTTTTCTTCAAGATGTACCTTTCCCAAGGCTGTTGGTGTCTGGTTTCTTCCTGATACCCAGAAAGCTGTGGTTCCTGCAACACTGTCCACTCCCACCTCACTTACTACAGTCTCAACTCTCATCCTGCCTCAGGCAGAGTCGGGTGCTGCTTGAAGGGAACACTTGGGACAACTACTTGCAAAGCAGAACCAGTTGGTACCTGTTGGTGGAAACTCGCATATTCATTGGGCTTTGTGCTTGTCCATCTCCCACTGCTCCACAAAGAAGCCGTGAACCAGTTTTATCCTGCAAACCAGAAACAGGAACTGAACGGGCCGCTAACCAGGCCTCCAAAACAGGAAGCAGGGGACAGTCCCTGTAGCCACCGGAGGGGAACTAACTCGTAGCAGAGGACTCCCAGAAGGCTGGCAGCAGCCAAGGCCACTGGTGAGACAAAGCCAAGTTGTGTGCCTATAATTAGGCTTCAGCTAGAGGTGGAACCGACTGTAACTCTCAGCTGATGACTCTCTGAAGCAGACCAAAGGTGACCAAGCTGAGCCAAGGAGCCAGGAGCCTGGGAAACAGGATCAATGATGACAATATGAACTTGACTATTTGGGGTAAGAAACGAGTGCCCTACAAACAAGTGTACTTTGTGTTTTGGAGTTTTCTTTTTAGCTTTGCCTTTTTTCTAATTTTCAAGTAAAATCCTTTTTTGGAAAATTTTAATTTTGCCTCCAAGAAAGCAAGAGGAGGCACAGTGCTCTGGGTTCCCACAGGGTGGCAATGATATGCCAGCAAAAAAACATGAGCATGGCTCCCCTGGGATAAATTTTTTTTAACCCCTTCCTAAACTAGACCTTTTTTTTTTTTTTTAATGAGTTTGCCAGTATTTGCTCTTTTGATAATTTTCTAAGGCTTGTTCCTTGGTTGAAGAAAGACTGCCTGGAAGTGGGAAGGGGCTGTAGGTGGTCTAGATCAAAGGTTCTCAAACACCATTCTGTTGATTGCCATGATAGAGTTTTTTATCCATCATGGCGAAATAGGAAAGAGAATAATAAATAATGCATTTTCCCATATATTTACTGTATGTAAAAAGCTATTCTTTAAGATTATGTTTCCCTAATTTAACATTTTTAAAATGTCTTTTTAAGAAACAGTGGCAGTAGTTGGCTGGTTTTTGAGTTTTCTTTTTCTTTTTAATATCCTTACTTGGAAATATAAAATCATGACAAATTCATGTCAGTCTTCAATTTTTTAAAAACCAGTTCATGGGAACCACTATTTAGGAAATACTGACACCACCTTCTCCCTCCAAGTATATGAGACAGTATGGATAAAAGCTTCACTGGATTTAAAAGCAGAAGATGCAGAAGTGGGCTGGAAGACTCTCAGGAACTTCTCATTCTGAGATATACAGGATACAAAGGTTATGTTTGCTTTGTTTTGTTATCAAATAAGATTGGAAGTCCTAGGGACCTGTGCTGGAAGCAAGTGAAACCAAACCCAGAAAGTTCAGATGCCTGTCCAGTGACGTGGCCAAATAAGAGACTCTTATCACAAGTAAGGTGGGAACACTACACAGATGAAAATATAAAGGCTAAATTCTTAAAATTTCGACCTGCATATGTTTCCTTCCTGTTCCCCACTGCTGCTACTGGGTGATAGGCTGAGTAAGAGATTGCAATCTACAGAAAGCCTACCTAAGAGAAAGGCCAGGGGATACAATGGCAGTTGGGGGAGGAGGAGCGGTGTGGAGGCAGGGAAGGGGAAAGTGGGCAGCCCCTGAGAAGGAGTGAGGTGGCCGTGAATAGAACACTCTCCCTGGGTCTTCCATCAGCTGGAATTCAAGGACCATAAATAGGTTGGGAAGGGATGAAGGTTCAAGTGTTCCTGGATCCCCTGCTGACATCGCTTCCTCCTTCGCTGAACATCCTTCTTCCTCCCTCACTGTCCAGCCTCCCTCCTCTCCTCGAAACTTCCCAAGCCTTCCTTTGTCCCCTGCCTCACCACACCCTCTCCTTCCAACACCACCAATCCAAAGTGATACTCCTACATCCAGCCAAGATGCTACCAGAACACAAGTTACCGATTCTAACTCAGGGCAAGATGGACGCAAAGTCTCAGTTTTAGGTTGGCCAGCAACATAATTTTACTGCTTAAATAGACAAAGGAGCTCCAGACTTCAAGTACATTGAGTTAGGAGGGCTCTTACAGATTAGACCCAAATCTAACTACCATCTATAATACTGTTTCTAAGAAAAAGTGTGCTTCTGGTTCTAAGCAGCAACCTTAAATCATTTAGGCTGAATAAATGAATATAACTCCTTTATGGTTCAGTTTTCTCATAAGCAAGTAGGGGAATAATAAAGTCTATCCAAGCTATACTTTGCAAAAGTAGTATTCATTTTAAAAAAAGAAAAAATTTGATTCCCTGCCATGTGGGGCCTGTCTACCTCAGTGGAATAGCTCTACATCACTAACATCTGTATCACTGACATCTTGTAGCTTTTCTAGAAATTTACTGTCTACAACGCAGGCGTCTGGGAAGGGATATTATTAGCCTGTCAACCGACATCTCTGAGTGATAGTCTTGTATATATGATGAATTTTCATAAAATCTTGGATAGAACATTAGTTTCAAGATGGAAATGAAAGAGAGAACAACAAGGGTAGTCAAAGAACAAACTTGATTATGCTGCTGCTGCTAAGTCGCTTCAGTCGTGTCCGACTCTGTACGACCCCATAGACAGCAGCCCACCAGGCTCCCCCGTCCCTGGGATTCTCCAGGCAAGAAAACTGGAGTGGGTTGCCATTTCCTTCTCCAATGCATGACAGTGAAAAGTGAAAGTGAAGTTGCTCAGTCCTGTCCAACTTAGCGACCCCATGGACTGCAGCCTACAAGGCTCCTCACAATAATCAAATAGGAAAAATCAGTGAAAACTTGTAACTGCAATCTACTCTTTAGAAAACCCCCGTACACATAGAGGGCAGAAGCTTGTAAAAATGTAATCAAACTACTTCAACGCCAACATTCCATTTTAAATGTTGAGGCCCTTGTAAATCCTCCTTGTTCACCGTTCTATCTCAGGTTAGAGGTCACCTCTGACCCACCCTTCTTCCAGTTTGATTCTAGGGGCTATTTCCTGGAAGCCCAAGGCATTCCCCAAGGACCCTCACAACCAGGAATCTGCACTTGAATCTGTGCTGTTCACCAACCCTGAGCTCCTGGAGATGGCAACATTACACATACATGTGGTTCATTCATCTCTATGAACTGAAGTGATTCCTTTTTAAATCAATACTGCTATAATTTTAAAGTACAGAATTTAGGGCTGGAGGGAATCTCAGAGACCAGTTATTACAACCCTTCTCTGAGATTTTAAATGATTTGCTCCAGATTAGAGAAGAACCAAGACCAGAATCCAGATCGTGGAACTGTTGTTCAGGTGCTCTGTCCTAGCATACCTTGCTGCCTTCCTTTGCAAACTCATAGGATTACATGAGAGAATCCTAGAAATTTAGTTTCATCTCCACTCTCTCCCTCCATCCCTGATCCAATTGTTTAGGCCACTGAAGGAGACAAAGGACCTTACTCACAATTACATGGTTCAGAGCAGAGCCAGGATAAAGACTCAGACCAAACTAGAGGGATAAAGTTCTTCCCACTATATCATAACCATTCAACTTTCAAGTGGCAGTAGTATATGTAGAGAAGAGGTCAGCATGGGGCCAAAACCTTACCAGGCCTGTTTTTGCAAGGCCTGCAAGCTAGGAATGGTTTTTCTATTTTTTACATGGTTGAGAAAAAAAAAAAGAAAAATCAAAAGAATATCACTTTGTGAATAATATGAGATATAAATTTCATAAATCTGACAACATCCATTAACCAAGTTTTGTTGGAATACAGCCATGATGATTTATTTAGGTCCTCTTTATGGCTCCTCTTGAGTAACACCTGCAGAGCTGAGGAGGTGTGAGAGACACCTCCAGCAAAATCTAAAACGTTTATGCCATCTGGCCCTTTACAGAGGACAAGCAAGTGCTCTCTTAGAAATCAGAAGTCGAGTTCTACTACTGTTCACCTTGGCCTCCCTCAGTTTAGAAAACAAAACCGATACCATTTTCATTCTGTCACATCTTCAACGTTTTCTTGGTGAATGAGAGACCTGAGGGTTCATGTCACAGGCAGGGGTAAAACTGGGGCCTGCCTAGGTTGAGCTCACCAGTGGGATGGGACAGAGCTGGCCCGGAAACACTGGTCTCCCTAGAATGTGCCCTCCTTCTCACTATTCCACAAAGCACACAATGGCTCACAAGGTCCCTGCCAGCTCTCTACCATGAGTTTGATGTTCCCCTCTCTTAATTCTGAGAATAAATCAGTCCAGCTAAGGAGGTAGCAAGGGTGAAGCCGGACCTTTTAGAGTCAGGCACTCAAAGTGGGACCCTCCACTGACCAGTTATTACCCATGACCTTGAACCAGTGCTGGAGCCCTTGGTTTTCTCATCTAAGAAGATAGCTAAGTACTACTTCCCTCATAGGCTTGTTTGGAGCATTAAATGAGATACATTTCAAATGTCTGGTACCTTCTAATCTTTCTCTCTCCCTTTCCCAGAGATAGTATTTGGAGAATAAACATTACATGAAACTTGTTAGGAAAGTCTTTCAAATTAGCTTAAAGATTATTTTATTAAAAAAAAACCCCAATCTATCAAAACAATAAAAATAGGTTTAGCATTTCATTGGGTGTTTTCCTCATATATCTTTCAGTTCTTTGAAGCTTTTTCCAAATTATAATCCAAGAATAAAAATGCTGTAATTTTTAGAAATGTTATATTTATGTAATTTTTACAGCAAGTCACACGAAGAACCGAGCTAAACTATGTTCTACCCATGTCTAGTTATGAAGACTAAGATGGTAAAATACACCAGAACCAGAAAATCCTAGTTTATTTAATCTGGCTTCCTTAACATGAAGTTCTTGTTCTTAAAATATTCAGTTTTGGCTGAATTCCAAGACTGACATAAGCCTTTTTCAGGTGTTCTGAAAAGACTGAAGAGAATCAGAACTGGAAACAAGATTGGAATATAAAACCTTCTATGTGATCACAATGCAAGAAACTTATTGTCTGAAAGCACCATTAAATCAAATTTTATGCCCACACTTATTAAAAAATATGTATATATTCTCAACATTGGTTGTACAGGGTGCTAAAGGTTAATTTCAGTAACATGCTTTTATCTCTAACATTTGCTAACAGATAGCAAATTGCTTCAGTCACTTGAACTGCAGTGACACTTTCTGAAATCTGTAATAGGCTGAAAAGATTTTTTTTCATGAATTACTCTAGCAGTCACTTTAATGGGCACACTTTAATGGCCAATCTAACTTAGTTACTAAAACTGCGTATCAGCGTTTTACATAATGTTAAATTATCTACTTGCCAGCCCATCGGGGTATATGGAGTCATGAAAAACATACTCTGCTCTTTTTCACCAAAATTCCAACAGATCACGCAAGTTTAGTGTTAAGTTATAAAAGTTGCTTTTCAAAGTAATTACTTGACAATTCAAATTGGTAAGAGATGGGAAATCAAGCCACTAAACTTCAGGGAAAGGGAGTTGGGAAGATCGTGACATAACATGCAAATTCACACAGATCCGCTCTCCGTGCAGCTGGCTGCGTGGCAGAAGTCAGAATTTTTGTACTCTCAAAAGTACACGGAAAAAAATGAGGACATCTTCTAAAACAGGCACAGGTATATATAGAAGGAAAATGTGGGCCAAATCTAACAGAAGAGAAACCAAAACACTGAATAGGGCAGGGCTGACTGGGACAAATAACTCGCACTGCAGACGAACAGAAGTTCTTCAAGAGGACCACACGCACCCCTGGACTCCCAGCGCGGGCCGGCGGCCGGGCGGTCAGACTCTCTGCCCCGAGCTGCGAGCGAGCCGAGCAGTCACGCAGCGCCGCTCGCTGCCCCTAAGGTGGGGCAAGAAGTAAATAAGTAAGATGCTCGACTGCTGCCCAGAAACGGATCGATTTTTCCTATGGGGGCAGGGGAGGGGGGTGGGAAACAACAGCTTTCCCCCTGCGGTGGCCCCTGACCGCGGAGGCTGGGGCCCTGCATTGTAAAGTCGCACGCACCTGCATTGTAAAATCGGTCCAGCACCGCAGTTTCTCCAAAGTCCAGTTTCCCAAAATGCAGGGTCTCCAGGGCGGCGCCCACCGTCTCACACGCCTCCCGCAGGCACTGCAGGGCCTCGCTCTCGGCCACCACCAGCTGCCCCTGGCTCGCCTCGTTGATGACATAGGCCACCGTGGTCCGTCGGCCGCCTCCGCCCCCAGAGTTGCCCCGGCACCGGGTGGCGCTGCTCCCAGAGGTGGCACTGGGACACCCGGCGCCGGGAGCGGCGGCACTTTCCACATTCCAGAAGCTGCCCGGTGGCGGCGGAGGCAGCTGGTTCTCCTCGCCCTCGGCCGCCGTCGCCGCTCCTCCCCTCCGGTAGCTGCCGCCCTCGGCGAAGGGTGGCACGGAGAAAGTGATGCCCTCGCCCGCCTCCGTGCTCATCTCTCCCGGCCGGACTGCCGCGGCGGCGTCGCCCGCCCAGCCGCACCGTCTGGCCAGCCACAGCTCGGGGCTGCTCCGCGCGCGCCTGGCTAAGCAGCTGCCATCCCGCGTTGCGCCTTCCGCGCCGCGCCGCCGCCTCCTCTCCGGCGCCCTCTCCCCCGAAGGGACGCCGCTGCCCGGCGGCGGCTCGCCCCTCCTCGGCGCCTCCGTGGCCGCGCCGCTCGCCCGCTGCAGGGTGTAGAGTACAAGGGGTGGGGAGCCGGGCTGAGCGGGAAGGGACAGGGCTTCCTTTTCTTGGCCGGCGGACAAGTCGGCTCGCGAACCTGCTAGGCGGTGCGGCTCAAGGGCGCCGCTCTCCGGGTGCGGTGCGCCCTGGCCACCCGGGAGCGCGGTCCCGGCTCCTTCCGTACCGGGCACCCTGGGAGGGGCCAGGGAGGGCGCCCTCTGGGTGGGGAGCTACCTGGCCAGCACCTCGCGGGCGGGCAGACTCCCTGGACCGCGTCCCGGAACAGCGGCAGCCGCCGCCGAAGGGATCCGCCTCCTTCCTCGGCGGCAGCTCTCCTTCATCGGCTCTATTTCCTCCTCCTGCCCCGGCCCCGTTCTCTTCCGATCGCCGCGGCCGCTTCGTCCCCGGCACCAGCCCGGTCGCTCGAGTCTCTCCGCTCTTTGCAGCCGCTCGCCCGGTCCGCCACCGGCTTTTTGCCGCCCACTCGTCGCGGCACCGAAAGTCTGGACCCGCCCCGGGGGAGGGCGCTGCTGGGAAGCTCGAGTCCGGACGAAACCGACCGCGTTGCGGCTCCCGGACCACAGCTCAGCCCGGAGCACCGCGCGAGGCCAAGGTTCTCCTCCGTCACCCACTGGGCTCCCCACCCAAGACAACCTGGAGTAGGCAAAAGCCCGGAGCGCACGCGACTGTAGGATGGCACAAAAAAGTCTCTTGCGAATACTCGGGTCTTCCCAGCCAGCGCCAGGAGGCACGCGCCACGTTCCCCGTAACCACGGCGCCCTCCTCCGGCCGGTTCCGGCCTAGCACCGCCGTGCGGTCGGGTCCCACGTGCGGCGCGGGGAGCAAGAGGGCAGCGTGGGGAGGCCCGCGTGGCGCTAGGCCCAAGGATTTTAACTACGGTCCTGCAGGCGGCCTCAACTGGAGAGTGGTGAATTGCTGACAGTGGCTCTCCGGGAGTGGCAGGCTGAATTTATCGGGTCTGCCCCTGGTACTTTACGTTTTCAAGTTTTCAATAGCTCTGCTGTCGTGAATCGGAGAAGGCGATGGCACCCCACTCCAGTACTCTTGCCTGGAAAATCCCATGGGCGGAGGAGCATGGTAGGCTGCAGTCCATGGGGTCACGAAGAGTCGGACACGACTGAGCGACTTCACTTTTACTTTTCACTTTCATGCATTGGAGAAGGAAATGGCAACCCACTCCAGTGTTCTTGCCTGGAGAATCCCAGGGACTGGGGAGCCTGGTGGGCTGCCGTCTCTGGGGTCGCACAGAGTCGGACACGACTGAAGCGACTTAGCAGCAGCAGCAGCAGCTGTCGTGAATAATTGATTAGCTCCAAGTCCTGAACGGTGTAGCATTTGCATTCCCATTTGAGTTTATAAAATATCCCCCAACGCACCGTATACTTACTTGAGTTAGAAAACCGGTTCTGTCCTGGACTTGGCAAATCATCTATCTGCCAGATGAAAGAGGGAAATTAAGCAATTACTTCAATTTTTTTAAATTGCACTAGGGGTGGGGGTGGGGAGCAGGGAATGCCTGGCTTGCTTAAGAGCAATCAAAGAGTATCTACTTATTTGGTAAGTAAAAACATATGTGCAAGTTCTCAGAGAACTTCTCCAGAATGCTATAACTTTAGGAGAACCAGTGGAACTTACAGTGAAATAAAGTAACAGGTTTGGACTTTGCATCTCCAGGAACCGAGATGATTAAGTTCTATGAAAAAGGTAGAATACTGCAAATTACATGCAAGCTAGGCGGGAAGGGGTGCTTCCCTGCTGGGTCAGTGGTGAAGAATCCATCTGCCAGTGCCGGAGTGGTGGGTTCTGTCCCTGAGTGGGTAAGAAGGAAATGTCAACCCACTCCAGTATTCTTGCCTGAGAAATCCCATGGACAGAGGAGCTTGGCAAGCTACAGTCCATGGGGTTGCAAGTATCAGACATGACTTAGCGACTAAACAACAGGGGGAAAGGAGGGATAAAATAGTTAAGTAGGAAGGGGTTAAAAGAAGAAAGGAAATAATGAGGGGAAACACCTAGCAACTGAACAATTATATCTGCACAACTGTATCCTCAATGAAGCCAAGTGACCTTAGCTTTTTCTAAAGATTTGTAAAATAATGGAAGTAAACTTCTGATAAGGAAACTGCAATCTATGTGATCCACATCTGCTTTTGAACTTGATACCATAGGAAAATAAGATATTTAATGAATTGCTGATCATACAGAAACAAAACATGGGTGGATTACTAATAAATATATATCCTTTAATATTTCCAACACCTTGTCAAACCTCCAAACTTCTGTGAAAGTATACAATTCTCTACCCCATCCTGACCCAAAACAACAAATGCAGGAGAGTCTTTGGGACCATATCTGGAAAATTAGAATGCCCAAATTCCCAAATAGCATTTGACTATACAAATAAGGCCCAAGAGTATCCATAAAGCTATTTTCTAAAAACCATAATTTTTAGACTATGTCACCTTTGCTTCCCTTCCAGATTTTTTTCAGAGCCATCATTCAAACACAGTTTGTTTTACTTTGGTAACTTTGTTTTATTTAGACTTGATTTAATATCTTCAAAGATGTTACTGATTACTGGTACCCAAACTCCAATACAGTGCTGGAAGAAAAAGCAGTTCTTGGTCCCAAGGCTCTCCCACCAAACGGGCATGGTTTAGCTGATTAATCTTACACAGCCTGTTTTAGATGAATCCAGATGAAATTTCCATTTTTATAGCTGATGAACAGTTCAAAGTGTATAAATTTAAATAGATCAGTTCACAACTCAAATTGAATCCTGTGTATAGGCAGGGACACCATGCTGAGGGCATGGGTGTGGTGCTGAAATCCCCGTAACCTTCAGTTTGCCATGCCTGCCTCAGGGCTTGTGGGTCTGGAGGAATGAAAGCCTTTTTCTAATTGGATCACCCAGAAGTTGCTTTTTGCAATTCATCTGTATATAAGGAGCAGGGTTTTCTAATCCAAAAGCACGTCTAACATGGTAGTGGTGGACAGGAGAGAAATCATTGCCTGGCTTGGCTTCCCAGGTTTACTCCTGAAGAGATAAAAGGGAAAACTTTAAACCTGAAATGGAAAGGTGTCTTCTAGCTAACTAGCTTTTACTTTAGGTGACAGATTTGCCCCTTTCTCTGCATCTTCGGGTAGATAAGTAGGAATATTATATACTCTTAATTCCAAAAAGTATTAAATGCTATGTACAAAACAAGGTAAATATAATTTTAAAGTATCAGGAATGAACAAGGAAGCTAGTAAAAGGTATCAAGCAGCTAGGATAAATTAAAAATGTGATTGCTAAATTTAGCTCTGTGTTTTGACTGTCAAAAAGAAAACACATAAAAGTACATAAAAATGTACTTTAAAAGAAAACACGTGTGCACATAAAAGTACACATATTCATATGAAGAGTCAAGTCTTAATCTGGCACTGAATTCTATGAAGACTTTATTACATAGACTCTAATATGGAGGACACTGGGCAATACAATGCAGTTGAATATGGATTTGTAACAAGTATATATGTTCTTTAGACTTAGATTTAATATTTTTAAAGCCAAGGTCATAATATTAAATATTAATTCAGTGAAGGCATTTCAGAGGAATATGTCAGATACAATGCTTTCTAGTTATATTAACTTAAAAAAATAGGAATTGAGGGGATTCTATTGTTTATTGCAAGCTCACAAATTGGCATTCTACATCAGGGACAAAAAGAATTTAAGGAAATAGAGAAGTAACATATTGTTTAGATCCTTACCACAAATAGAGGCCTCGGTAGAAGCTCTTGGCAAAGATTAAACCATACTGAATGAATGATAGAATTATAATATCATGAATAGTCTGTGACATCTTTATTTTTTAATTTTTAAAATTTATTTTGGCCTTACTGAGCATGTGGGATCTTAGTTCCCTGACCAGGGATCAAACACATTCCCCTTGTAGTAGAAGCATAGAGCTAGAACTATTAGACTATCAGGGAATTTCCCTGTGATATCTTTATACTTTAAAAAGGCATGGGAGCCTGAGTCTGAGATGAAGGATCTTGCAGCCCAGTAAGCTACATGTATTTCCTCTGTATCAGTACAAACTCCTAAGCACAGGTGTTTCTGTAATTATGATACACTGGGAAAATTCTCTATGTTCAATGGCCCTCAGACTCACACATCCACTTCAGCAACCACATGTCAGTCTAACTCCACCCTGTGCCCTAAATCTCTGGTGTCTTTGAGGAGCTGAAAACTTCAGAAAGCAGATTGGCAGCTGTGATGTATAATACAGAACATTTCATGAAAAAAAAAAAAAGCACGGCAGCAGAGCTGAAGTTTACTGGTTGAAATTATATCCTCATTCAGAATCCATCACACTTCCACTTAGAGATTATCCTTGGGACACCTTTGAGAACACCTACAGGTAAGGTAAAACTTTTTCCTGAAAAAGAGCTAGAGAAATATAAAGGAGAGATTTCTGCTTCTGATTATGACCAGTTTAAATAATACTGATCAACCCTCTCACCAGAGAAGACTAAGAATGCTGGATAAAATTTAAAATAGAGGTACCAAAGAACTAATGAGAGAATGAGGAGCTATCTGACTAGATTCTCGAACAAAGGACAGAGATTCAGAGGGTGTGCCTACAGTTGGGGCTGCTTTTGGCTTGACAATTTTTATGAACCTGAATTAGGCAACTGGGAGGCCGAACTACATTTTTGATACCTGGAAGGGTGCAAAAAAAGCCAGGATGATATAAGTTTAGAAGTAGGTGTGAACTGGACACAAAATGACCCTTTCGTGGATAACAACTCTTCCTCCAGACATCTGAGCAACCCAGGAAAAAAATCGCAAACCCTGAAACCGGATTAAGAAAATTCCAGGTATTCAACAAACAAGTCACTCCAGAGGAAGATGACATTATCCTGGACTGAATTACTAACATAAGATCCATGGATATAGACAAACGTTTGAACGCATGGAAGAATGGTAGGGTAGGAAGAAGAATCTGAATCCAATCCTGCCTCAGCACCCTGTTCCTGAGTTCTCTTCGCTAGATCCACTCTCCATTCATATCTGCATAGTCTCTACCTCCAGAGGCTAACCTGTATGAATTAAATCAATGGGCTTCCTTGCTTTCTGTTTACCAACTGGGTTTGGTCAATGGAGAGTCTAGGCAGGGGATCTGAGGAAGGACGGATATTGTGACTCATGAGTTACGTCAGGCTGGCCATGTTGCTCAAGAGGAAGTTGTTGCTCTTCTCAAGGTGGCAGATCCTACAGGAAGTACACAATTTCATACTTGTCCCTCATCTTGTCCTTTGACCCCTAGAAATGATGATGGCTCTGAAGCTGCTAGCTCCGAGCTCCTGCACAGCACTTTAAAGCTTTTCTGTAACTCCTCTACACCTTTGCAATTAGTCTTTTTATAAATAAACCCAACTCAAATTTTCTTGGAAACAAACCAAGATCATTCTGTCATTTTTGTGACTGCACCCAAGTACTGCATTTTGGACTCTTATTGACTATGAAGGCTATTCCATTCCTTCTAAGAGATTCTTGCCCGCTGTAGTAGATATAATTGTCATCTGAACTAAATTTCACCCATTCCCATTCACTTTACTTCACTGATTCCTAAAATGTCAGTGTTTACTCTCCCTTGGACAGCAAGGAGATCAAACCACTCAATCCTAAAAGAAATCAAACCTGAATATTCATTGGAAGAATTGATGCTGAAGGTGAAGTTCCAGTTACTTTGGCCACCTGATGCAAAGAGCTGATTCATTGGAAAATATCCTGATGCTGGGAAAGAATTGAAGACAGGAGAAGAAGAGGGCAACAGAAAATGAGATGGTTGAAGGGCCTACTAACTCAATGGACATAAGTTTGAGCGAACTCCAGGAGGTAGAGAAGGACAGGGAAACCTGGCATGCTGTAGTCCATGGGGTCGCAAAGAATTGGACACAACTTAGCGACTGAAAAACAAATTGTCTTGTATCCTGCTGAGACTCTACTAACTATTGTGAACTTTTAGAAATTGGAAAACTGTTGTAACCTCTTTGAGTTTATTTCTTCATCCATAAAAAAGTGCTGGATTAGGTTAAACTGAAAATCGTTTAAAGCTCTAATGTGCTGTGTTTAAGTTAGAATAGCAGTTCTTCTACCAAAATGAAAAATGTGTGGATGAGGGAATGTTATCTTTATAGAAATATTTCATATAATACATATAGAGTCTAAGGTAGTTAGAATTTTCACCATTTTGCAACTCAGTAAATTTGGATTCAGGTATGGATGATTAATAGTTACTAATATCCCTAAAGGAGAGATAACCAGAATTATCATGTGCTTCCTGATAGAAAAACAGACCACGAATTATGAGGTAATCATACCAAAAACAGTAGGTGTGAATCTCATCAAAACCCCAGAATCTGAAGCTGAGATTCAATATCTAATTCCAAGAAATACATAGGACCATAAAGCAGGTTAAAATACTCAGGAGATGCAGTGAGTAAAATCTAGATAGTGGGAAATCTATAATCAAAGGACTCATTTTAATTTTTGCATAATAAGTTACTTCTGCTGTAACTGATGCCAAGTTCTTTTTCTAGTAATAACATGATCAAATGTGTCTTAGAGCCATTTCCATTTGGAAAAATAACAAGTGCCCATCTCACCATACTAACTGCTTTATAGGCATATCTCACATTTTTATGATGAGGACTCTAGGAACCCAGAGGGAAAAGGTTACCCAATGTCAGATAAGTGAAGTGAAGTAGTGAAAGTGTTACTCACTCAGTCATGTCCAGCTCTTTGTAACTACATGGACTATAGCCTGCCATGCTCCTCTGTCCATGGGATTCTCCAAGCCAGAATACTGGAGTGAATAGACAATCCCTTCTCCAAGGAATCTTCCTGACTCAGGGATCGAACCCTGATCTCCTACATAGAGGGCAGATGCTTTACCACCTGAGCCACCAGGGAAGACCCCAATGTCAGATAAGGAGTTAGTAACAAGACCAGGGATCCAGTATAGAGCTTGTGCTCGTTATTGTAATGGGAAGACAAGACAATCACATCACATCTGCTTTTTTCATTGTGATGTGAGGACTAGTTCATTTTGCAGCTCAGTGAATTTGGATTCAGATATGGATGATCAATAGTTACTAATATCACTAAAGGAGAGATAACCAGATCTACCAGGTGCCTCCTGATAGAAAAACAGGCCACCAGTTAAGAGGTAATCATACCAAAAACAGTAGGCATGCATAATACAACCAGTTCGTTTGACAGCTGCATAAAGTTTGAAAGAAGAAGGATGAGAAGTTAAGACAGTCTATCTGTCAAATTTAAATATTAAAATACCACTTCAAAAGACCATTCTTACTTCTTGTTCTGGAAGCTGTGTGCAGTAGCTGTGTTTCCAAACTTCGCCCTTCCAAGCCAGGGAGTGTGAAGTCTTGAGAAATAATTTGAGGTTAAAGTCCACAAGGGTGAATGTGGTTTGTTTGTATCTGTTTGATGTCTCTGTTTTGTCTTGATGTTTGCCATTTATTTCATAATTAATGCCAATTTGTTTTAATCCAAAATCATGTTTTGAATTTCTTAATTCTCCAGGAAAAATCTATAGTCCTGGAAAATGAACTTGGTTTCTTCACTTATGCAACTGCTTCTAACTCTCTCTCCATCCATTTCAGCAAACACCAGGAGCAGTGGTTCTTAGCCACCGACGCAGATCAGATTTAACTGAGGACTTGTACGCAAATAAAGATCCTTCCCCAAACCCCCACCCCCCCATCCCCAGAGATATAAATAAGTTTAAGCACAGGACACCTTCAATATACGTATAGGATTTGATAAAGCAATTTTGTTTACTACTACTACTACAATTAGAATACATGTCTGATATGATGGTTGTTCAGAAACAAGTATGGAAACTGAGGCTGAGGCTAGATTTTGAAGCATCTTCAAGAAAGTTAAGTTCAATTTCATTCCATAAGAAAAGGAGACATTCAAGGGTTTTAAGCAGGCTCTTCTGTCCATGGGATTCTCCAGGCAAGAATACTGGAGAAGGTTGCCATGCACCTTTCTAACCCAGAGATTGAATCCGTGCCTCTTAGGTCTCTTGCATTGCCAGGCAGGTTCTTTACCACCTGCACCACCTGGGAAGCCCATAAGAAAAAGAGACATTCAAGGGTTTCAAGCAGAGGAGTAACACAATCCTATCAATATTTTAGAAAGAAAACTGTGGCTTGATGTAGACATTTAGGCCTGTACCTAAACCCAAAAGGAAACTAAGATGCTTCTGGAATATTTCAAGCCTGGTCTCAGGAAGGAGCAGAGATCTTGCAGCATCTCAGGTCTCCACAGGCTGGAATGATTTTTAACATAATCATTGAAATGCTTCTTTTAAAAGTATAGTTGCCAACATTTTTGTTTTCTATTTCTGTCTTAATAAGTTATAGCAGTTTTAATACAGAGAAATGGTTCTCTTCATGTTTATGAAAGAAAGGCCAGGTTTTGCTCCATGCTGACAAGTGTCCAGTCGTGTTCGACTCTTTGCAGCCCCCATGGACTGTAGCCCACAAGTCTCCTCTGTCCATGGGATTTCCCAGGCAAGAATACTGGAGTGGGTTGCTATTTCCTTCTCCAGTTGCTCCATGTCCCACCCACGTATTCACTGTTTCCCAGAATGTCAATGTGTCTCCTTCTTCTTCTGTCATTTTGACTACAATTCTTATTGTTAAAGGCATCTCTTTAATAAAATTTAGATACACAAATCATGGCAAGTACATAGAGCCACAGTAAGACCTTTTGTGTAAGCTTTGGAAACCCAACTCTTACTACCAAAACCCAAAAATGAATTTTTTGTGAGGATATTAGAACTCATACATCAATGCCAGGTTGGCATCCAGGCTCAGAAAAGACTGAAACCAAGAACCCTCAAAGGCCAGGAACTATAGCTGAGGTCACTCCACCAGAGTAATAGCTGTGACTTTGTCCCAAGTAGTCACAGCTATTTTCTGTGACATTACAGTTGTTAACGGAGAAGGCAATGGCAACCCACTCGAGTGTTCTTGCCTGAAGAATCCCAGGGACAGAGAAGCCTGGTAGGCTGCAGTCCATGGGGTCACTAAGAGTCGGACACGACTGAGCGACTTCACTTTCACTTTTCACTGTCATGCATTGGAGAAGGAAATGGCAACCCACTCCAGTGTTCTTGCCTGGAGAGTCCCAGGAACGGGGGAGCCTGGTGGGCTGCCGTCTATAGGGTAGCACAGAGTCGGACACGACTGAAGCGACTTAGCAGCAGCAGCAGCAGCACAGTTGTTAAAGACATAAGGCTTCTAAAATTAATAGCACTACTTCTTGAATAAATAGATAAATCAATGAGACAGAATAGACTATCCATAAATAGATCAAATTACATAGGAAAATTTAGTATAAGAAACATACTTTTAGAGTATTGGATCAAAGGGACTTTCCAAAAGTGGTACTGGAGTAACTACAAAGCCATATGGAAAAGATGAAATTAGATTCATTTCCCACACCACACACCAAGAAAAATTCCATTTGGATATAAGATCTAATTATAAAAAATGAACAGGGAGGAGGTTCAGAAGTAAATGGTATTTTTGAAGGCCAAGGAATAAAGAAATCCTCCGGAATGTCAGACTTCGTATGTCAACTTATCTGGCTGAATATAATCCAGACCAGAGAAAAAGGTTTGCAAGTGTTTAAGCCCCTATTTTAAAATAGAACTTTTTTTGCTGCAAGTTCTTTTTCATTGTAAACTCGATAAAGAGATAAAATATGAAAAAAATGAAACTATGTAAGTACTCAATAAATTTATGTGTGAGTGCCTGTGCTAAGTCACTTCAGTCATGCCTGACTCTTTGCGACCCTATGGACTATAGCCCACCAGGGTCCTCTGTCCATGGGCTTCTCCAGGCTAGAATACTGGAGTGGGTTGCCATGTCCTTCTCCAGGGATATTCCTGACCCAGGGATCTTCCTGACCCAGGGATTGAACCTGTGTCTCCTGTGGCTCCTGCATTGCAGGCAAATTCTTTACTGCTGAGCCTCTGGGGAGGATCTGCAATAAATATATGGGTATATTCTTTTCAACTTAGGAGCAAGGAAACCTTTTAGGACTATGACTCAAAATTTAAAAACTAAAGAGGAAAAATGCATAAACTTGATAGCATAAAAAGTCTTCATATGGCAAATGATGTCACAACCTAAAAAGATGAATAGCAAACTAGGAAAAAATATCTGCAGCTGATAGCACAGCCCTTAAAAAGAGTTTCTAAAAATATAGACCAAAAGTCCTATGGAAAAGTGAGCTATAGAAATATGGAAATACAAGTGTCTTTTACCATATAAAAAGATACTCAACCTCATTCATAATGAGATAAATGCAAATTCAAATTATACTAGTATTCCATTTTTCAGTTACTACCTTGCATGTTAAGTTGCTTCAGTCATGTCTGACTCTTTGCAACCCTATGGACTGTAGCCTGCCTGGGTCCTCTGTCCATGGGATTCTCCAGGCAAGAATACTGGTAATCCAGTTTCTAAAAATATATCCCAAGGTTACATTGGTGAAATTATGAAAGACATTTTTACAAGGCAGTTCATTTTAGTACTATTTGTGTGTGTGTGTGTGTGTGTGTGTGTGTGCTAAGTTGCTTCAGACACATCTGACTCTTTGCGACCCTATGAACTGCAGCCTGCCAGGCTCCTCTCATGGTATTCTCCAAGCAAGAGTACTGGAGTGATTTCCCATGCCCTCCTCTTGGGGATCTTCCCAACCCAGAGATCTAACCAGCATCTTATATGCCTCCTGCATTGGCAGGTAGGTTCTTTACCACTAGTGCTTCCTGGGAAGCAGTACTGTTTACAATAACAAAAGATTGAAACTCATCAAATGTTCTCATTCAGGACTTGGTTCAATAAACTATGATATATTCACTCAATGGAGTTCTATGCAACTATAAAAAGGAATGTTGACTATCTCTAACCATTTTCATATTTTTCTAGTTTTCGGGTTATTTTCACTGGGAGGATAATCCCAAGTCCTACTTCTCTGTCATGGCTGGAATCAGAAATTCAAGAAATAATTTTTTAAAGTAATGTATTATATTGCTGAATTGTGTAATATAAACACACACACATGTATATGTCTCATTTTCTTAATATAATGGTAACACATGCTATACAATTCTTTACTCCCTGTAGTTTCAGGTATTTGACAACAAGCAGTACACAAATTGGAACCCTGAAAAAAGGGCAATGAATGAGGTGGCTTTTCTGTCAGAAGGCATTTTCCGTACAGTAATGTAAGAAAGGAGAACTTCAACAGACTCCCAGTATCTTAATATGAAGATAAAAGGATTAGAATTTGAGGAGGCTTAGATGGTTAGAATGTGAACATGTATCTGAGAGGAGAAAGCTATACAGAGAAAGAATTCTAGAAATCTTCATAGAAGGCCCTAACTTTGTCTTAACTGAGTTTAGAAACAAGAAAGTTAACCCATAAGTAGATTTATTTATTTATTAAATAGGTAACTACTTGTCAGAAAAAGGTTGATATCCTCCAAAGAAATATAACAAAAATATAACACTCAGGAAAACTAGAACAAAGTGAAAAGTAAAGTCCAATGCTGTAAAGAACAATATCGCATAAGAACCTGGGCTGTTAGGTCCATGAATCAAGGTAACTTGGATGTGCTCACATAGGAGATGGCAAGGGTGAACATCAACACTTTAGGAATCAGTGAACTAAAGTGGATGGGAGTGGGTGAATTTAACTCAGATGACCATTATGTCTATTGCTATAGGCAAGAATCCCTTAGAAGAAATGGAGCAGCCCTCAAAATAGTCAACAAGAGCCTGAAATGAAGTACTTGGATGCCATCTCAAAAACAACAGAATGACCTTGGTTTGTTTCCAAGGCAAGCCATTCTACATCACACTAATCCAAGTCTATGCCCCAAACACTTACACTGAAGAGGCTGAAGCTGAACAGTTTAGACCTACAAGACATTCTAGAACTAACATCAAAAAAATATGTCCTTTTTACCATGCATGTGTGCTCAGTTGCTTCAGTCATGTCTGACTCTTTGCAACCCCATGGACTGTAGCCCGCCAAGCTCCTCTGTCTATGGGATTTTACAGGCAAGAATACTGGAGTGGGTTGCCATTGCCTCCTCTGGGGGATCTTCCCAAACCAAAGATCAAACCTGTGTCTCCTGCGGCTCCTGAATTTCAGGTGTATTCTTTACCACTGAGCCACCAGGGAAGCCCCCTTTTTCTTTACAGGGGATTGAAAATACAAAAGTAGGAAGTCAAGAGATATGTGGAGTTACAGGCAAGTTTGGCCTTGAAATACAAAAAGAAGCAGTGCAAAGGCTAACAGAGTTTTGCCACAAGAACACACTGGTCAAAGCAAACACCCTCTACCAACAACGCGAGAGACGACTCTACATATACACATCGCCAGATGGTCAATACCAAAATCAGATTGATTATAGTCTTTGTAGCTGAAGATGGAGAAGCTCTATACAGTCAACAAAAACAAGACCTGGAGCTGACCATGGCTCAGATCATGAGGTCTTTATTGCAAAATTCAGGCTTATATTGAAGAAAGCAGGAAATATCACTAGACCATTCAGGTATGAGCTAAATCAAATCCCTTATGATTATACAATGGAGGTGATGAATAGATTCAAGGGATTAGATCTGGTATACAGAGTGCCCGAGGAACTACAGACAGAGGTTCATAACATTAGGAGGTGGTAACCAAAACCATTGCAAAGAAAAAAAAAATGCAAGAAGGCAAAGCAGTTGTCTAAGGAGGGCTTACAAATAGCTGAGAAAAGAAAAAAAAGCAAAAAGCAAAGGAGAAAAGGAAAGATATACTCAACTGAATGCAGAGTTCCAATGAATAGCAAGGAGAGATAAGAAAGCCTTCTTAAGTAAACTATGCAAAGAAATAGAGGAAAACAATAGAATGGGAAAGACTAGAGATCTCTTGAACAAAAGCCTTTGACTGTGTGGATCATAACAAACTGGAAAATTCTTAAAGAGATGAAAATACCAGACAACCTTATCCGCCTCCTGAGAAACCTGTATGCGAGACAAGAAGCAACCATTAGAACCAGACACAGAACAACTGACTGGTTCAAAATTGGGAAAGGCATATGACAAGACTGTAGATTGTTAGTCTGCGTATTTAACTTATACGCAGAGTACAACATGGGAAATGCCGGGCTGGATGAATCCCAAGCTGGAATCAAGACTGCCAGGAGAAATATCAATAACCTCAGATATGCAGATGATACCACTCTAATGGCAGAAAACAAAGAGAAACCAAAGAGCTTCTTTCTTGATGAGGGTGAAAGAGGAAAAAAGAAAGAGGGTGAAAAAGCTGGCTTAAAACTCAACATTCAAAAAATGAAGATCACAGCATCCAGTCCCATCACTTCATGGCAAATAGATGGGTAAACAGTGGAAAGAGTGACAAATTTTATTTTCTTGGGCTCCAAAATCACTACGGACAGTGACTGCAGCCACGAAATCTAAAAGACACTTGGTCCTTGAAAGAAAAGCTATGACAAACCTAGACAGCATATTGAAAAAGCAGAGACATCACTTTGTCAACAAAGGTCCATGTAGTCAAAGCTGTGGTTTTTCTAGTAGTCATATATGGATATGAGAGTTGGACCATAAGGAAGGCTGAATGCCGTAGAATTGACGCTTTCAAATTGTGGTGCTGGAGAAGATTCTTGAGAGTCCCTTGGACTGCAAGGAGATCAAACTAGTCAATATTAAAGGAAATCAATCCTGAATATTCATTGGAAGGACTGATGGTGCAGCTGAAACTCCAATTCTTTGGGCACCTGTTGGAAAAGACCCTGATGCTGGGAAAAACTGAGGGCAGAAGAGGCTGACAGAGGCTGAAATGGTTGGATGGCATCATTGGATCAATGGACATGAGTTTGAGCAAACTCTGGGAGATAGTGAAGAACAGGGAATCCTGATGTGCTGCAGTCCATGGGGTCATAGAGTTGGACATGATTTAGCGACTGAACAGCAACAAACTAGAACATGTTATATTTAGCATCCTATCGAAACTTGCCACACAAACAAAGGAAAAGAATCAGTTGCAGCAATAGACACAGAAATGGCAGAGACAGTGCAATCATTGAAGACATTAAAACAGGTATCATAAATAGGCATAACTGCTTAAGAATACAAAAGAAACAGGGGTGAGCATAGTGAGGATAAAATGGAAGCTATAATAAACAACAACACTAAGTTTCCAGAGAAGAAAAATAAAATTAAAATTAGTGGACTCCCCTGCTGGTCCAGTGGCTTAGACTCTTTGCTTGCAATGCAGGGGCCCCAGGTTCCATGCTTGCTAGAGAATTAGATCCCACATGCCGCAAGTAAGAGTTGGTATTCTGCAACTAAAGATCTCACAGGCTGCAGCTAAAAGATTCCTCATGCTGCAACAAAGACTTGGGGTAGTCAAATAAATAAATTTAAAAAAATATTTTTAAAAATTAAAATTAAATTGATGGGATTAATGACAAATTGGATAATACTGAAGAAAAGATTAGTGAACTTGAAGTAATAGGAAGGCATTTATCAAAACTGAAGCAGGAAAAAAAAAGAGTGAAAACAAAACAAAACAAAACCAGCAGAGCTTAGTGATCTGTGGGATATCAAATGATCTAAAATATAACAATTTGAGTCTCAGAACTGTTAAAGGGGAGTCTTCAGGTGAAAGCTTTTAAAAATCACTTTTTCCCTTTTATGAGCTACAAGTCTCCTTCTTTAAAATGACATGTCAGTTTTTTCTCATGTTATGTATTATTGTTATATGTTAACAGTACAGTTTGTGGGACTTCCCTTGTGGTCCAGGGGTTAAGACTCTGCGCTCACAATTCAGAGGACATGGGTTCAATACCTGGCCACATGCTGCCACTGAAGATCCCACATGCTACAACTAAGACCCAGTGCAACCAAGTAAATAAATATATATTTTTTAAAATTACAGTTTGTAGAAATCTAAATGATTTTCTTAGTAATATCTTGACCCAGTACCAATTATAATCTTTCATTTCCAGTGGGATAATCAAAATTTATCTTGATATCTTAGAATTCTATATGAATAGCAAAGATGGATATATGTAAAGTATAGGTGGCCCTTGAGATAATCTGGAATCCTTTTTTGATGTAGGGACCAAAATGTCATATATATTTCCACTGTGTTTATTTTAATTATAGATAACTCTAACTTCTAGTATAGAATTCTATTTTAATAAATACAAATATTTTTGTTTTAATGATTTGTGAACTAAAACTTACAAAAGTCAATCAAGAAGAATCTGTTTAAATCACATTTTATTTAGATAATAACATTTAATTAAGTTGATCATTGTGACAATTAATTTTATGTTTCAATTGACTAGGCTATAGTGACTAGTTGTTTGAGCAAGGCTAAGTCTAGACATAACAGTATTGTGTGGAATGATTAAAATTTGCAACAGCTGACTTTAAATGGATTACCAACCATAACATGGGTGAGCCTATCCAATCAGTTGTAGGCTTTTAACGCACAGATTGAAGTTTCCTGGAAAAAGAATTCTGCCCTAAGATTCAAACATAGTTTCTAACCTGCCCCATGTATATATTGATAGATACACATATATGAATATATATAAATGTGTCAAATGCTAAACATTTAAACTTACCCACAATTTCAAAACAAAGTTTTCTATAAATTCAGGAAACTTTCAATTGTCTTAATTTATATTAGAACTAATTCACAAAATATTGTGTTTATATACATCAAGCACAATATGTTTCACTTGAAACCTCATGTTTTTCATTATATTGACATAAATTTCACTTTAATTTTAGTATACAATTCAGAATTTGTGCATGCATTAAACATACAATATCCCAATTCCCAATTTGGTATTTTTTAGTAAATGTACTTGTCACTACTGATAAAACTAGTAATACTATATTTCTTTAAAAATTAGGGTAAAATTTAACTCTCCTAGATTCTTTGTAGACTATTTTATATCTTTAGATATTAAAATATGTATAATACAAAATATCCAAATTTGGAATGTTAGAAAAAAAAAATCCTGGAATTCATAAATCTTTTTCCTACTTTCTACCAAAAAGGATGGGGGAGGCTGGGCTTAATTCCTATCTTTATAAAACCAGAAATTTTATTTTAAACTAGACAATATTTAGAACTGTCATTTTTTTCTCCTTTATTTCTGTGAAGTTCTTTGCCTCGTTTCTATCTTTGAAGTCCCTTTGAAGTGCCTATTCTTTTACTGTCACCTATAACGTTTCTTTTTTATATTTTGAGCTTACATCTGATTTTAGAAAAAAACATATGGCTTTTAGAAGTTTATTTTACACCACTTTTAGCTTCAAATACATTCACAGTCCCCCTGTCCCTCCCCATTTTTGGATAAAAGCAATTTCAAGTACAATAGTCAGCCTCCAGTTCTTTTTATTTCATGTATTTTACCAACCAAAGCTTCTTAATTTCAATTAAATCATGTTTGGAATACACAAGTGTCAGACAATCGCTCTTGAGCCCTGAGATCTCTGAATACCATTTTGAGTTCAATAGACTTCTACTATGTCTGTGTGATTCACAGCCTTGTGAGCTCTTTTTGGATCGAATAGAAACTTTTATCTGTATAACAGATTACCCCACACTGTAAAACAGAGTCTAAACATTTATAAATATTTAAAATTCATCAACTGCTCACTCACTGCCTTCTGCTTCACTGGGATTCGTTATTTCAAACATGGGTGATTCTTTACTCTTTGTAGTCTAGGCTTATTCTGACTTTTAATTTCTGAAATACTAAACTTTAGACCATGAGTAAATTAATTTCAGTACATCTGACCTCTTCTGGGGAGATGTCTTTAGTCCATTTAAAATAGGTGGGACAACTCCAGTGGAACACAGCACTTTTATAAGACCTGCTGCTGCTGCTAAGTTGCTTCAGTTGTGTCAGACTCTGTGCGACCCCAGAGACGGCAGCCCACCAGGCTCTGCCATCCTTGGGATTCTCCAGGCAAGAACACTGGAGTGGGTTGCCATTTCCTTCTCCAATGCATGAAAGTGAAAAGTAAGAGTGAAGTCGCTCAGTCGTGTCCGACTCTTAGTGACCCCATGGACTGCAGCCCACCAAGCTCCTCTGTCCATGGGGTTTTCCAAGCAAGAGTACTAAAATGGGTTGCCATTGCCTTCTCCATTTATAAGACCTATCTCCTGGTAATTCTGGACTTCCCAGGTGGCACTAGTAGTAAAGAACCAGCCTGCCAATGCAAGAGACATAAGAGATACAGGTTCAATCCCTGGGTTGGGAAGATCCCCGGTAGAGGCAACCCACTCCAGTATTCTTGCCTGGAGAATCCTCATAGACAGAGGAACCCGGTGGGCTACAGTCCATGGGATCTCAAAGAGTAGGACATGACTGAAGTGACTTAGCACAATGCATCCTGGTAATTCTACTTCTATTATTTCTATGATGTTTGCTAGGATATTCAGGCCAGCTTCTCCTCAAAGTGGAAAGCAAATAGAAAAAAAGTACCAGGGATTAACTAGTGTGGCTAGGGTCATGTGCAGTTCTTGAATGGGACTGTCTCTGGCTCAGAGGACTGGGGAAGTCTCAGCCTTGGTTTTACACCCAGGCCTGTGGAGTGAGGGTTATGAGAACAGAAGTCAGCTGCTACAAGAGAGGGAGGAAGTGGTGTTGAGCAGATGGGATTTTAAAGTCACTACCTATAGACTGAAAGGAAGTACTCAATCTAAGCTGCTATTGCATAAATTCCATAGCATTATTCCCATCAAGATTTCCAGGGACCTGAGAGGGATTGGGGGCAGGAGGAGAAGAGGACGACCGAGGATGAGATGGCTGGATGGCATCACGGACTCGATGGACGTGAGTCTGAGTGAACTCCGGGAGATGGTGATAGACAGGGAGGCCTGGCGTGCTGCGATTCATGGGGTTGCAAAGAGTTGGACACGACTGAGCGACTGAACTGAACTGAACTGAGCTTTGTAACACTGTTACTTTGCTGAGTACTCAAGTATCACAGTCACAGGAAGGAGACCCTGCTTTTAGCAATAGTTCTGCTACCCAGCATGGAAAGGATTAGATAAGAAATAGTCGGTCACAATAACTGGAAAATGAAAGCATTCCATGTTTGTTCCCAAATGAGCTGAGATATGTTTATCACACCAGTTATGGTCCTTTATAACCAAATTCAGAAATTAGTTATGTCACACATGCGTGCAGGTGATGCTGATTGCCCCATTTCCAAGGGTAGGTATTGCTCTGTTGAAAGGAGTCCATACTGAGCCAGAGGATGCGGTTTCAGTAAAGAGGAGCCATGAAAGTAATGTGCTTTGTATCCTGTTGCTCACTTTTAGTCCTTTTTGTTATTACCAATTTGTGGAGAAAAAAGAGAAACTCTGAAATGTGGTTTTCCTCTATTAACAAATTTTCTCGTCTGTAGCCTCTACAGATGCATGTTTGCTGCACTGCTAGTGTGATTGTGAAGCTCATTTCACAATGTATAACATAACAAAACATGTATAGATATATACATTTCCTATTTATCAATTATACCAATAAAGCTGACAGAAGAGTTCCCATAAGGTGTGCATGACAGGCAGCAATGCTATGCCTTAGTCTTCTTGACTGTGCAGAATCTTAGGTCAACCTGTTTCATACCATAAACATTTTCAATTTTTTTTCCTCCATGAGCTCCAGAAATGTCATGGTTTCCTAAGTGGTTGTGCTCAGTCGCTAAATCGTGTCTTGACTCTTTGCAACCCCATGGACTGTAGCTGCCAGACTCCTCTGTCCATCGAATTTTCCCAGGCGAGAATTACCGGAGTGGGTTGCCATTTTCTTCTCCATCATAAGTGTTTAGTCAGAAGTTAGTATCATCATCAGAGAATGAATGTAACCACACTGCATTCATACAATTCCAGCATAAAAACAAATAAAATTAGAATTTCTGACTGGCCTTTGCTGCAGAATTATAAATGTGCAATTCCTGTTTGGCTTTTGAAATATTTAGATTAGTTTCTCTAGCTCTGCTACAGTTTTCAGGACCTCCTAGCTAGAAATGATTGATCTACTGGAAACTTCCAACTTACATCAGAAGAAATAAAAATGTAGGAAAAGTATGGAATTGACATTAAAACAAATTGACATTAAAGCTCAGTATTCTTTGTTCCATAGCTCATTTGCATTTAAAAAAGAAGTCTTCAAGTAATTAATTTTAAAAGTCACAGAGAATATATTTCTAGTACTGGAGTTTTAGGCAGTCCTTTACTCTACTTTCATCCATACCTCTAGGAAACCTAGACTCCACATTGGCGACTTCACATATGGGGAGGGGTGTGAAGAGAGGGAAGGAGAGAGATAGGAGAAGACAAAGATTTCATATCTCCTATTCCTTAATTTCTCAATTCAACTCAAGTTGTCAAACATTTATGGCAGGCTTACTGTACACGGAGAATTCTTTAAGACTCTGGAGATACAAACAAATTAGACCTGAACTTGACTTTTAGGTGCCTAAAATCCAGCATAGGAGTATAGTTTATTTATGAGGCCTGGCATGCTGCAATTCATGGGGTCGCAAGGTGTTGGACATGACTGAACGACTGAACTGAATTGTTTTTATTCTAGAAAACCTAGCATGTGAGATGAAATATTTTACAATGCTGTAGTCACATATTGGTCAGGAAGGGTGGCTAATATCTTGGAGTCCCTTGGAATTTCTTCCACCGTCAGGATCATCGTAAACAGTTTACTGCAGCTGGAACCAGCTTCTGTCCTTTCCAGAACCACCACACTATTTTTAGCTTAGACTGGAAATCTTCCTGTACCACTCCTGGCCAAGGTTCCAGCTGCTTTGTGTTTGCTCATTTCAATATTCTATTAACTTTTCTTTGGCACTGCAGAAAACTCCAGAACGCTCCTAGTTTATTCTTTGCACTATTACAAAAAATACAGTGACGGTTTAGGCTTGTATTACGCTGCAGTCGCTCAATACCAGTATTTCCTGAATGCCTAAGTCAGGTCTCTGGGATATGCCAGTGACTATAACAGGCAAAGATTCCTGCCCTCATGGAACATATACTCCAATTATAACATATAATAAAAAACCCAAAATAATCGAGGCTCGAAATAACTTTTTTTCTCATATAAAGTAAGTCCAGGTTTAGTCTGTCCAGGTCTCCATCGGTGGCTCCATTGTTGCTAATGTTCTTGATTCCTTCACTGTCTGTTCTTCTCTCAGCCTGATCTCATAGCTTTGATCCTCAGAATCACCTCATAATCAGAAAATGGCTGATGTAGTCCGGACATCATATTCACATTCTAGGAGGCAGGAGGGCAGAGAGTGAAGGCAAAAGACTGTGACTTCATGCTAACCAGCTCTTTAAAAGTAGCTTTCCTAGAAGCCTCACCCAATTATGTCCAATTAGAGAAGGGCTATCCACCAGGGGGGCTGGAAACTGTAGCTTTAAACCTGGCCCATACCCTCAGCCAACAATTTAGGGGTTTTGTTACCAGGGAAGAAGGAAAGAATGGATGTAGGATAAGCAACAGTCTTTGTCATGTATATCTTAATCTTCAATATAATGTGTGTGCATTTGAATATATTTATCTATAAATAGAGAGATGATAGCAAGGTAGGTAGATAGATGGATAGATAGATGTACAAGGAGAAATTTTAGAGCATCATAAAGGGGAATTACCACATGTATGTAGTGCTTTGCAGTTGTTGTAAGTACTCTTGCAAAAAATCATATATATAAAACCTAACTTTAAATATTAGATTTCTACCTATTTTCAAATTTTTACAGTGTTGATAATTCCATGTCATTATTATTTAAGAAGTGTGGGTTATGAGCTGTCACTTATTTAATTAAATGAAATCCACTATTCTTAGTTCTCAAAATAATCTGCAAATTTTATACTTCATTTATAATCTCAATCAAAAATATCTCAACTGATTTTTTAAATAAGAGAAAGAAAAAAAAAAAAAAAAGAACTTCTCTGAGAGGTCCTGTATTTGGTTCAGGTAAAATACTGTGTGTCCTTAAATCTTAATTTAAGGCCTCTTAATGACGTAGCCGGGCAGTGAGAGTGCAGTCAATTTCTCCCTTCCTTTCCTCTTTACTGCACCCTGTAGCCCCAGGAAGATACCAATAGCTCGAAAGCAGTGGGTGTAATGGTGAGAGCTCTGTGCAGAAGGATTACTCTTAGTTCTGGCTCAGTCAGGAAAGAGCTGACTTCCTTTCTTTAGGCCTAAGTGTCCTAATTTGTAAAATGAAGGTGATTAAGTTCACTTACCATCTCAGCATTTTATTTAACTGTTAGAATAATCACTAAATAACTTTATGAAAAGATTCTGACTTTGTACTATCTTTCTCTTTCTCTCTCTTTTTTGTCTTAGAAACACTTGATTGAAGATAGGCATTAGTTCAGTTCAGTTCAGTCTCTCAGTCGTGTCCAGCTTTTTGCAACCCCATGAATCACAGCACACCAGGCCTCCCCTGTCCATCACCAACTCTCAGAGTTTACTCAAACTCATGTCCATTGAGTCAGTGATGCCATCCAACCATCTCATCCTCTGTCGTCCCCTTCTCCTTCTGCCCCCAGTCCCTCCCAGCATCGGGGTCTTTTCCAAAGAGTCAACTCTTCACCTGAGGTGGCCAAAGTATTGGAGTTTCAGCTTCAGAATCAGTCCTTCCAATGAACACCCAGGACTGATCTCCTTTAGGATGGACTGGTTGGATCTCCTTGCAATCCAAGGGACTCTCAAGAGTTTTCTCCCGCACCACAGTTCAAAAACATCAATTCTTTGGTGCTCAGCTTTCTTCACAGTCCAACTGTCACCTCCATACGTGACCACTGGAAAAACCATAGCCTTGACTAGACGGACGTTTTGTTGGGAAAGTAATGTCTCTGCTTTTGAATATACTATCTAGGTTGGTCATAACTTTGCTTCCAAGGAGTAAGCGTCTTTTAATTTCATGGCTGCAATCACCACCTGCAGTGATTGTGGAGCCCCCAAAAGAAAGTTTGACACTGTTTCCACTGTTTCTCCATCCATTTCCCATGAAGTGATGGGACCAGATGCCATGATCTTAGTTTTCTGATTGTTGAGCTTTAAGCCAACTTTTTTCACTCTCCTCTTTTACTTTCATCAAGAGGCTTTTTAGTTCTTCTTCACTTTCTGTCATCTGTATATCTGAGGTTACTGATATTTCTCCCAGCAATCTTGATTCCAGTTTGTGCTTCTTCCAGCCTAGCGGTTCTCATGAGGTACTCTGCCTATAAGTTAAATAAGCAGGGTGACAATATGCAGCCTTGACGTACTCCTTTTCCTATTTGGAACCAGTCTGTTGTTCCATGTCCAGTTCCAACTGTTGCTTCCTGACCTGCATACAGGTTTCTCAAGAGGCAGGTCAGGTGGTCTGGTATTCCCATCTCTTTCAGAATTTTCCATAGTTTATTGTGAACCACAGAGTCAAAGGCTTTGGCATAATCAATAAAGCAGAAATAGATGTTTTTCTGGAACTCTCTTGCTTTTTCAGTGATCCAGCGGATGTTGGCAATTTGATCTCTAGTTCCTCTGCCTTTTCTAAAACCAGCTTCAACATCTGGAAGTTCATGGTTCACATATTGCTGAAGCCTGGCTTGGAGAATTTTGAGCATTACTTTACTAGCATGTGAGATGAGTGCAATTGTGTGGTAGTTTGAGCATTCTTTATATACCTAGAAAAGCAACAGCCTATTTTCCAGATGTCCTGCTTGGCGTGGGCGGAATTCCTTCAATAGATATTAGTCTACTCAGGCTGCTATAAAAAAATTGAACAGCAGCTGTTTATTTTCTCACAGTTCTAGAATTCCATGATCAAGGTGCTGGCAAATTTAGTTTCTGGTGAGAGGATCTCTTTCTGGCTTGTAAATGGCCACCCTCTTGCTGTACCCTCACACAGCTATTCCTCACTATATCACAGAGAACAAAGAACACTGATGTCTTTTCCTCTTCTTAAAAGGACTCCAATCCTTTTGGATTGCAGGGACAGGGGAGCCTGGTGGGCAATCCCAGGGACAGGGGAGCCTGGTGGGCTGCCGTCTGTGGGGTTGCACAGAGTTGGACACAACTGAAGCGATGCAGCAGCAGCAGCAGCAGCTTACAACTTCTTTTAACCTTAATCACCTCTAAAGGATCCATCTCCAAATTTAGTCACATTAAGTGTTGGGGTTTCCACATAAAAATTGGTGTGGGGAGAAGGGGAGACACAATTCAGACCACCACAACAGTAACACAGAGAGCAATGCTCTACCATCATTTCCTGATAATTGTGACAGTGCAGTAGATGAAATACATAAGCTATATGTTAGTTTACTGTCTCAAATAGCTTCCTCACTTGGGGCATAAATTATTCAAATTGGATAGTTTGACTGACAATAAAACTGTTTAATTGCTCCATGTTCTCTCATTTAACTACCTGAAAAATTAAATACAAACCTCCTTTCAAAGGGTACATGATCTTAGATACCATTTAACACTTTTCAGAACTCATTTCTTCAGAGTAAAAGTCCACTACGAACACAAAGACAGTAATAATCAATAACAACAATCAGTTCAGTTCAGTCGCTCAGTCGTGTCTGACTTTTTACGACCTCATGAACCACAGCACGCCAGGCCTCCTTGTCCATCACCAACTCCCAGAGTCTACCCAAACCCATGTCCATTGAGTCGGTGATGCCATCCAACCATCTCATCCTCTGTTGTCCCCTTCTCCTGCCTTCAATCTTTCCCAGCATCAGGGTCTTTTCAAATGAGTCAGCTCTTTGCAGCAGGTGGCCAAAGTACTGGAGTTTCAGCTTCAACATCAGTCTTTCCAATGAACACCCAGGACTGATCTCCTTTTGGATGGACTGGTTGGATCTCCCTGCAGTCCAAGGGACTCTCAAGAGTCTTCTCCAACACCACAGTTCAAAAACATCAATTCTTCGGCGCTCAGCTTTCTTTATAGTCCAATTCTCACATCCATACATGACCACTGGAAAAACCATAGCCTTGACTAGATAGACCTTTGTTGACAAAGTAATGTCTCTGCTTTTTAATATGCTGTCTAGGCTAGTCATAACTTTCCTTTGAAGGAGTAAGCATCTTTCAATTTCATGCTGCAATCTCCATCTGCAGTGATTTTGGAGACCAGAAAAATAAAGTCAGCCACTGTTTCCACATCTATTTGCCATGAAGTGATGGCTCTGGATGCCATGATCTTCGTTTTCTGAATGTTGAGCTTTAAGCCAATTTTTCACTCTCCTCTTTCACTTTCATCAAGAGGCTCTTTAGTTCTTCTTCACTTTCTGCCATAGGGTGGTGTCATCTGCATATCTGAGGTCATTGATAATTCTCCCAGCAATCTTGATTCCAGCTTGTGCTTCTTCCAGCCCAGTGTTTCTCATGAGGTACTCTGTATATAAGTTAAATAAGCAGAGTGACAATATACAGCCTTGATGTACTCCTTTTCCTATTTAGAACCAGTCTGTTCTATGTCCAGTTCCAACTGTTGCTTCCTGACCTGCATATAGATTTCTCAAGAGACAGGTCATATGATGTGGTATTCCCATCTTTTCAGAATTTTCCACAGTTATTGTGATCCACACTGTCAAAGGCTTTGGCATAGTCAATAAAGCAGAAATATATGTTTTTCTGCAACTCTCTCGCTTTTTCGATGATCCAGCGGATGTTGGCAATTCGATCTCTGGTACCTCTGCCTTTTCTAAAACCAGCTTGAACATCTGGAATTTCACGGTTCACATACTGCTTAAGCCTGGCTTGGAGAATTTTGAGCATTACTTTACTAGCGTGTGAGATGAGTGCAATTGTGTGGTAATTTGAGCATTCTTTGGCATAGAGTGCCTGATGAACTATGAATGGAGGTTTGTGACACTTTACAGGAGACAGGAATCAAGACCATCCCCAAGAAAAAGAAATGCAAAAAAAGCAAAATGGCTATCTGAGGAGGCCTTACAAATAGCTGTGAAGAGAAGCGAAAAGCAAAAGATAAAAGCAAAGACATACCCATTTGAACGCAGAGTTCCAAAGAATAGCAAGGAGAGATAAGAAAGCCTTCCTCAGTGATCAATGCAAAGAAATAGAGGGAAACAATAGACTGGGGAAGACTAGAGATCTCTTCAAGAAAATTAGAGATACCAAGGGAACATTTCATGCAACGATGGGCTCAATGAAGGACAGAAATGGTATGGACCTAAGAGAAGCAGAAGATATTAAGAAGAGGTGGCAAGAATACACAGAACTGTACAAAAAAGATATTCACAACCCAGATAATCATGATGGTGTGATCATTCACACTCACCTAGAGCGAGACATCCTAGAATGTGAAGTCAAGTGGGCCTTAGGAAGCATCACTACAAACAAAGCTAGTGGAGGTGATGGAATTCCAGTTGAGCTATTTCAAATCCCAAAAGATGATCCTGTGAAAGTGCTACAGTCAATGTCAGCAAACTTGGAAAACTCAGTAGTGGCCACAGGACTGGGAAAGGTCAGTTTTCATTCTAGTCCCAAAGAAAGGCAATGCCAAAGAATAACAACAATAACACTATACATTTGTCTTCCTATTTTAAGCATTTAATTAACTTTTCCAAATTACTAAAAAGCCAAGAGAGAAAAAAATCTAAACTTCACTGAGCACTTACTATGTGTCTGGAATAATACTAGGCTCTTGGCATAATTATTCACTAAATCCGTACAGCAACCCTAAGGGCTATTATTGTATCCATTTACAGAGAAGGAAACTGAAGTGAAGTGGCTTGCCCACAGTTGAACTGAGAGTGGTGGAACCTGGATTTCAACCCATATTTTCTTAGCTCCAAAGTGTTCTCAGCAATATTATTTTGGGTAAAACTGAATATATATAATTTCAAGTAGATTAAGAAACTTCTATATTGTTAAAAATCATGGGATAAAATTATGTGTGTTTATTGAATGGTCTACAAGATACACTGTAGGAATTTTTAACTGATAGTTGCATATGGTAAAAAATTAAAAGATGAAAAAATATCCAGTGACTAGTAAGTCTTGATTACTAGTCCAGTGTCTTTTCTATTGCTTTCCAGTGGCAACCACTATTATCAGTTTCTTTGTGTTTCTTTTCAGATATTCTATGAATTGAATAACAGGACATGTACACACACATACACATTTTGAAAATACATACAGTGGCATATTAAATGCTGTTTTTCACTTTGCTTTTTTGGTAAACAGGATATTTCTCTCTGAGCAGGGCCACTGAAAAGTTAAAGAGTGTGAAGGAGACTGCTTCTATGTTGTAAAACATGCATGCAAGAAAATGTGCATATTCTTAATATTTGGATGAAGATCTTAAAAACAAATAGATTTTAAAGAAAACTAATTCAAGGCCATTTTATGTCTCTTTCTGTGACATCATTTCTATGTCTTGAGGAGAATGATTTTCAGCATCATTACTTTCTGAATTAAGCTTTGGGTTATAATGCTACCTAAAATCAACTCACATCTAATAGGAAATGTTATGCTGTTTGTTGTCTATGAAATATAGAATCCAAATTCTGGGATAACATGTGGCTACATCCTGGTAGTCTTTGAATTAAAAAACCTTCATACAATAACTTCTTTATGACAAGTCTTGGAGTTATGATAGTAAGAGATAAAAAGAATTGGAATCTACCACACTTATTTTACATATGAGAGTACCAAAATGTAAAGTAGTATGTCCGAAAACATACAAGAGATTCTTGACATTCAGCCCACTGCTGTCTCCATTTAAAAAATCTTAATAATCATTATCCTTATAAATATTTTATTCATTAAATTTGTCACAAAAAGGATATGATCCATACCATCCCCCAAAAAAGAAAAATAAGAAAAGCAATTACAATTGTTACAAATGATATTAGATGCGTGCTGTTTTCATATTTGGAAGTTAAGTTCTAGAGATGAGCTACAATTTCTCAAAGTATTCAACCTTGAGGGAGAATCTGGAAGAGGACAGAGAGTTAGTCTGTGGGATAAGAAAGCAAAGACTTTTCCTGCGTAGGGGGTGGCATTAAAGAACACCCAGAAAAGTTAGTGGGTGTAGGGAACAAAAGGATCTTTCAGAAGAAAGCTGTATGCAGCAATCCGTGTTAGTGAGATGGGAGAAGGGAGATTTCATTTTCTCTTTTAGCTTTTTGAAAGTTTTCTCTCTGAAGGGTAGTGGAGAATAAAATTAAATTTGAAGGCCTTTTGATTTATTTAAGAACATTAATTGCCATTACAATTTGTTTTTATTGTACTAGACTTCCTATAAAATTAAGACTATTTTTAGAGCCATTTTAGGTTCACAGCAAAGTTGAGGTGAAAGTACAGAGAATCCCTGCACCCTCCTTGCCCTGCACATGCCTTGTTTCTCCCACATCAACATCCCCACTAAGTTGACACCTTTGTTACAGTTGATGAACCTACAATGACACATCTTAATCACCCAAAGTCCATAGTTTACATCAGGGTTCAGTCTTTTGTACATTCTGTTGGCTTGGACAAACGCATAATGACATGTATCCATCATTACGGAATCACACAGAATGTTTTTGCTACCCTAAAAATCCCCTGTGCTCTGCCTGTTCATCTCTTCCAACCCCTCCCTCCTCTCCCGACCCAGCACTCATGGATCTTTTTACTGTCTCCATAATTTTGCTTTTCCAGAATGCTGTAGGTAGAAATCATACAATATGTACACTTTTCAGATTGTCTTTTTTCACTTAATAATATGTATATATAGTCCCTCCATGTTTTTTCAGGGCTTGATAGCTCATTTATTTTTAGTGTTGAATAATATTCCATTGTCTGGATATACCACAGCTCATTTATCCCTTCACCTATTGAAAGACATCTGGGTTGCTTTCAGGTTTTGGCAATTATAAATAAAGCTGATATAAACATCCCTGTGCAGGGTTTTGGGTGGACATAAGTTTTCAACTCCTGTGGGCAAACACCAAGGAGCACAACTGCTCAGTTGTACAGTAAGAGTATGTTTAGTTTTATAAGAAACCAGCAAACTGTCTTTCAAAGTATTGATACAGTTTTGCACTCCACCAGTAATGGATGAGAGTTCCTGCTGCTCCATTGTCTCACCAACATTCAGTGTTGTCAGAATTACACACTTTGATCATTCTTAGAGGTACATAGGAGCTTCCCAGGTGGGGCCGGTGGTAAAGAACCCGCCTGCCAATGCATGAGATGCAAGAGACGCAGGTTCGATCCCTGAGTCAGGAAGATCCTCTGGAGAAGGAAATGGCAACCCACTCCAGTATTCTTCCCTGGAGAATTCCATAGACAGAGGAGCCTGGTGGGTTACAGTCCATGGGGTCCCAAAGAGTCAGACACAACTGAAGCAACTTAGCACATACATAGGTGTGCTAAGTGTACATACACATCGGTATGTAGTGGTATCCCAGTTCTCTTAACAAATCTCTAAGTCATATGGCTTCCAGATCCCTCACTGCTCTGCTTGCCCTTCTCAAGAAGCTCTATTTTATGAAGAAACTGAGATTCAAAGAGATAAATTATTTGCTTAAAATCATACTGTCAACATCTGCGCTAAAATTTGTATTCATCATTATTTGCAATGAATTGGTTCACAATGTAGAGAATTTGTCGTCTTCTTCTTCTTCTTTTTTTTTTTTTTACTGTGAATAATGCTGTACTTTAAAAAATGTTACAGAGCCTGGGGGCTACGAGAAGAACGCTAGACACAATCTAAGATTCCTCTTTCACATGGAAGCATGCCTGCCTTTTTGAACAGTTTTGAAGTAAATCAGTGTTGTTTCTACTTCTCAGTTAATGAAAAGGATCACTTTTGAAGAATATGCTATTTTCCGGAGCTAAGAAATCCAAGGCAGGTAATGAAGATACTAAATTTTCAAAGTCTGATATTCACATTTAAGGTGATCTGTATATTCCTTTTGTATTTGGTACAAAAGCTGAAGCCCAGGTGGCTAAAGGGTAAAGAATTTTCCTGCCAATGCAGGGGATGCAGGAGACGTGGGTTTGATCCCTGGATCAGGAAGATTCCCCTGGAGGAAGGCATGGCAACCCATTCCAGTATTCTTGCCTGGAAAACCCCAGGGACAGAAGAGCTTGGTAGGCTACAGTCCAGGGGGTCGAAAAGAGTCAGACATAACTTAGTGACAGCGTTAGCATGCACAAGCTGTTTCTCTATCTCATCTTATCATTCTTAAGAATATGTAAACACATACACTGCATATTTGCCTGAGAGAATGAAATGTATGTAGTTACCCAGGTTTGTGTTCATTGGAAATGGTAAGATTTATGAATTGCTGAATTGAGGAGAGTGAAAAAGTTGGCTTAAAGCTCAACATTCAGAAAACTAACATTATGGCATCTTGTCCCATCACTTCATGGGAAATAGATGGGGAAACAGAGGAAACAGTGTCAGACTTTATTTTGGGGGGCTCCAAAATCACTGCAGATGGTGATTGCAGCCATGAAATTAAAAGACGCTTACTCCTTGGAAGCAAAGTTATGACTAACTTAGATAGCGTATTGAAAAGTAGAGACATTTCTTTGCTGACTAAGGTCCGTCTAGTCAAGTCTATGGTTTTTCCAGTGGTCATGTATGGATGTGAGAGTTGGACTGTGAAGAAAGCTGAGCACCAAAGAATTGATGCTTTTGAACTGTGGTGTTGGAGAAGACTCTTGAGAGTCCCTTGGACTGCAAGGAGATCCACCCAGTCCACTCTAAAGGAGATCAGTTCTGGGTGTTCATTGGAAGGACTGATTCTGAAGCTGAAACTCCAGTACTTTGGCCACCTCAGGTGAAGAGTTGACTCATTGGAAAAGACCCTGATGCTGGGAGGGATTGGGGGCAGGAGGAGAAGGGGATGACAGAGGATGAGATGGCTGGATGGCATCACCGACTCGATGGACATGAGTTTGGGTGAACTCTGGGAGCTGGTGATGGACAGGGGAGGCCTGGCGTGCTGCAATTAATGGGGTCACAGAATTGAACACAAATAAGCAACTGAACTGAACTGAACTGAATCAACCTTACCAAGAATCTGGGAAATGAGTGATTCTAATCTGCGATTTCTCCCTGAGGTCAGCTCTGCTGCTGCTGCTGCTGCTAAGTCACTTCAGTCGTGTCCGACTCTGTGCAACCCCATAGACGGCAGCCCACCAGGCTCCCCCATCCCTGGGATTCTCCAGGCAAGAACATTGGAGTGGGTTGCCATGTCTTTCTCCAATGCATGAAAATGAAAAGTGAAAGTGAAGTCGCTCAGTCATGTCCAACTCTTAGCGACCCCGTGGACTGCAGCCCACCAGGCTCCTCCATCCACGGGATTTTCCAGGCAAGAGTACTGGAGTGCGGTGCCACTGCCTTCTCCGGAGGTCAGCTCTAGGTCATCATATTCTGAGTCTTTATGCCACTTAGTCATGATGGGAATTACAGTTGACCTGGACTTCCTCATTGACATTTCCACGTAATTAGCTCCTTTTCATTCTAAACTTAAGCAGCAAGAAACTTCTGCTGTTCTTCTCAAGTGAAGTGAAGTGAGCTCGCTCAGTCGTGTCCGACTCTTTGCGACCCCATGGACTGTAGCCCACCAGGCTCTTCCATCCATGGGATTCTCCAGGCAAGGATACTGGAGTGGGTTGCCATTTCCTTCTCCAGGGGAACTTCCCGACCCAGGGATCGAACCCGGGTCTCCCGCATTGCATGCAGGCACTTTACCCTCTGAGCCACCGGGGAAAATATGCCCTCAAATTTATGGAGTCAGAAGTCCCAGTCAAAAGTCATACCATGGACATTACTGGCATATGATTCACCTATTGGGACTATGTAGGCAATACTAGTAAAGGAATTTTTCCCAGGTCCCCAGGGTATACTTAACAAATTAGAACCATTTCTTGCTAATTCAAACTCATTGGACACAGAAAAGTCTGAATTAGTAAAATCTTTAATCACATACTAATAAAATCTTTTAATTGTAATAATTTCAAACTTACACACTTGTTTTATCTTTCTCCCTATTGCGCCTGTCTGTTTGCTTCATTTTTTTTTTTCTGCACCATTTGAAGAGTTATTCCTTTATAATTCCTTTTAACTCTTATTACTACTTAAGTATTTCCTAAGAATAAGGGCATTCTCTTATACAACCATAGAACAGTCATCAAATTTGGGACTCAAACTGATACAACTGTTTTTATCTATCATTTATATTTTTCAATTATTCCAATAAGGTGGGTACGACAGACAGCAACTCTATTTACCTCAGTCCTCTTTGCTGTACAGAATCTTAGAGATCAACCTGTTTAATACCTACGAGTGCGTGCTAAGTCACTTCAGTCACATCCAACTTTTTGTGACCCTAGGTACTGTCAGGCTCCTCTGTCCATGAAATTTTTCAGGCAAGAATACTGGAGTGGGTTGCTATTTCCTTCTCCAGTGGATCTTCCCTACCCAGGGATAGAACCTGAGTCTCTATCTCTCCTGCATTGGCAGGCAGGTTCTTCACCACTAGCGCCACCTGGTAAGCCCATTAAATACCTATTAATGTTTTCAGCTTTTTCTTCCCTGAGCTCCAGAGATATCATAATTTCATAAGCAGTCAATCAGAAATTAATATCAACATTAGAGAATGACTGTGACCACACTGCACTCATATAATCCCAGCCTAAAAACAAAGAAAATCACCATTTCAGGCTCATCTTTCCTGCAGAATTATAAATGTGTAATTCCTGTTTTCTTTTTTTTTAATATTTAGATCAGTTCCTCTAACCCTGTTATAGTTTTCAAGACCACCTAGCTAGAAATGACTGATTCAGTTGAAACTTTTTCATTTTACATAGGAAGAAACAAGAATCTAGGCAACGTTTATTACTGAAAACTAAAGGGCAAATTGAGATCAAACCTCAGTAATTTTTGTCCTGTAGCCTGCTGCTGCTGCTGCTGCTGCTGCTGCTGCTGCTGCTGCTGAGTCGCTTCAGCCGTGTCCGACTCTGTGCGACCCCATAGACGGCAGCCCACCAGGCTCCCCCGTCCCTGGGATTCTCCAGGCAAGAACACTGGAGTGGGTTGCCATCTCCTCCTGCAATGCATGAAAGTGAAAAGTGAAAATGAAGTCTCTCAGTCGTGTCCGACTTTTCGAGACCACATGGACTGCAGCCTACCAGGCTCCTCCGCCCAAGGGATTTTCCAGGCAAGAGTACTGGATTGGAGTGCCATTGCCTTCTCCGTCCTGTAGCCTACTTGTGTTTAAAAGAGGAATCTTTAAGTAATCATTTAAGAAACTCACTGGTAATACATTTCCAGCATTGGAATTTCAGGCAGTTCTTAACAGGAAAACCAGGTCAGTGGTTGATCAGAGGTAGGGGTGGCTTTGAATGAAAAGGGGCACAAGGGAACTTTCAGATTAGCTAGGCTTGGAAAAATATCCTAGTAGGTTAGACTTTAGTTAGTTTTCCCTGAGAGCAAGTCTTGTTAAAGTGTATTTCAAAATGGTTCCTTTTCTTTTCCTTCTGCAGAAGATTTTTTTTTTTTTCCTTCTGATATTTACTATGAGAACCTGGCTGGCCTCCTAGGAGTAAATCTCACAATATTGTAGAGTGTAACTCTCTCCCATTAGCATAATCTTTGTTTACATTCTTATTTTTCGCTGGAACTATTGCTAAAGTCTTTTAACTGGCGCTCCTATCCCCAATCTCTGTCCTCCAGTTTTGTGCTGCCAGAAGATCTTATAAAATGAAACTTGGTCATTTAACTTCTCGCTTAAGAAACGATGGTTCCCTATTGCTGAAATTACAATATTAGTCAAATTTCCTTGGTATGACACACAAGACTCTTCATGACAGTATTCTAGTCTCTCCACCCAATACTATTCACTACACTCCTTCCACATGGCCAAGCTGATTCGTGGCAGCTATAATCTCCTATAGATCATGCTGCTTTAGGTTTCTTGTTGTTCCTGCTCCTGTAATGACCTCCATCTCCTTGTCCATTTAAAGGAAACCTTATCAACTCACCTGCGAATGCTGTAGACATAAGAGACTCCAGTTGGATCCCTGGGGCGGGAAGATCCCCTGGAGGAGGAAATGGCAATCCACTCCAGTATTCTTGCCTGGAGAATCCCACGGACAGCGGAACCTGGCAGGCTACAGTTCATGGAAGCAACTTAGCACTTATCATTTACACAAATATTACTTGCTTTCTGAAGCTTTTCCTCCTGTCCCCCATCCTCCAGCACTGACAATTAGTTTTATATAAAAAAAATAGCCCCTATATATTTCTCATAGCACCTTCAGTATTTTGGTTACACTTAACTGATGACATGGGACTATATTTTCTTGCTTTGGAATCCCCAGTGCCTAGCACTGCACTTGGTGTATATTTTAAAGTGGCCATATGACTAGGTTTATACCTGTTGACCTGGCTTAATTATTAACTGCACTCTCTTTCACTCTCAAAAGGGCCTTATTGGCAGATAAGTACTATATGCTGCTGATGCTAAGTCATTTCAGTCGTGTCCAACTCTGTGCGACCCCATAGACGGCAGCCCACCAGGTCCCCCGTCCCTGGGATTCTCCTGGCAAGAACACTAGAGTGGGTCGCCATTTCCTTCTCCAACGCATGACAGTGAAAAGTGAAAGTGAAGTCGCTCAGTCGTGTCCGACTCTTCGAGACCCCATGGACTGCAGCCTACCAGGCTCCTCCGTCCATGGGATTTTCCAGGAAAGAGAACTGGAGTGGGTTGCCATTGCCTTCTCCGAAGTACTATATAGCCACTCTCTATATGGTATAGGTCTTCCCCGGTGGCTCGGCGGTAAAGAATTTGCCTGCAATTCAGGAGCCACAGGAGACACCGGTTCGATCCCTGGGCCCGGAAAGATCCCCTGCAGAAGGACATGGCAACCCACTCCAGTATTCTTGCCGGGAGAATCCCATGGACAGAAGAGCCTGGTGGGCAAAAGCCCACTGGGTCTCAAAGAGTCGGATATGACTGAAGCGACTTAGCACACTATATTGGTATGTGAAGTGAAAGTCACTCAGTCATGTCTGACTCTTTGCGACCCACCAGCCTCCTTTGTCCATGGGGATTTTCCAGACCAGAATACTGGAGTGGGTAGCCTTTCCTTTCCTTTCTCCAGGGGATCTTCCCAACCCAGGGATCGAACCCAGGTCTCCCGCATTGCAGGCAGATTCTTTCCCAGCTGAGCCACACAGGAAGCCCTATATGGTGTATGCCTGGTAAATATTTGAATGGATGAATGAGTCTTCGTTTTCTTAATCAGCTCCAACATCTGAGCAGTTAATTCTATACAATAAATATAATGAGAATTTTTAAAAAAAAATTTTTTTTTAAGTTAGTTGCTAATGATGTCTCTTTCCTGAGCCTCACGCCCATGGATTTAACTACGCCTTGTTTCCCTGAGCAACAAATCATTCAGCAGCCTTTTGGACTCGTGGCATGGTTTCAGACTTTGCTGTAACTTGTCTCATTTTGTGGACTTCCCTGGTGGCTCAGACGGTAAATCATCTGCCTACAATGCGGGAGACCCACGTTCAATCCCTGGGTCGGGAAGATCTCCTGGAGAAGGACATGGCAACCCACTCCAATACTCTCGCCTGGAAAATCCCATGGACGGAGGAACCTGGTAGGCTACAGTCCATGGGGTCATTCCCTGATGCCGGTTTTTCAAAAGACAAAGGAATTAATAAGAACCAGATATCCCGCGGTGGAGGCTGAGATGTAAAAACAAAAGGTGTCAGAATTACCACTTAATCCTTGAAAAACTACCTTCAGGTTTAATTCATTACAGCCGGCGCCAAGCGTTTGTTTTGCCCCAAACAAGTATGGCCTCCATCAGAGTCAATTCCCTTTCCCTTGCGGACCAATCGAAATCCAGCTTTCAGGGCAACCGATGTCCTCACTTCCGCCTTGGCTGCTAGAGTCTAACTCTTTTAGGGAGTCCGGACGGTCCGCCTCCTATTCGGAACGGCTTCGGCGGCCAAAGCGACGAGGGCCGGAGGCAGCGGGCGGGATGAGCGCGACGCCCGGCGGAGGGGTACGAACCCTGCGGGTGCCCGGCCGCCACGGCTACGCTGCCGAGTTCTCCCCGTACCTGCCGGGCCGACTGGCCTGCGCCGCCTCGCAGCACTACGGCATCGCGGGTGAGGCCGGGTCGCGCCGAGCCTCCCGGGCGGGGGCGGGTTCCAGCCAAGGTTCAGCTCCTCCCCGTGGTCGGAAATCACTTCCGACAGTAGACGGCGCGGCAAAAGAAGGCCAGGGGTAGCCAAGGAGTTGGCTGGCTTCCTGACCGCTTTTGTCCAGTGTGGGGAGTTGGTCTAGAGTAGAGTGCCTCACCTTTCCACTTACTGTGCGGAAACAGGATGTGGAAAGTGCCTAGTGCCCGTAATCCTTACTCTTAAAGAGCGCACCAACTCCTTGGCCCGCAAGACACACACCCCGTCTGGTACGAGTGGCTCTGCGGAGAGCTAGCTGAACCCATGTGGCCCCTCCTACCGGTCCGACCGGACCCACAGCACTTGGAAGACGGTCTGCAGGATCACCCCAGTACCGGTTAATTGGACCACATTCACCACAGGCTGTGCGTCGTAAGGATGCACCCTGTTCAGTTCAGTTCAGTCGCTCAGTCGTGTCCGACTCTTTGCGACCCCATGGACTGCAGCACGCCAGGCCTCCTCCATGACCAGCTCCAGGAGCTTGCTCAAACTCATATCCATCCAGTCGGTGATGCCATCCAACCATCTCATCCTCTGTCGTCCCCTTCTCCTCCTGCCTTCAATCTTTCCCAGCATTAGGGTCTTTTCCAAGGAGTCAGTTCTTCGCATCAGCTGGCCAAAGTATTGGAGCTTCAGCATCAGTCCTTCCAATGAACAGACGCTAGGCGTTTCCCCGCAAGAACCAGCAAGAAATTCATGAAGCTCTGAGTCCTTTGTTGTCTTGGGAGGAATACAGACATATACAGGCAGTTAGAGGCTCAAGTTAATTGTCTCTGGTTGAAAGGCAGGATTCCCTTCTTGATTTTGGACTTTCTTTTAATTAATTTCCTAGCTCTTGTTTACACACTGAAATTCTATGAAACAATTCATTGCATAATATCAGATCGCGATAGTGTTGTGTTTTTTTTTTTTTTTGTAGAATCATACAGTTGAAAACAAGTGATATCTACAGCTCAGAAAGAGAGAAATATTTGCTTTTTATGTTTTCCCTATTGGCTTTTAGTCGTTGCAAATTCAGATTTGCGATACTTGCCCACCTTTAAGGTTGAAGACTCGTGAGTTTGTAATGATATTTTAAATTAAATCCTTAAAAATCTCTCTAAAAGGAGTTGGTGTTTTTTTCTAAGTCAATCAGCTTTTTTTTTTCTTCCAACCGCGTAACAAATCTAACTTTCTAAAATACACTGATCTTCAGTAAAATAACTCCTCTTTGATAGGTAATGGTATATTGTGTTCAGCACTTTACTGCCAAGTATGTGGTAAAATCCACCAGGTATGTGTTTTTAAATCACACACAATGTATTTGAGGTTTTTTGTGGAGGCAATGCGATGTATTATAGTAGAAGGTGTAGTCCCTGGTGTCTTTAAGCCTCAGTTTCCTCTCCTGTGAATAGGAATGATCACACGTGTTTGGGAGGTTTGGGTACATGTCATCCTGGCCATAGAGGATGCACTTAAATATCTCTCCCCTGTTCAGCTGTGTCTGGAATCCAAGTGTAGGTGAGATAGTAAATTTAATATTTAATTACTGAAGTACAATGTAGAGAGACAGAAATGGAGAGTGCAGTCCTCATCATTTTGTTTATGTGGTCTCAAGGAACTTTAGGGAGAAATTTGTGACTGTAGTATTGTTCTCAGTTCTTGATACCCCTTTGCCTTGACCTCAACTTTTTTCTCCTTTAGGCAGTGGAACTCTGCTAATATTGGATCAAAATGAATCTGGGCTTAGGCTTTTTAGAAGGTAAGATGGTTCTATTAAAATTAGATGTATTCTCTGTTGCTTTTGGTTTTAAATCTTTGTAATCAGTAAGATGTTTTAATTTGTAATATAAAAAAGCCTTCAGGATTTACATAGTGTGGAACTGATTTTTGCCATTAACTTGTGATTGTCACTTTTCTTCTAAATCTCTTGTTGTTCAGTATTCACTTATACATGATAAAACTTAAACATACAAAAATGTAAGCTAGTTGGTATCTTGTTTGACATTCCTAGCTTTGCTGTCTTCTTTTTTAAATTTATTTATTTGGCTGCATCGAGTCTTAGTTGCAGCACACAGGATATTTGTTGTGTCACATGGAATCTTTAGTTGTGGTGTGTGGCCTTAGTTGCCCAGGGCGTCTGGGATCTTAGTTCCCAGATCTGCATCCTCTGAATTGCAAGGTGGATTCTTAACCACTGGACCACCAGAAAAGTCACCTTTGTGTCTTAGTGTAGGTTAGCTTTACTCATTCAGGAACTAATTATTACCTTTTTCCCTTTCTTCACTCTGTACTTTTCTTATCTCTGTGACTGTTAGATTCATTAACACCTCCATCAGGGTTAGTCAAGGGTGGAGAAAGGAAAGGAAATTTCCTCAGAAAATAACTACCTGCTGATACCTCAGGTGAAAGATTTATGGGAAACACTGAAATTATTGATCTAAATTGATATTTTCAAGTGCTTGCTGATCCCTCCTTTGAACCACAGAAGACAGCGAGCACCCGTGTGGCAGCGTGTTCTCATGTAAACGGTGTCCTATTTCTAGTTGGAAGCCCTGATGTTAATTTGCTGTGCAGTTTCTGGCCTCGTAACTGGGCTGTTCTTTTAAGGTTCTCTGCACTTGTTTCTGCATCTATCACGTCTACTCTATGAATCTCCCATATTTGTGAAGACATTGTGAGATACTGTGTTAAAATATGTGATAAACTGAAAAAAAAAAAAAAGATTGTTACTATATGTTCAGCTGCCTGTGTAACTGGATTTTTTGGTTTTAATTTTCCTGGTGTAGCTTTGACTGGAATGATGGTTTGTTTGATGTGACCTGGAGTGAGAACAATGAGCATGTGCTGGTCACCTGTAGTGGTGATGGCTCCTTACAGCTCTGGGATACCGCCAGGGCCACAGGGCCTCTGCAGGTCTTCAAGGAGCACACTCAGGAGGTAGGAAGGAGGTCTTTCTGGGCTGATTATTTTTCTTTGGTTGAAATCCATTTGGGGGTGGACACATGGGGACACCAAGTTTAAGTTTTAGTGTTTCTTGTACATGTTAGATGTCACTGGTTATTTGATTATCCAAACATCAAGTACCTCTTGGCCTAAGGAGCTGGGAAAGAAGAAAAGGTCAGGCTTCTCATTAGTCAGTGAAAACGCCTCTGGTAGGAAGTATACTGTGGCACTGTTTCCTCCAGAGGCCCATTACTTTCTTTAGGCTTTAGAAAGGCTATGCCTCCATACACTGCCTTAAGATAGAGGTAGGCGGACTTTTCACCCAGACATTGTAAGATTGCCTTTAGGGCTTCACCAAGGATTTTCAGAATGTATTTAAGCATGAGCATGAAATCCTGAATATAAAGCAGAGCTTACCGAATAAGTTTTAAAACTAAATCTCGTTCATGTACTAGATATTGTCTGTGTGTATGGGTAGCACAGAAAATAGTTTGGCCTTCAGTCATATTAAAATACATATATACTTTTACTGAACATGATAGTAAAAATTTTCTCCTTGGGTGTGTTTTAAAGTTTTTCTCAGTAGATCCTTCAAATGAATACTTGCAAATTTACTTGCACATTTGTGTCCAGCACAGTTCCTGCTTCAGTAAATGCTTATTAGATGCAAGAGTGTTAGTTTTCTGTAATAACAGAGTAGTTATGTGAAGATTCTAAACATCATTTTTATAGCTCTAGCTATTAAAAATCATAATTTCTGAGATTGTGATGAACATAATAGAAAATTTCAGTTCTTCCATTTTATTGTGAAGGAGGATCTTTGAGTAGATGTAGTTATGAATGATTGTATTTTGATAGAACCACTGAACACTAAGACAGCTTTGATAAGGGAGGAACTTTAGCTTTAGGATGTTCAGTGCAAGAATGCTCACAAAGCAGCATGTCCAGAATTCAGTGTTTTTTGTGGTACCTTCATAATTTTTACCATTTCCATGTATTACTTACAGTTAACTGAATGTTTTTTCTTTCTTTTTTAAAATTATTTTTCCTCTCAAAAATTTTTTCTTAAATCTTTGGGCCTTGTATTGTTTCTCTGTATAAATTCTAGGGTTGTAACTAACAAATCATAAAGTAATATATCCAGTTATATTAAATCTGAGAAACTGGTTTAATGTTTTCCTTTAAATGAACTTGGCATTGTTATTTCACTTATCCTAAAACAGCATATATTCATGAACCATGGAACTGATGGCTAACTTAGTGTGTACATTTATTGACTGTATGGTAAAATAAATACATAATAAGATTAAATGTAGGTACCAGTTAAAATCATGTCTTGTACAACTGTGTACAACTTGTGTATAATGCTACAATTCTGAAAAATACTGTTCTAGAATGTTCTCTGTGATTGCAGCTCCATCTTTACTTCATCTCAGTGAAAGTGAATTTCACTCTCTTATATGATAACTTATTTGGCTTTGATTTTTAAGATTTGCTTGTTTGTTTTTTGGCTGTGGTGGCTGCACACAGGCTTTCTCTAGTTGCAGCAGGCAGGGTTTACTCTTCTTTGCGATGTGCAAGCTTCTCATTGCAGTGACTTCTTCAGAGCACGGGCTCTCGGCCGTGGACTCCAGGAGCTGCAGTGCATGGGCTCAGTAGTTGCGGCAGACAGGCTTAGTTGCTCTGTGGCATGAGGGATCTTTCCCAACCAGGTATCGAACTCGTATTGCCGGCGTGGCAAATTGGATTCTTAACCACTGAACCACCGGGGAAGCCCCTATTTGGCTTTTTGATTGCTCTACTGGTTAGACAGTTGCTTTCTTAAAACCAAATCTATCTTCAGTATCAACCCACTGTTGCTTCTAATGCCTTTCTCTGACATGATGAAACCAAGTCCTGTCCCCACTTCATGCCCTCTCTAAATCTTCTCTCTTCCAGACTGTGCATTTGTATTAATAATTCCATTGGCCTGTCCTCAGCTCATACAGTCTCTTTATTTTTCACCCTCCTGGTAAACTCCTTTGGGTAATCTCCTGTTTTACAGTGTTGCTTTAAACATTGTAAACCTAATTTATTCCAGAAATATGATTATGTGTGTTGAGCTTTTTCTGACTTTGCCACCATGATCTTAAGCCTCTACTTCTATTAGGGTCTCCCTGGTGGCTCAGACGGTAAAGCGTCTGCCTTCAGTGTGGGAAACCTGGGTTCAATCCTGGGTGGGGAAGATCCCCTGGAGAAGGAAATAAATGGCAACCCACTCCAGTACTCTTGCCTGGAAGATTCCATGGACAGAGGAGCCTTGTAGGCTACAGTCCATGGAGTTGCAAAGAGTCCGACATGACTGAGCGACTTCACTTCTTCACTTCTTCTAATAATATTACTTAACATGGTTGTAATATTTTCCTGAGCCAAGTTGTAGTGCTGGGTTACTTTTAGTCAACTTGTAAAACGTACCTCGATCTTTGTTATTTGAGTTACTGTTAAACTAGTAGTTTATAAGTTTTTTGCTATAGTTATATAACTAATTTTTTTAACTGAAGACATGTTATTACTTGTTTTTTCAGACTTTTATTCTAGGTTGTCCTTCTTCATTTTTTTTCAAATGCAATTTTTGATAAACATTTGTATCAGATGCCTAGGCCATTAGAATAAGAGAAAACCTGAGTAAAAGTGCATTCAACAATCAGAGTGTGTTATTTCACATAACCAGGCATATGGAGGTGGGATGGGTCCAGGTTTGGTTAATTTAGGCTTGACAATATCATCAAATACCCAGGTTTCTCCCACCTTTCCACTCTACTCTCCTCAGTGGATTTCTTTATTCTTACACTCCCTATGGTTCCAGTTATTAGCTTGCTGCAAACGTAATTGTGGTTTTGGACCATGAATCTTAAATCATTATAACTAGGCTCTAAAAGAAAACTTTATTATCAAAATAAGAAGCATTATAATCAACACATTTTTGCCATGAGAAATAACTTTATTCCTGTAACATAAAAATCCATGCTTTGGTGGGATGTAATGAACTCTTGGAAAGCATTTTCTGCTCCTGCTGTTTGTGGAAGTGTTTTCCCTGCAGAAAGTTAGGATGCTTGAAGAAGTGGTAGTCGGTGAGTCAGAGGTCTGGTGAATATGGTGGGTGAGGTAAAACTTCGTAGTCCAATTTGTTCAACTTTTGAAGCGTTGGTTGTGCAATGTGCGGTTGGGCGTTGTCATAGAGAAGAATTGGGCTCTTGCTGTTGACCAATAGCAGCGGCAGGTCTTGCAGTTTTTGGCAGGTCTCACCCATTTCCTGAGCATACTTCTCAGCTATAATGGAATTCAGAAATCTGTAGTGCATCAGACCAACAGCAGACCACCAAGCAGAGACCATGACCTTTTTTGGGTGCAAGTTTGGCTTTGGGAAGTGCTTTGGAGCTTCTCAGTCTAACCACTGAGCTGGTCAAGGCTCGTTGTCCTATAGAATCCACTTTTTGTTGCACATCACAATCCGATCAAGAAATGGTTTATTGTTGTTGCATAGAACAAGAGAAGGTGACACTTCAAAAGACAGTTTCTTTTGATTTGTGGTCAGCTCATGAGGCACCCACTTACTGAATTTGTTCACTTTTCCAATTTGCTTCAAATGCTGAACAACCATGGTCGACATTGAGTTCTTTGGCAGCTTCTTGTGTAGTTCTAAGAGGATCAGCTTCGGTGATCGCTCTCAGTTGGTGGTTGTCAACTTCTGATGGCAGGCCACTATGCTCCTCATCTTCAAAGCTCTTGTCTCCTTTGCAAAACTTCCTGAACCACCACTGCATTGTCCGTTTGTTAGCAGTTCCTGGGCCAAATGCATTGTTGATATTGCAAGTTGTCTCTGCTGCTTTATGACCCATTTTGAACTTGAATAAGAAAATTGCTTGACTTTGCTTTTTGTCTAACATCATTTCCATGGTCTAAAATACATATGAACAGCGAGTAATAAGTCATTAGCAAAAAAACATAAAGCAAGAAACGTGCATTTAAATGATGTATAACATAACCACATTTATTTAAGAATGGATTTCAATGTCAAATGGCACATTTCAGCAGTGCAAAAAGCTCAATTACTTTTGCACCAGCCTAGAATCATCTCCAGAGAAGGCAATGGCACCCCACTCCAGTACTCTTGCCTGGAAAATCCCATGGGCGGAGGAGCCTGGTAGGCTGCAGTCCATGGGGTCGCGAAGGGTCGGACACGACTGAGCAACTTCATTTTCACTTTTCACTTTCATGCATTGGAGAAGGAAATGACAACCCACTCCAGTGTTCTTGCCTGGAGAATCCCAGGGACGGGGGAACCTGGTGGGCTGCCGTCTACGGGGTCGCACAGGGTCGGACACGACTGAAGCGACAGCAGCAGCAGTATCATCTTACTATATGCCCAGTCTCAACTCTGTCACTTGTGAGGGAAACAAGCCACCACCCATCTGCTTTCACCTGAGTAAGTTCACCCCTGGGATGAGCGAGGAAGGGACAGAGCTTTCCCTAAAGGACAGAGCTGTGATTCAGGTGAGCAGGAGAAAGGGAGATTGGTGGTTGGGAAGGTACCCGTCAGTACGTGCTGCAGTATTCTTGTCTTTCTCATGATGTTTAGTAAAAGTCAAACCACACCAAGCAGGATGATGAGTGGAGGACTGTCAGGCCCTCAGAAAGGTCATCCTCCATGAGATTAAGAGAATTTCTGGTAATCGGCCTAAAAGCTCAGTATTAAGATACCAAGTATCTGGCATTTTTCATTAGAGAGAAAAATTTATTTAAAGTTTGTCTCTTACACCAAGTATGCAGAAACAAAAGGACTGATTTAAAATCAAACAGTTTTGGGAGCTACTAAATATTCATTGAATATTCAGCAAACTGTGTTGAATAAATTAAGTTCAGCCATTAGTTTTCTGATAGTCAGATGAATAGTCACTGAAGCAAAAAGGAGACATCCAAGACCTAGATGTATTTTAGGCCCAAAGGAATGAAAGTGACATGAAAAGGAAAAAACGCATGGACATTTTCCCTTTGCATGGCTTCTAAACTTAGCATCAAAGCAGGAGTTGATTTTTCTCTGTATTGTTTAACTGTAGAGGCCATTATGTCTTTTGAGCCCTATAGAATGCCTTTAGCTTAGCCTGCTGTTGAATATATAATGGGAATGAAGAATGAGAAAACTTTAAAAGATTCAGCAAGGAGAAAAAAGAGTGAATTGAGACTTCTGTTTCTGACTTCATGGCTTATAGCATAGTGCTGTTGAGAGTGAGTTAAAAGTGACTTTAAAGATGACAGATTCAGTTTAATACTTCGACATCTGATTCTCAGTGTGCTTATTACAGTTTTTAAAAATAGTTAAAGTTTGTCTTCATTGTGAAATAGTGAGGCGTATCAGTTTGCTGAAAAACCTTAAGAGATATTTGATCCATCTAAAGTCTTTGATCATGAATTGATAAATAAAGAATCAAGGCATTTATCCTGCTTTTCCTGTATGAATTTCATTGTGGGGTAATCAAATAGTTAGTATGGAAAATTTCTTGTATTAGAATCTTCCTAATACAATAGGAAGCTAAAAAAAAAAAAAGACTGAACTGAATGGAATCAAGCCTCTAGATCTAAATTCCAATTTAAATAAAATAAGAAGGGTAGAGGAAAAAGTTGAACACTACCATGAGGAAACAAGTCAAATTCAGAATGTAGAACATTCCGTAGGACCAATAATTTTGTTTCTTCAGCAAATAAATGTCATTGGTGGGGTAAGACGGCAGGAAAACCAAGGTGGGGAGCAAATTTTCTTAGATTAGAAAAGATTTAAGAGGCATAACAGCTGAGTATAAAATAGGCACTTTGGGTCCTCGTTTAGATCCGGGTGTGCATGCTCCATTGTGACCCACTCTTTGCGACCCCATGGACTGTAGCCCACCAGGCTCCTCCTCCATCCATGGAATTTTCTAGGCAAGAATACTGGAGTGGGTTGCCATTTCCTCCTCCAGGGGATCTTTGTGACCCAGGGATCTAACCTACATCTGTTGCATCTCCTGCACTGGAGGTGGGTTTTTTGGTTTTTTGGGTTTTTTTTTTAACCAACTGCGCCTCCTGGTAAACCAGCTAGAAAAGATGATTTTGATGCAGTTAGGGAAATAGGAATATGGACTAAGTATTAGGTGATGTTAAGGAGCTGTTGTTAATCTAAGGTGTGAAAATGGCCTTGTGCTCATGTAAAAGGTGAAAACATTCTTACTTCTGAAGTATTTGTGAATGAAATAGTCTGATGGATTAAAATACTCCAACAGTCGTTCAGTCAGTAACGGAACAGATGAAATAGGATGGGTAAAATGTTGATAATTACAGGTGTGTGATGGATACCTGAGGATTTGTTATGCTGTTTTCTCTACTCTTATGTGCATTTTAAAATATCTATAATGGAAAATACTTTTTAATTTGTTTCATATTTTTAAAATGTAGCCCTTTCTAATCACTCAGTAATTAAAATTCAGTGTCCCTTTCCTTTGTATTGATATAGATAAGTATGAACATTCTGGATACAGTTTTTATTTGATGATTTTTAATTAAATAGACCAACTTGAAAAAGGGCAATACTGTGCGGTAGATTAAAACTGAGCTGTATGGGAATTGGATTCAGTAATAGAATTTGTCCTCCTCAAACTGTGGTTTTGATGAGATTCAGATTTCATAAAGCCCCACAAAGTATTGTTCAGTGTGTTTTTTTTTTTTCTTTTTGCAATTTCCCAATTAATTTTCTTCACCACTACCAAGAGCAATTTCATAAGATAGGCCTTCAGAGGACCCTGTTTTTAAAATATAGCTGCATATCACTCTTCTTTTTATATTTAACTTAACCATTTGCCATGTCCGCTCTTTGAATGGGAGTGGAGCCGGGAATTGGGACTGGGGAAAAGATAGAAGGGTGGACTAATGTGAGATGTGCTTTCCATCTAGATTGTTTCTCTGTTCCTCATTCAGTCCAGAAACTGATTAACTCTCTGTCTGCAAGGAACTGTATAAGGCCTAACAGGGAAGATGAATAAGTCAGGCAAAGTCCTTTCCCTCTCTGGGAAAGAAAGGCTTAAGCTGCTGGGTTAGTTAATTTGGAATGTAATACATGCTGTGAATGTACAGAGTGCTATGAGAGGGGAGGATCTGGCCTGGGGGAAGGGATGGGGGTGGGTGTGTGTGGGGGGACATCCTTGAGTCTGAGGAGACAGTTGGAATGAACTATTCAGGTGGAGATGTCAGAGGACAGGGTTCAAGGCAAAAGAAACTGCTTGCTTGCAAGGGAAGGGCTGAGTACGTGTGCTTGGAGCAGTTAGCATTTTGGCTGTTATGCTAAGATCAGTGGAAGAATACTGCAGATTTAAAAATTTTCCAAGGATACACTTTGTGCATATAAAATATATGTGAGTTGTCAAAATATATAGTGAGCACTTACATATTCATCATTTAGGTTAAGAAATAAAACATTGCCTGTACCATTGGAGCCCCTGGTTACTGCTTCTGTCCTTCCTGTAGCTTCTTTTTTCTGAGTCAGTCCTTCATCCTCCTTTTTTCCCAATAATAACCATTATCCTGAATTTTCTATTTATATCTTCTTTATTTTTCCTTTTAGTTTTATGCATATACATGCACAGTTTTGCATGATTTTGACCTTTGGCTGAAAAGCAACAGCAGGAGTGAATCTCAGTGTTGAGTGAAGATGGTAAGCTGTAGGAGCCACGTAGTAACCATGTGGAAACCAAGTGGGCAACAGAGGATGAGGTGGTTAGATAGCATCACCAACTCAATGGACATGGATTTCAGCAAACGCTGGGAGATAGTGGAGGTCAGAGGAGCCTAGCATGCTGCAGCCCATGGGGTCACAGAGTCAGATCCCACTTCCCAACTGACCAACAGCAAATGGGTAATGGATTGGAGGTGAACAAGAATGGAGGAGGGAGCAGTTAGAAGCATCCTGTAATGTAGGTGGTCGCTTATGGTTGATGGTTGTAACCTCTTCAGAGAAATTATATACAAACTCATGGCCCTTTGGAGTCTTGTCACTCTGAGCCGTTTGACCTTGCTGGTCTTAAGGTGTGATGAGCTTGTTTCCTTCTAGGCTTGCTCTTTGCTTTGGAAACCTTTCCTCTCAAATCTGCAAGGTTCTGTCTCACTGCACTCAGGTCTCTGTTCAGAGACATCTTCACTGACCACTTTACTGAGCAGTGACCTGCCCCCTCCCCACCCTTGTTATTATTTTCTAGTCTTCTTACTTTGCATTATTTTTCTGAATAGTTCTTTTTGATCGCAACCTGAAATTATATACTTATAGCACATCTTCAGTTGCTAAAATATAAGATCCACGAAGGCTGGTACTTTATCTGTTTTGCCTAACACTATACTCTTAGTCCCTTGTTCACAGTAAACATTTTTTGAATAGATTTGACTTGAGATTGGGATAATGGAATCCAGTCATTCCTTTTTGGCTGTCTCCCAAACATCTCTCTTGCTGTAAATTTTTTTCAGGGCTTGAGGTTAATGCCCAAACCCTGTCCTTCCGAGACATTTCCACTTGACTATCAGGCTGTCACCTCAAACTCACCATGTCTAAAATTACACATTATCACTCTTCCTGCAGTCTTCCAGTGTTGTTAATGCCACCATTGCTGACAGTCCCCAGGCACAAAACCTTGGTGTTATCTTGCGGCGTTCACTAGTTCCCATCCCTAGGGAGCTTATGTCCCCATTTGTGTCTTTGAGGGAGTTTCTGGTCGCTGTTTTCACCTCTGCCTTCTGCTGTTGACATTTTAGCCAGCCTGCAGGGCCTTGCAAAGATTCTTCTCTTCTGGGCATCAAGCTGAATTTTTCCGTCCCACCAGCTTTTGTATTCATGGTCTACAGTTTTTGTGTTTTAAACACAGTATCCTGGCTTATACTGTTACGTTTCCATGTCCTAGTATTTTTAAACACAGTAAAGCAAACAAAAAGTATTTATTGATTGAATCACCTTTATCTCCTTCTTTTTTATCCCATTTTAAACCTCACCATGTGTGTTCGATGCTCAGTCTTGTTGTCCTAGGCCTTGATGCTTGCTGCTTTGTCCTGTGTCACGTAGCAGAGCTGGCAGCAGCATAGTTTTCATACCTCCTGTCTTTTGTTATCTTTGGGGCTGGGTTTTCTCTGAGCCCATGGAGGCTCTTGAAGTTTTAAAAATGAGAAGTCATAAGGTTTCAAGTCTTATGTCACACTGGAAATGTGTAGGGGCAGAGGAGTCTGAGCTAATGATGTTAGCAGTAGCTCTTTATAATTACTTAGCAACGATGCGGGTTGTGGAGATAGATTTGGTTTTTTAAATCATTATATTGCAATGAGCACAGACTCTTTAGGTCTCAAGATCTTTTCTGATTGCCTCCAAGCTTATCTTTTTCCATCCGTAACTGACAGATGACTTCAGCACCTCTTTGGATTTTGCTGACCCTACTGTGTACTTTATGAGCTACTCTGTTGCTGGGTTGCGATTTCTATAGTGTTCCAACTGCTCTTCTTTTGTAAGAATACAGGTTGCAGCTGGGCCAGAACTAGAGTGGTGAAGTGCTTACCTTGGATATATAATTTAAGTGAAGTGAAAGTGAAGTTGCTCAGTTATGTCTGACCCTTTGCGACCCCATGGAATGTAGCCCACCAGGCTCCTCCGTCCATGGGATTTTCCAGGCAAGAGTACTGGAGTGGGTTGCCATTTCCTTCTCTGGGAGATCTTCCCGACCCAGGGGTTGAACCTGGGTCTCCCGCATTGCAGGCAGACACCTTACTGTCTGAGCCACCCCAAAAAACCTCCCAGGTGGCACTGGTGCGAAAGAACTCGCCTGCCAAAGCGGGAGACACGAGACACGGGTTTGATCCCTGGTCAGGAAGATCCCCTGGAGGAGGAAATGGCAACCCACTCCAGTATTTTTGCCTGGAAAATTCCGTGGAGAGAGGAACCTGGCAGGCTACAGCCCATAGGGTCGCAAAGAGTCCGACAGGACTGCATGACTGACACAAAAAGCTCAGTAGTCAGGATAAATAATCTCTTGTGTTCATGCTAAGTCGCTTCAGTTGTGTGTCAGACTCTGTGACGCCGTGGACTGTAGCCAGTCAGGCTCCTCTGTCCATGGGATTCTCCAGGTAAGAATCCTGGAGTGGGGTGCCTCCTCCAGTGGACCTTTCTGACCCAGGGCTTGAACGTGTGTGCCTTGAGTCTCTTACATCCCCTGGATGGGCAGGCATGTTCTTTACCACTAGCGCCACCCGGGAAGCCCTAAACAATCTCTTAATGCAGTATTTTTGAAATCAAAATTAATGTAAATCTACAATGAGCAAAATATCAAAGTTTTAAGTAAAGGCAGAATCAGTGTTACTAATTTTTTTGGTTTTAAACTCAGGTTCCAATATGGCTAGGCATAGCATTAGGCAGCAGAGAACAGGGAACCCATACTTTAGCTGCCACAAACCCCAGACAGTCATACTTCCTACATAAATATGGTAGAGTTTTTAGATTCAAAATAAACCTGCTGGCTGTTCACACTTAATGGCATATTCTCGGGTCTGGAGCAGGACTGCTTTTGTGAAGTTTCATTATGCACATAATTTAGTTGAACTTAGGTGATCTGTATATGACCTGTTTTATCTGATAACAGGATTAAAACTGTTTCCATAAGTTTTCAAATAATTCACTTAAAGTGATTTACTGAGAGGAGCATTAGATAACTGAAGCTGTTTATCAATAGATCTGAAAGGAAAACCTGGTTCCTATATGCTTTTATCAAGAGAGACTAAAAAAGGGATATTAATTGAATTTTAATACTTTCTGATAAACATTGGCCTGGCGAGTGTTTTTAGATGACTAACTTTCTAATCTTCTCTGATACTTCTTCAGGGTGCTGCAGACAGTGATTTATTGGGAGGTTTAAACATACGTATAATTTGTTTTAGTGGAGAAGATCTTATAAATACTCTGTAGGATTCTCACCTCTGTAGAGTGGAGTCTTATCTGTTAGGGGTAAGTCTAGGGGCATAGACACGATGACCTTTGTCTGACACCGTGGGGAGATTTGTAGAGCTTTGATGTTTTAACCAAATGAATTAGTTGTTATAACTGACTATTCTGTTATAAACAGATAAGATGTAATGTTGAACTTGATGCGCTTTCCTTTTTTTTTAAATTAAATTTATTTATTTTAATTGGAGGATAATTACAATACTGTGATGGTTTCTGCCGTACATCAGCATGAATCGGTCATAGGTATACATGTGTCTCCCCCGCCCCAGCTCTTTCACTTTATAAATGACACTTTTAAATGTTTTAGGTGTACAGTGTTGACTGGAGCCAAACGAGAGGTGAACAGCTTGTGGTGTCTGGCTCATGGGATCAAACGGCCAAGCTGGTATGTCAGCATTACTGTGTGTAAAACCAGATATTCCCTTCCCCAGAGTGTCCACTGAAGTTTTTTATTTTCTAGAACATAAGTCTCTTGCTTTTCAGTTAGACAGCTAATTTTCTTTTCAAAAAACATTATACTCAAGTGTTTATTAGAATTTAAAATTTTCTAATCTTTGAGCTATAAATTAATAATTAGCTCAGCATTGATTATTTTGGCCTCTTAAATGCTATACTGCTTTATATAAAAATATACTTTACATAAATCCTTGAGATATATGTGTATATTGTGTGTGTATATATATGATGAATCATATATAGTATATATAAAGCATAAATTTTAATTTACTGCTGTTAAGTGATTGATCTGTTCCTTTATTTGTAGTGGGATCCAACTGTTGGAAAGTCTCTGTGCACTTTTAGAGGCCATGAAAGTGTCATTTATAGCACGATCTGGTCTCCCCACATTCCTGGCTGCTTTGCTTCATCCTCAGGTAAATAATACATTTACCAAAAACCTTGTTTGTGGTGAATGGTGACCTCACTTTCCCCAGAAGGTGGCGCTGTGTACCTTAGGTTTGGAGAAGTAAGCATTCCTCCTTAAACTCTTGAGACTATTTCATTCTTTCTTAGTCTCTAGACAAGAATTAGCCAACCTGCTTCTAACCTTTTGCCTTAACATGTACTCTTTTGGTGAGATGAGAGGTCAGGGACAAAGTGAGGACTCTGACATCGAACTTGATTGAATCTGGAAACTCTTTTCAGTGGTCAATTGTGGGACCTCAGGGTGAGGTGATGACTTTTCTCGTCAGTAAAATGGGGCTAAGAATGTCTGATTTGTGGAGTTGTTCACAGGATGAAATAAGGAAACACAAAATGTCTCGCACATCGTTAACCTCCTTTGCTTGATATTTACCCCTCTTTTAGGGATATTCTCTTTGACTCGTTGCCACTAAGCCATAGCAAGACTGTATTTGGTATGATCATTTTTCCTGTTTGCTTTTAATGTATGTCTTCAATTCTAATATTAAGTAGATACATACATTTCTATATCTCTATATTTTTTAATGGAGAGAACTCATTTTATAGACATTTAAAAATTAGATTTTGTATTGTTTGCACTGTTTGCATGAGGGTTTACAAATTTGGTTCTTTAGGCCGATTCATAAATCATGTATAATCTGAACAATATAACATACATAATTTGTAGAGAAACATTGCACAGCTTGTCTGCACTCCATTTAAAACAACATGGGCCACCTGCCAAATGGTCATTGAAATAGCGCCCGCATCTTCGCTCGCCCCTGGCTGCTCTAGAGCACCTCTCCCCTGGCTGTTTGCCTTTCTCTCACACCCTGCAGCCCTGCCCTCACAGCTCTTGTACTTTCATTCTTTTACCTTTTTCTCCACCAGCCTAGCCTGTCATACTTCTGTGGTCCTGGCTTTACATGAACAAGTTCAGTGGCAGGGTCCTCCCAGAGGATGATGGGAAGAAGAGGCTTGAGACAGCAAGAACAATTTTCCTTTCTGTCCCTGGTTCGAAGGTAGAGTCATTCCCAGTGGGGAAACAGTATGTTGGAAGTCAGAGTTATATTCATGTGGTTTAGAATGGAATATTAATTCTTAGTAATATCATAATATCTGTCATACCATGACTTTTCGTAATATAAATTTGACAAGCACAACTTTTAATGAACAAATATGGTTTAATTAATGATTAATTCATGATTAACGGTCTGTCTTAGGTAGATCATAACCAGTTATGAATCTTTCCAAGTTGGAAACCAGTCTAGCTCCTTTTATTAGTTACTGAGCTGTTTTGGCTTAGATGGCTTTATCTTTGGTTTGTTGATCAGAATAAGGTTGCTAAGTCTGAGTAACAGTTACAATAATGTATAACATATGTTAATTAATCATAAATGTTTGTGGTGATTGACAAGATAATATCAGCACTCTTTATTTCTTGTTTCTTGTATAACTATCAAAAAGGAAATTTATGAAGAGAAAACAGAAATGGTAACCCTGAAAATTTCTATTTGAGAATATACATAGTAAAGAAATTCAGACAACACAGAGACATGCCAAATAAAAAATAACTGCTCATTCCCCCTCTCCTATAGAACTGCTGTTAGTAACATTTTCCTCTATTCCTCCATAAAAAGTCTATGTCCATTCCAAATATATTAAAGTTTTTTATCTTCTAGAACATACTTCTCTTGCTTTTCAGTTAGACAGCTAATTTTCTTTTCAAAAAACATTATACTAAAGCGTTTATTAGAACTTAAAATTTTCTAATCTTTAAAATAAATTAGTAATTAGCTCAAAAGGAGGGTTTGTGGCATAGTAAAAGTTGGGGTAAGCTCTAAAACTCTCACTGTGCCTTTGCCATTTCAAGAGAGACAAGAAAATTTGCTTCCCAAGTTGTGTACTTGCAGTGCACTTCTTTGTGTATTTTCTTTGCTTGAATTGTTTTCATGTATTTCCAATAGGGCATGTGTCTTCTTCAGCATAGCTGAGTGCCTTACACAAGCAAACACTACAGTTTTTCGATTACTATTATATAAGCTATGGAAATAACTGTATTATCAAAATTTTTAAAACATATTTAAGGTTAATTTTGATTGTCAAAAGGGGTATTGTTGGTGAATCATTCAGGTCTTTAGTGAATGCTGTTGTCTGGGCACTGAAGATACACTGAACATGTAGTCTAGTGGGAAAGAGAGATGCTAAGAAAAAAAACCTAGGGACAGCAACGATGAGGAGTGTGAAGTTCTTTGAGAAAGAGGTCACAGCACAGTGGTTATGGACACAGACTCTGGAGCTGGACTTCCTGTGATCAGATTCTCCTTTCACTGCTCTTACATGGCTTCAGTCATGCTACTTAACCTCTGTCTCTTCATTCCTCATTTAAAAAATAAGAGTGATAATAATAACCTGTGTTGTGGAGTTTTGATGAGGATTAAGTGAATTAATTAAGATACAAGCTTGAAGGCTTAGGACCATGCCTGGCACAGAGTAAGGGCTCTCTGAGTGGTGCCTCGTGTCATTAACGTGTGTGCTCAGGATTCATGGGAACACAGCAAAGGATTCTTGAGCTTGTCAAAACTGGCTGGTCAGAGCAACTTCCCTAAGGAAATAGTTCTTCAGCTGCTACCTTATGAACAAGTAGATGAGGAAGTGAGAAGTGGGAAGTAAAGGGATGAATGTGGAGAGTATAGGGCATGTTGGAGGAAGATTTGCATGGTCTTTGCATGCGTTATGTGCTGTAAGGATTGAGAGTCAGTGCTTACCTGAGAACTAAAACCCTGGGAACCGAGTTTCAGGTAACTTGCTCCAGGTGGAATCTGAAATGTATGCTTGTATAATAACATACCTGTCCAGTGATCCTGAAACCTGGCCCACCATCGCAGTCCGTTGTTGCTGTTTAGTCGCTAAGTCGAGTTTGGCTTTTTTGCGACCCCATGGACTGTAGCCCACCAGACTTCTCTGTCCATGGGGTTTTCCTGACAAAAATATTGGAGTGGATTGCCCTTTCCTTCTGCAGGGGGTCTTCCTGACCCAGGGATCAAACCCGCGTCTCCTGCACTGGCAGGTGGATTCTTTACCCCGAGCTACCAAGGAAGAAAGTGAAAGTGAAGTCGCTCAGTCGTAAAAAACAACAGAATTCTAGCCTTCATCTTAGTCCTACTGAATCAGATGCCTCTGAGAGGTGTATTTTTTAATCACCCAAGCCGAGTCTAGTGATGAGCCTGATTTGGGAAACACCGTACTAGTCTGTGATGTTGCTCTGTTTAAGATGTCTAATGAATAGCTTATTTCTGTTGATGTAATGGAAATTTCGTGTTTATTTTTAACAGAAATATACTTATCTTTTAAAAACTCTATGGAATGGTTTCAGTGCTGAATTCAAAGAAGTGGTTTCCTAAGATTGAGAACTTAGTTTTTTCCCTGAGTTTTGCCAGTTATAGTTTGAGTTGTATTATAGTCTTTTATCCATTAATTCTCTTTGTTTTCTTGCTTACGGACAAGAGTTTGCTATGAAACATACTATAGTATTTGCATAAAAATCATCTCAGCTGTAAAATTCATGGTTGAAGAACACAAAGTTGTGAAATATTTGTCTTCACAAATATTAAAAATGATAAGCAGCTTATATAATTGGCAGTCAAGACATAGTTTTATGTCTAATCCTGTGGCACACATATAGCTAATTATATCATTCAACTGCTTATAACAGTTTATATTTTAAGATAGTATATAATAATATGGGCTTCCCTGGTGGTTCAGATGGCAAAGAATCCACCTGCAGTGCAGGAGATACGAATTCATTCCCTGGGTTTGCAAGATCCCCCGGAGAAAGGAATGGCTACCGACTCCAGTCTTCTTGCCTGGCGGGCTACAGTCCATGGGCTTGCAAGGTGTCGGACACGACTGAGCAGCTAACACTGTCATTTTCATGAGAATATAATATTTAAGTTTTTCCAAGAATTTGATCCCCTTCAAAGTGGTAGTACTAAATTTGCTGTTAGCTAAGCTAAGACAAACCAAAAGGAAGCAGGACTTTGACGTTTAGATCTTCCTTAGCAGAGTTCTCTAAGGGCGTTGGTTTTGTTTCGTCCGTTAAAGTTTTATTCTTACATAATTCACATTTCCAAATTATATGAGATGGAAGGGAAGAATATTTGAGCTCATTACATGAGGAGGATTAATATGAAGTAAACTTTCTTTTGAACCAAGAAAACTAAATTACTGCTATTACCGACTCCATATAATTGCATAAATCATAGCCATGCCTCAATGTGTGGAGTCTAGCAGTTTGAAAAAAAATCATTCTACTCAGAGAAAAAAGTCATCTGATAGGCATCTGGCATTTCAAATAAATTAAATTATTTGGGCCCACTATGCATCTTTTGCTGTTCATTTCACTTCCTGGTTTCAGATTCACCATTTACACTCATTCTCCTTACCCAGCTTCTTCTTAATGCCACAACTTGAATTAGACATGGTAGTAGCCAGCACTTCCTGTACCATATCATGCACTTAAAGTCACTGGTTTTGTTGCCAGTGGCAAGTCTGCAGCTGATAAGAGAAGCTGGTAATTCAGGTGGGTCTGTGGCACTGCCACAGGGCCCTGGTAAACGTCTGGCTGACAAAGAAAGGCCAGTTGTCTGGAAAATGCAATTAAACAAGCAATATAAATATAGATGTCCTGGTGGCTAAAAGAGTTGAATGAGTCATGGTACCAGTTGGCCAGAAGGTCTCTCTCCTACCTGGCAAATGAAATGAGGAGGAGGAAGTGCCCAGTGTGCGCAAGTGGGATTCTCAGCTCCTTCAGAGCACTTCTCACTCTTTTTGTGCTCTTTAAGTTAACTGCCAGAGGGGACAACCTAAACTGTAGTCTTTAAAAAAAAAAACTTTGCCTGACTATGCTGACGAAGAACCAGAATATTGTCCCAGAGAAATTTGATAGAGGCATCCACCCAGCCTTTGTGGTGGTTATATTTGTTTAATCTACTGTTGAAGTATATAATACACACACAGAACAGTGCCTATTTATAGCACGATGAATTTTCACAATGAACACACCTGTGTCCTGGGGCTTCCCAGGCGGCACTAGTGGTAAAGAATCTGCCTGCCCATGCCGGAGACTCTGGAGACCCGGGCTCTCAGGACCCAGGTCAAGAAACAGAATGTTCTCAGAAGCCCCTCTTACATTCTTCCAGCCATTACCCACCCCTGTCCATTCGAGGGTGACCTCTGAACTGCCTCCTGATAGCGTCGCTTAATGTTACCTGTTTTTATGTTGTGCTGTCTCCAGTTCTTTTGCTCAGCATTATGTTTTGTGAGATTCATCCATATTGTTGCTAAAATTACTAGTTACTTCTTAACTCCTAGTCCACATGTATTGTGATGTTTTGAGACTGTAAAGCATTCGCATACACCCATAGAATGTAATTATTAGGATGAACATGAGCTCACTGAACTTTTAACAATGCTTTGAAGTGAAGTCACTCAGTCGTGTCCGACTCTTTGCGACCTATGGACTGTAGCCTGCCAGGCTCCTCTTCCCATGGGATTTTCCAGGCAAGAATGCTGGAGTGGGTTGCCATGTCCTACTCCAGGGGATCTTCCTGACGCAGGAATCGAACCCATGTCTCCTACATCTTCTGCATTGCAGGCGGATTCTTTACCATCTGAGCCACCAGGGGAGCCTTTCAGACCTGATCGGTTCAGTTCGGTTGTCGCCCAGTCGCGTCCGACTCCGTGACCCCATGGACTGCAGCACGCCAGGCCTCCCTGTCCATCACCAACTCCTGAAGTTTACTGAGACTCATGTCCATTTGAGTCAGTGACGCCATCCAGCGATCTCATCCTCTGTCGTCCCCTTCTCCTCTCGCCTTCAATCTTTTCCAGCATCAGGCTCTTTTCAATGAGTCAGCTCTTTGCATCAGGTAGCCAAAGTATTGGAGTTTCAGCTGCAACATCCGTCCTTCCAATGAACATTCAGGACTGATTTCCTTTAGGATGGACTGGTTGGATCTCCTTGCAGTCCAAGGGACTCTCAAGAGTCTTCTCAAACACCACGGTTCAAAAGCATCAATTCTTTGGCTCTCAGCTTTCTTTATAGTCCAACTCTCACATCCATACAGTATGACTACTGGAGAAACCATAGCCTTGACTAGATGGACCTTTGTTGGGAAAGTAATGTCTCTGCTTTTTAATATGCTGTCTAGGTTGGTCATAACTTTTCTTCCAAGGAGTAAGCGTCCTTTTATTTCATGGCTGCAGTCACCATCTTTAGTGATTTTGGAGCCCAGAAAGATAAAGTCTGCCACTGTTTCCATTGTTTCTCCATCTATTTGCCATGAAATGATGGGACTGGATGCCATGATCTTAGTTTTCTGAATGTTGAGCTTTAAACCAACTTTTTCACTCTCCTCTTTCACTTTCATCAAGAGGCTCTTTGGTTCCTCTTCACTTTCTACCATAAGGGTGGTGTCATCTGCATATCTGAGGTTATTGATATTTCTCCTGGCAATCTTGATTCCAACATGTGCTTCATCCAGCCCAGTCTTTCTCATGATGTACTCTGCATATAAGTTAAATAATCAGGGTGACAATATACAGCCTTGACGCACTCCTTTTCCTATTTGGAACCAGTCTGTTGTTCCGTGTCCAGTTCTAACTGTTGCTTCCTGATCTGCATACAGGTTTCTCAAGAGGCAGGTCAGGTGATCTGGTATTACCATCTCTTGAAGAATTTTCCACAGTTTGTTGTGATCCACACAGTCAAAGGCTTTGGCATAGTCAATAAAGCAGAAATAGATGTTTTTTTCTGGAACTCTCTTGCTTTTTCAGTGATCCAGCAATATTGGCAATTTGATCTCTGGTTCCTCTGCCTTTTCTAAAACCAGCTTGAACATCAGGAAGTTCACGGTTCCCATATTGCTGAAGCCTGGCTTGGAGAATTTTGAGCATTACTTTACTAGCGTGTGAGATGAGTGCAATTGTGTGGTAGTTTGAGCATTCTTTGGCATTGTCTTTCTTTGGGATTGGAATGAAAACTGACCTTTTCCAGTCCTGTGGCCACTGCTGAGTTTTCTAAATTTGCTGGCATACTGAGTGCAGCACTTTCACAGCATCATCTTTTAGGATTTGAATTAGCACAATTGGAATTCCATCACCTCCACTAGCTTTGTTCATAGTGAGGCTTCCTAAGACCCACTTTGACTTCACATTCCAGGATGTCTGGCTCTAGGTGAGTGATCACACCATCGTGATTATCTGGGTTGTGAAGATCTTTTTTGTACAGTTCTTCTGTGTATTCTTGCTACCTCTTCTTAATTATCTTCTGCTCTGTTAGGTCCATACCATTTCTGTCCTTTATTGTGCCCATCTTTGCATGAATTGTTCCTTTGGTATCTCTAATTTTCTTGAAGAGATCTCGAGTCTTTCCCATTCTATTGTTTTTCTCTGTTTCTTTGCACTGATCAGTGAGGAAGGCTTTCTTATCTCTCCTTGCTGTTCTTTGGAACTCTGCATTCAGATGCTTATATCTTTCCTTTTCTCCTTTGCTTTTCACTTCTCTTCTTTTCAGAGCTATTTGTAAGGCCTCCTCAGACAGCCATTTTGCTTTTTTTCATTTCTTTTTCTTGGAGATGGTTTTGCTCCCGTCTCCTGTACAATGTCACAAACCTCTTTCCATAGTTCATTAGGCAGTCTATCAGATCTAGTCCCTTAAATCTATTTCTCACTTCCACTGTATAATCATAAGGGATTTGATTTAGGTCATACCTGAATGGTCTAGTGGTTTTCCCTACTTTCTTCAATTTAAGTCTGAATTTGGCAATAAGTTCATGATCTGAGCCACAGTCAGCTCCCAGTCTTGTTTTTGCTGACTGTATAGAGCCTCTCCACCTTTGACTTCAAAGAATATAATCAATCTGATTTCGGTGTTGACCATCTGGTGATGTCCATGTGTAGAGTCTTCTCTTGAGTTGTTAGAAGAGGGTGTTTGCTATGACCAGTGCATTTTCTTGGCAGAACTCTATTAGCCTTTACCCTGCTTCATTCTGTACTCCAAGGGCAGATTTGCCTGTTATTCCAGGTGTTTCTTGACTTCCTACTTTTGCATTCCAGTCCCCTATAATGAAAAGGACATCTTTTGGGGTGTTAATTCTAGAAGGTCTTGTAGGTCTTCATAGAACTGTTCAACTTCAGCTTCAGCATTACTGGACAGGGCATAGACTTGGATTACTGTGATATTGAATGGTTTACCTTGGAAACAAAGAGAGATCATTCTGTTGTTTTTGAGATTGCATCCAAGCACTGCATTTTGGATCCTTTTATTGACTATGATGGCTACTCCCTTGCCCACAGTAGTAGATATAATGGTTATCTGAGTTAAATTCACCCATTGCAGTCCATCTTAGTTCGCTGATTCCTAGAATGTCAACGTTCATTGTTTCCATCTCCTGTTTGATCACTTCCAATTTGCCTTGATTCATGGACCTAACATACCAGCTTCCTATGCAATATTGCTCTTTAAGCATCGGACCTTGCTTCCATCACCAGTCACATCCACAACTGGGTATTGTTTTTACTCTGGCTGCGTCTCTTCATTCTTTCTGGAGTTATTTCTCCGCTGATCTCCAGTAGCATATTGGGCACCTACTGACCTGCGAAGTTCGTCTTTCATTGTCCTATCTTTTTGCCTTTTCATACTGTTCATGGGGTTCTCAAAGCAGGAATACTGAAGTGGTTTGCCATTCCCTTCTCCAGTGGACCACGTTTTGTCAGAACTCTCCACCATGACCCGTGTTATATGTTATATCACACTTGATATAACATATAAACTTTTGAAATCTAATGTACATCATTTAAACATTTCCTATGTTTTTACTGGAAGCCCTGTGCTGAATTTAATCTTCTTCTCTGGAGCTAGGCTTTGAGAGTCTGAAGCTTCAGGTGAATTCCATTCACTGCTGCCACGATGATAAGGAATCTCCTCTGTCTGCAGGTGGTAATAGGAGAGCTTGAGCAACTGTAGGTCTTTGTAGAATTTATTGAAAAGCAACCCCCGAAGGGGAAGGGATGCTTAAACAACCTCAGGACACATTTTCTGTCTCTAATCTGGGCTTTTCTCTGCTGGCTGACTTGACTGTGCAGGTCAACTTTCTCCATACAGGGAAACACATGGCCAACCAACAATTCCTCAGTTTTTGTAACCTGTAAATTCTCCTGTGTGACGGGGACTAGCATTATTTTTCGATCACAGTTCAGAGAAATCCAAATATCTCCTTTAGGTCATTCTAGCTGTGCCAGGGGCAGCTTTGTAAGGCAGATATGTTTTTGTGTCTTTCGAAGTATAGTTGGTTTACAAAGTTACATAAGTTGCAGTTGTACAAAGTAGTGATTCACAGTTTTTAAAGGTTATACACCATTTATAGTTATTATAAAATATTAGCTATATTCCCTTTGTTGTACAGTATATCTTTGTGTCTTATTTTATACATGATAGTTTGTACTTCTTAATCTCCTACCCCTGTCTTTTCCTCCTGTCCTTCTCTCACCGAGCTGGTGACCACTGATTTGTTCCCTGTGTCTGTGGGTCTGTATGAGGCAGATATTTTATCGTAGGTAAGGAAAATGACAATTCAAGATGTTAAGTAACTTGACTGAATGTTAACAGCTACGAAATGATTGAGCTGGACTAGAGCTAAGCTCTGAAGCTCCAAAACCCCTATTCTTAAACTCTGCATTTTATTACCACAAGCAGTTTAATTCTTATCTTTCTTAACTTGCAAAGAAATCAGAAAAAAAATTGTCTGAAATTATTGGACTTAGCTAAATGACAAATAATTTAGAATTGGGGTGATAGGAAATTATATGTAGATAACTAAAGGAAATGTTTAAAAGTTATCGTTTTTATATACTGCTTATTAGCATATGTGCTATATGCTGGAGACCATGCTAACGGTTTACAGAAACTTTATTACACTGAATGTTTTTGTACCATCCTCCATCCAGGCATTCTGAGGAACTAGTCTCACAGATATTATCCAGCTTGTGCAGGGTCACACAACTACTAAATGGAATCAAGACCATTACTGCCATCACAGCATTTTTTTTTTTTTACATTAACCTGAACTGGCTTTCTCAGAGGATCAGTTATTGTGTGTAATTTACTTTTAATGGAGATGTACATATATTCAGAATTTTTCATCTGGTCATTTTGTTGTTTCCTCATATTTTACAAAATTGAAGGCAAACAGCATCTAAAACAGTTAATCAGGGTTGACTCTGTGCAGCTAGGTGGTATAAATCATTTTTGTAGTAATTCAGAGTATAATCCTTACATTTTCTCCACTTGTTTCTTTCAAGGTGAAATCCATACCTTTGGATGGCCCTTTAAAATGTAATAAATGTGAAAGCTAAGATTTGAAATTATCCATTCTGATTTGGTAGACTTCGGACACATTTTACAGTAAACCTGTTACCATTTTGCTTCCTGTAGAATATACTGGTATAAGGTGCTAACTTTACTTACAAGAAATGAGGATATTCAGTCTTTTCCTTTCTTGAAGAAAAATGCATTGGGTGTGTGCTTAGTCACTGCTCCGCTTGTGTCAGTGTGAGATTCAGATTTTCCTGCTTTGAGTAGATCTAAAAACTTAATATGGTACCTTATTTTTTGTAGTTGTCACTTTTAGTAGTTCTTATATATTATTATAGTGTAAAGCAATGTATATGTGTATATGACATACAGATGGTGATGTCCTGATAATGGAAGTGTTGTGTTTTCCCCCGACTTGTCATCATGGGTACCAAGCATGCAAGTGGTGTGATAAAGAGTGATCGAGTCTTCCTCTTTCACCAGGTGATCAGACTTTGAGAATTTGGGATGTGAAGACAACAGGAGTCAGAATTGTGGTTCCAGCACATCAGGCGGAAATTTTGAGCTGTGACTGGTGTAAATACAATGAGGTACCCTATCTGGTTCTATGCTTAGCTACTGGAGCCCTTCCTAAAGTTGAAATGTTCTAGATTTTATCTTTGTTTATGTGGACTTGGATAGTGTTTACGGGCCATTAAGTTAGATTCAGTCCCTTTCATTTCTAATTGATGATTGTGAGTGACCTGCATTAGCATTAATTGGATTTAAGTGCACATAAAACAGGCTGAATAAGAAACAGAAATTCTCAAAAGTTCAATAGTGCAGCCTTACTTGTTTGTTTGGGGAACTGCTTTACAATTTATGTAATTTTTTACTTTATTGCTCTTAACCCTGCCAATTTGTATCATCTTTTGCCTTCATTTCTTGTGCACTTTGCTAGTGAAGCTGCTGAACTATATGTAACTTGATTTTTAATTTGACAGTCCATCAGTTTTAGGAATTTTCTGTTTCATTTTCCCTTACAAGCCTAACTAAGCTTCATGTTTCTGGAAGATAGCAGTGTCCATTTGCAACCTTTTGCAATCTTCAGCTAACCATATGGCATATGAATTAGAAATAGAAATGGATTAAATATGTGTTGATATGCCATTTAAATATATTTATCTACCTGAAGTGATCTGTTGACTGTGACAGTTAAGTATAACATATACTTTGTTCTTTTCCCAGTTTTAGTCAATGAAAATTAAGGGAACATTGTATTGGCTGAGTTCTTTAATTAGAAATAAAATAAAAGAAGATATAGAACATATTTAAAATAATACTTGATTTTAATAAAATTTTTAGTGCTGATGGCCTCAGTTCAAATCTCACCCATGAATTTTCCAAATAAAATGAAATTGTGGACTATATGTTATACTTTTGGGAATTCTAAAAAAGATGCTGATATGCACTTGCTGCTGCTGCTGCTGCTAAGTCACTTCATTCGTGTCCGACTCTGTGAGACCCCATAGACAGCAGCCCACCAGGCTCCCCCGTCCCTGGGATTCTCCAGGCAAGAACACGAGTGGGTTGCCATTTCCTTCTCCAGTGCATGAAGGTGAAAAGCGAAAGTGAAGTCGCTCAGTCCTGTCCAACTCTTAGCGACCCTATGGATTGCAGCCTACCAGGCTCCTCCATCCACGGGATTTTCCAGGCAAGAGTACTGGAGTGGGTGCCATTGCCTTCTTGCCTTCTCCGGATATACACTTGAGCGTACTTTAAAATTTTTTAAAAAACAATCATCACTGAAGTTTTTTAAAAATGAGCTTATATTGATGTTCAGACAATGGATTACTGCCCTGGTCGATGTGTAATGGGGCTGAGTGTGGACCCAGCTCTTGGCCTATTCAGCCGTGAACTCTGGGTTCACCTAGCATTCTAGATAGGAGACTACCCACTATTTGCAAAAATTCTCAGAGTTAGCTATTACATTATGACATGGTCCATGAGAGTTAGGAGCAATGATTGATTTAGAATTAGGAAAACAACATTTAATTAATACCTTTGCCCTTTCAAATGTTTGTGAATTAGCAGTCTCTTGCCTTTTAACACCTGGTAGAAACCTCAGAGGACGCTGAAGAGACAGGTGGGCTCTCTGTCAGGTGTAATTTTTAGAAACTTGTGTTCTTATTAGTATCCCTAAAAGTAGGTGGGAGAAGCTACAAGGTTGTGTGAGACTATGCCTTTTTCTCTTGTGTGTTGTGTTCCTTCATATACCCAAGGCATATTGAGTTCCTTTTCTTCCAAGTCATACTAACTTTTGCTTTTGATGTATATGTTAACTCCTTTCAATAATGTTATGTAACTTTTCAAGAATGACTCCTGGGTTCAGATTAAATAAGTACCAGAAAATAGATACTATTTCCAATAGGAAAGCTTGGCTACTGCTTACTTGTAAAGAGTCACACTTAACCTTGCTTTATTGTTTTCAGAATTTGGTGGTGACAGGGGCGGTTGATTGTAGTTTGAGAGGCTGGGACTTGAGGAATATACGACAACCTGTGTTTGAACTTCTCGGTCACACCTATGCTATTAGGAGAGTGAAAGTAAGTTTTTATCTTTTCTTTTTCTACACAGAACAAAAAGATAAATACAGTCAACGAAGTACATTTAAAAGGTGTTTAAGGGATGGGGTTATTGATTCACTTTGTTTTTCATGTTTTGTTACCCAGTGAATGGTAGTAAACATTGAAAGCTAAAATTAGGTAAAATACTGGAATGATTTTTGAGTGACTTATAACAATATAGTCAGGTGGTACTCAGGAGTGAATAAAAATGTTTTTCTCATTCTGTCATCCCCATGCTACTATTTCTTTTAAAACTCTCTAACTATAGTAATTTAGTTTTAGTATTATAGTCTTTATAATTTTTCACTCAGTGGAAAAGTTTATTTTGTTGAAACTTGTACAGAGAGGTGGTTAATTCATTCTTTTCCCTAACATGATTATATATATGAATGTTCACAAAAGTTACAGAGTACAAAAAAATTTCCACTTTGTAAATAATAGAGATAACTTTTTTCTTCTGCCTCTCCTGAATTCGTCAGGTTATAAAGTGACTAACGTTAGTCTTCCAGCGTGTGTGTGTGTGTGTGTGTGTGTGTGTCTGTGTCTGTGTCTGTGTCTGTGTCTTGTGTCTGTGTGTCTGTGTGTCTGTGTCTGTGTCTCTGTGTGTGTGTGTGTGTGTGTAGGGTCTTTGTTTCTCCACGGGGGCCTTCTCTAGTTACGGCAGGCGGGGATGTCCAGCTGTTGTGTGTGTGTGTGTGTGTGAAGGGTCTTTGTTACCCCACGGGGGCCTCCTCTAGTTGCTGCAGGTGGGGCTATCTCACTGTGGTGGCTCCTCTTCTTATGGACCAATGGGCTCTAGAGTGCAGGCTTGGTAGTTGTGGTGCGTGGGCTTCATTGCCTGTGGGTAGCCTCCTGGACCAGGGTTCAAACATGTTTCCTGCGTTGGATTCTTAAGTGGATTCTTAACCACTGAACCACCAGGAAAGTCCTTCCCAGATTTTATTTAGGTAAATTTTGCTAAGTCACTGTGGAAAACATCTTATTAAGGGACATCTCCCAATTTCATTTTTGGTTTTTTACATTACAGATAAGTACCTTTTTGATCTTTTAATTAAGATAGTTATGTTATCCCTATTTTAAAAATTCTAAATTGCAGTTAATATTTAAATTTTTTCTGGTTATAACTCAAAATATGAGACCCAGTGCCCAGATTTTTTTTTTTTAATGGCACACAAATTTTGGTAGTTAAAAAATATTTTCTATATATACTTCATAGTTCTGAGAATGAAATAGGGTGAAATAGTGAAAGTGTTTTGCAAACTGTGAAGAACATTCAAATGGAAGTATATATGTGTATATAAACATTTAAAGTACTGGTAAGAAAGACGCTGAGGAAATAAAATTACAGTGGGCAGCCAGTTAAAAGATGTATATTGATACTTGTATATTACCTGTCCTTAAAATTTGCAATTTTTGATCTTGATATCATTTTCATTAAATGTGATATACAAATAGCATAAAAATTATTTTAAAACTTTTAACATTTAAATGTTTGATGCTTGTGCCTAATAGCAGTCATAAAATATATTACAAGATTGGTACATTATATAATTATATGTGTGAATCATCATACACTTATGGTCCTTTAGATTTGTAGAAGTTAATTTTGGATAGCCAATATGAAATTGTGCTTAATTTTTCTAGAATGGCAACATTTAGGGAATATTTAATTCTAAATAAGATTTAAAAAGCTTGAGAAATTACTTTCTTTGAAGAATGTAAAAACAACCATTTTTGCTGTAGGTGGATGCTTAAAAGACTAAAAGATTTTTGCCTTGAATTAAACCATAATAAGGTTTGGAAAAACACACTTAAAAAAAATTTTTTTTTTATTGTAGTATAGTTGAGTTACAATGTTGTGTTAGTTTCACGTGTACAACAAAGTGAATCAGTTATACGTATACATATATCCATTCTTTTTTTAGATTCTCTTCCCATATATGCCATTACAGAGTATTGAGTAGAGTTCTCTGTGCTATATAGTAGGTCCTTATTAGTTATCTATTTGACATATAATAGTGTCTGTATTTCTGACAGTCCTGTCTAGACATTGTAATAAAGTTCATGGGAATGATCTTATGAAGTACCATGTTACAATTACAGTTAACCTCAAAATTGACTTTTTTGTTTTCTTTTGTAGTTTTCACCATTTCATGCTTCTGTGCTGGCCTCTTGTTCCTATGATTTTACTGTAAGGTACAGTAGTTTTTGATATGTTTCATTGTAAAATACCAAGTACCATTTGCATCTTTATAACTTTTATTAAGGACATGTTTATTTTGCTAATATAAAAATAATCTGAGCTGGAGACATGAGAATATTTTCTACTGGAATTAATATTATATTTTCCTGTTTTTATGATCTAGTCACATGGATGAATGAATTCTTTATTATTTAAAGGTTTGCTTGATCTTTCTATTTAAGTCTTTTTTCCTGACTCTTCTTCCTAAAGTAATATCTTCCTATGCCATAGACTAACTAGCTAGTACCTTTTTAAATTTAGATTTCAAAAGTTGTGAAATCTTATTTGCTTAGGTCTAATTATATAAATCTTACTGCTAAAATTGATATAAAAAAACAACATGACTGTATGTATGTTTGTGGATGACTGTATGTATGTGTGTATACATGTGTATCTATGTATGAATATGTATATATGTATCTCTAATCATAGCCCCAGTTCTGATCCCATACCACACAGGGTTCATTCTACTTTTTCTCCTTTTCCAGATTTATAACTCCTGATTTTTATTATTTACAACAATTTTACTTACTTGCTATTCTAGAATTCTAGGAAAGTAGTTTGGAAATCACTTTGTATCAGTTCATAAAGATCTTTTTCATTCTGCATAATAACTCCTTTATGTACATATACTATATTCAGTTATTCTCCTATATATGGATATTTAACTTGTTTCAAGTATTTTATAAATAACAGTGCCACAATGAATAATAACCTTGTACGTGAGTATGTTCACATCACTAGAGAATTAGCTTCAGAATATATTCCCAGAAGTGGGATTGCTGAATTAAAAGGTAACGATATAAATATATATCTTCTGTTTTGTTATATATTTGTTATATATTCCTACCCATGAGGAATATTCCAGTTTCCATTCCAAGCAATATCCTGTTTCTCTACCATCTAAGGATCATTGATTCTTTAGAGGTTTCCAAGTTCATGATCATAACATCTATAAATATAGTTTTACATCTTCAAGTTCTGATGCCCCTAATTGATGTATCTGATTGCCTTGACAGATGCCTCTATTACAATGTTAAATAGTGTTATAGTGAAGTGAAATTCAGACATAAATTGAAGAAAATAGGGAAAACCACTAGACCATTCAGGTAGGACCTAAATTAAATCCCTTATGATTATACAGTGGAAGTGACAAAAGGATTCAAGGGAGTAGATCTGATAGAGTGCCTGATGAACTATGGACGGAGGTTTGTGACATTGTATAGGAGGCAGAGATCAAGACCATCTCCAAAGAAGAGAAATACAAAAAGGCAAAATGGTTGTCTGAGGTGGGCTTAGAAATAGCTGTGAATAGAAGAGAAGTGAAAGGTAAAGGAGAAAAGGAAAGATATACCATTTGAATGCAGAGTTCCAACAAACAGCAAGGAGAGATAAGAAAGCCTTCCTCACTGATCAGTGCAAAGAAATAGAGGAAAACAAAAAATGGGAAAGACTAGAGATCTCTTCAAGAAAATTAGAGATACCAAAGGAACAATTCATGTGAAGATGGGCACAATAAAGAACAAAAACGGTACGGACCTAACAGAAGCAGAAGATATTAAGAAGAGGTGGCAAGAATACACAGAAGAACTGTACAAAAAAGATCTTCATGACTCAGATAATCACGATGGTGTGATCACTAATCTAGAGCCAGACATCCTGGAATGTGAAGTCAAGTGGGCCTTAGAAAGTGTCACTATGAACAAAGCTAATGGAGGTGATGGAATTCCAGTTGTGCTACTGCAAATCCTAAAAGATGATGCTGTGAAAGTGCTGCACTCAATATGCCAGCAAAGTTGGAAAACTCAGCAGTGGCCACAGGACTGGAAAAGGTCAGTTTTCATTGCCATCCCAAAGAAAGACAATGCCAAAGAATGCTCAAACTACCACACAATTGCACTCATCTCACATGCTGGCAAAGTAATGCTCAAAATTCTCCAAGCCAGGCTTCAGCAATATGTGAACCGTGAACTTCCAGATGTTCAAGCTGGTTTTAGAAAAGGCAGAGGAACCAGAGATCAAATTGCCAATATCCGCTGGATCATTGAAAAAGCAAGAGTTCCAGAGAAACATCTACTTATGCTTTATTGACTATGCCAAAGCCTTTGAGTGTGTGGATCACAACAAACTGTGGAAAATTCTTCAAGAGATGGGAATACCAGACCACCTGACCTGCCTCTTGAGAAATCTGTGTGCAGGTCAGGAAGCAACAGTTAGAACTGGACATGGAACAACAGACTGGTTCCAAATAGGAAAAGGAGTATGTCAAGGCTATATATTGTCATTGTGCCTATTTAACTTATGTGCACAGTACATCATGAAAAACGCTCATGATGAAGCATTTGGATAGATGAAGCACATGCTGGAATCAAGATTGCTGGGAGAAATATCAGTAACCTCAGATATGCAGATGACACCATCCTTATGGCAGAAAGTGAAGAACTAAAGAGCCTCTTGATGAAAGTGAAAGAGGAGAGTGAAAAAGTTAGTTTAAAGCTCAACATTCAGAAAACTAAGATCATGGCATCCGGTCCCATCACTTCATGGCAAATAGATGGGGAAATAGTGGAAACAGTGTCAGACTTTATTTGTTTGGGCTCCAAAATCACTGCAGATGGTGACTGCAGCCATGAAACTGAAAGACGCTTATTCCTTGGAAGAAAAGTTATGACCAACCTAGACAGTATATTAAAAAGCAGAGACATTACTTTGCCAACAGAGGTCCATCTAGTCAAAGCTCTGGTTTTTCCAGTGGTCATGTATCGATGTGAGAGTTGGACTGTAAAGAAAGCTGAGCACTGAAGAATTGATGCTTTTGAACTGTGGTGTTGGAGAAGACTCTTGAGAGTCCCTTGGACTGCAATGAGATACAACCAGTCCATCCTAAAGGAAATCAGGTCCTGAATATTTATTGGAAGGACTGATGTTGAAGCTGAAACTCCAATACTTTAGCCACCTGATGAGAACTGACTCATTGGAAAAGACTCTGATGCTGGGAAAGATTGAACGCGGGAGGAGAAGGGGACGACAGAAAATGAGATGGTTGGGTGGCATCACCAACTCAATGGACATGAGTTTGGGTAAACTCCAGGAGTTAGTGATGGACAGAGAGGCCTGGCGTGCTGCGGTTCATAGAGTCACAAAGAGTCGGACCCGACTGAGCAACTGAACTGAAGTGAAGTGAAAGTGAAAGTTGCTCAGTCATGTCTGACTCTTTGCAATCCATGGACTATACCATGGAATTCTCCAAGCTGGAATACTGGAGTGGGTAGCCGTTCCCTTCTCCAGGATATCTTCCCAACCCAGGGATCGAACCCAGGTCTCCCACATTGCAGGTGGATTCTTTACCAGCTGAGCCACAAAGGAAGCCCAAGAATACTGGAGTGGGTAGTCTATCCTGTCTCCAGCGGATCTTCTCCACCCAGGAATTGAATCTGGGTCTCTTGCATTGCAGGCAGATTCTTTACCAACTGAGCTATCAGGGAGGACAAATGTTACAGAGAATGTCTTAATTCATGTGTTTAGTAAAAATGCCTCTAATGTTTCCCTGTTTAAAGAAGGATGCTGACTTTAAAACAAAGTGTATATTTATCATGCTAAGAAAGTATTTATCGATGCTTGTTTTGTTGAGTGTATTTTTTAAAAATCAGGAATGGGTCTTAAGATTTGTTGAAGGCTTTTTCAGCATCTATGGAGATGATCATGATTTTTCTTTTTTGAGCTATTCGTATGATTTGTTTTATTAATGGATCATTCTTAGACTAAATCGCTCCTATTCTTTGTATATCATTATCTTACACATAGAACAAGATATTTTGTTGGATTTTGTCTGCTAATACTTTTTTTAGAGCTTTTACATCAATATTCAGAGGTGATTTTGGCCTATATGTGTCTCTAACATATGTGTATCTCTAATCATACCCCTAATTCTGGACCCACACCACACAGGGTTTATGTAGGGATTTCAGTTTTTCTACATCTTCTGAACAATTTTTGCAATATAGAGGATATTTGGTTTTTGCAGCTTTGATAGACTTTCTTTGTGAAACCATCTGGGCATGGGTCTTTTTGTGGAGTACTTCTTGATAACTTTATTTCTTCTATGGGAATTTTTCTCTTAACTTTCTGCCTCTAACGTGATTGATCAGTTTAGGAAATTATCCTCTGCTTATGGGTTTTCACATTTATTTATACAAATGTATATAGTGTCATGACTTTTTAATTTATTCTGATTCAGTGGTATTTCTCTCTTATTATTTTTGATTTTGTATATATTTGTGATTTCTACTTTAACTTATCTAATGGTATGTTTATTTTGTTATTTTTTTCTTAAGCATACTAAATTTTGATTTGTTAATGAGAACTAATGTTTTTCTATTCAGTACCTCATTAATTATTGCCTTTATTTCCTTCTTGGTACTTTCTTTTGGCGTATTTTGTTATTTTCCACGTTTTGAACTGGGAATTTACATATTTTTATTCTTTCATCTTGTTAATAAAGTGTTTAAGACTATGAATTTTCTTCTAGTTTTTATTTCATTTGTAACCCATGAATTCTGATACATAATATTTTCATTATTGTTAAAAAATATGTCACTTCTATTTGTGTTTGATGTTTCTTCCAAGAGTTGTTTAGAAGGAAGTTATGTAATTTCTATATGAGAATACTTTTTAACTTTTGAAAATTTATGAGTAATTTCTAGTTTTATTGCATTGTGATCAGAGAATACTGTTTTTTAGTCATCCTGTTTTATGGGGGAGAACCTAATAAAAGGTCAAATTTTTGAATGTTACATATGCATTTGAGAAGGTTTAATCTCTGCTTTCACTTTGTAAAGTTAAATATATAACTATGCATATGGGCATGCTAAGTTGCTTCAGTTGTGTCTGACTCTTTGTGACCTTAACGACTGTGGCCCGCCAGGCTCCTCTGTCCATGGGATTTTCTGGGCAAGAATACTGGAATGGGTTGCCATGCCCTCCTCCAGGGTATTTTCCTCACCCAGGGATTGATACCAGGTCTCATATATCTCCTGCATTGGCAAGCAGGTTCTTTACCACTAGTGCCACCTTATAACCATAAATAAGCTCTACTAAGTAATTATGTTATTTGGATCATCTGTATCCTTTCTTATTCTTAGTTCACTTAATCTGTTTTGTACCAAGAGTGGAATATTAAAAAATCCTATTATCAGTGGGCCTCTATCTATGTCTCCCTGAATCTATTCTAGTTTTGATTTCATAAAGGCATATGCTGTATTATTTGGTGCATAAATATTTATAATATACATTTAGTGAACTGAAACTTTTAACATAAAAGAGAGTCTAACTTTGACACAGTTAATTGCTTTTAGTTTTAATTACAGTTTATCTCTTATCGATATCATTGCTCCTGCTTTCATGTTGTTTCCATCTTCCAGATACCTTTTTCTATATTTTTAATTTTTTTTGATCCATGTTGTTTTTGGTATGGCTCTCGTATAGAGCATATATTTGGGTTTTTCTCAGTGAACTAAATAAAAAATCTTTTTATTGTAATATGCAAGTTTAGTTTGTTGCTTACTCATGTCCAACTCTTTGTGACCCCATAGACTCTAGCCTGCCAGGCTCCTCTGTCCATGGTATTTTCCAGGCAAGAATACTGGAGTTGGTTGCCATTTCCTTCCTTCTCCAGGAGACCTTCCCCACCCAGGAATCAAATGGGTTTGTTGCATTGCAGGCAGATTCTTTACCAACTGATCCACCAGGGAAGCTTTAACTTATTCATATTTCTTGATAAAAATATGTTTGGTAGCAAGTCTGTTGTATTTTATGATGATTATTATGTCTTACGTTCTGTTTATTGTTCCTGTATGTGATATATTTTATGTTGTATTTTGATTTTTTGCTCTTTTATTTAAAAAATTATATTTAGATAAGTTTTTTTTTGCTTTGTTTTAGTGGTTGCCTTTGATTTTATAAGTTTTGTAATGCTTTTATTCCCTTTATTTTATTTACATTTGAAGGGAAAAAAAAACCAAAACAGTTCATTTAATTCTCATATCTGCTGCCTCTGGCAACCACTAATCTCTATTCTCTGTGTCTGTAAGCTTGTTTTGTTTTTGTTTATCTATATGGTTGCAGTTGGCACAATTGCATTCTTCTCTTATGGCTGAATAATATTCCATTGTATTCATATGTCACAATTTCTTTATCCTTTCATCTGTTGATGGACACTTCAGTTGTTTCCATATTTTGACTATTGTAAATAACACTGCGAGGAACATGGGGATACATATATCTTTTCATGTTAATGTTTTTGTTTCCTCCAGATAAAAATCCAGAACTGAAATTGTTCGATCATATGGTATTCTATTTTAAAATTTTCGAGGACTCTCTCTACTGTTTTCCATAGTGGCTACACTAATTTGCATTCCCACCAGTGATGCACTGTGGTTCCCATCCTTGCCAATACTTTTAACAGTAAGCTCATCAAAGCTTGTTCAATAGATTTATAGAACTTTATTTCCAGCCCTTCCTCTTCTCTGGGTATCCAGCGGATGGGGCTGAAAATTCCATCCCTTTAGTCACGTGAGACTATGTAAGGACTCCATCTTAAGTCACCTTATTAGCATAATCTCAGGTGTGCTCCAGAGGGAGTCCTCAAAAATAACAAATACATTCCTTTGTTCGGGCTTCCCTGGTGGCTCAGAGGTTAAAGCATCTGCCTGAGATGCGGGGGACCTGGGTTCCATCCCTGGGTCGGGAAGATCCGCTGGAGAAGGAAATGGCAGCCCATTCCAGTACTTTTACCTGGAAAATGCCATGGATGGAGGAGCCTGGTAGGCTACAGTCAATGGGATCGCAGAGTTGTACACGACTGAGCAACTTCACTTCACTTCCTTTATTCAGGAATTTCCAGGGGTTTTAGGAGCTCTGTGCCAGGAACTGCAGGTAAACATCAAATATAACTCTTACTGTGATATACTGATCTAAGTCAAGTTTTTCCTCGTGTCTCCAAATGCTTGTTTGGAGATATTAATTCCATTTAGAATGTTGTATTACAGTTTACACTTTGCTATTTATTTTTTTGAGGTGATCTTTTCTCAGGTGAATTGTTTGAGTTTATGACATCAATTTTAAAAAATTGGTTTTTTTTAACAATAGAGTAAGACTTTATATGTTTCTGCATATCTGTGTACAGGATTGATGCTTTAGGACTGGTAGCTTTCTTTCCTTTTAGTCTTCTTTTCCCTTTAAACTATTAACTTCCTAAAATACCACCTTGTGTCCTGTGCACTTTAAAATCTGTACTCTATTCTATGCTAAGCTTTGTTAGTATTTTCACTCATAGGATGGGCTTTCTCTTTGTGGTTGTAGCTTTAAATCAGTTTTTAACCTGATCCTAGCTCGTCTCTGTTCTATTCAGTTTTTCCTAAATTCCCCTTGCTGTTCAATAAAGCTTAGTTAGATCTAGAACATGGGAGAATGCACACTAAGATTCTGTTTTAATTTTTTTTACATGTAATTACAAGTTGGGATTTGTTAAAGGCCTGAGTTTTATTTGTTCTTTTTGCTGTTCTGTATTGGTTTTTGTGAGGATACACTAAGAGGTTTGGATTTACATGGCCTCATTACTTCAACTACCCAGTATTCCTTTCTCCTTTACTTCTAAGTCAGTATTTGATATGGCAGAAGCTATGTAACTTTGTTTGTGTGGAATGTAATTCTAATAGAATAAATTAAAACAGTGCCTGAGGAGGAATTACATGGCCTAACTCGGTTTTTTTGGACTGATCCAGTACAAGCAGGCAGACACACTGGGAAGTATAATCACACTAAATCTTCCATTTCTCAATTAAAAGGGTACCATGACCAATTTTTTAATATAATGGTCTGTATAAAATAGTATGGAGTGATTATAGAATTTTTAGCATGGGAGCCAAAAAATGGCAACATGGCAGACAGGAGGAAAACCTATCAGTTGTTCACCACCCGCCCCAAGCTCTTGCAGACTGCATCTGTGGAGCTAGATCATTGACTAGAGGTGAGGGCTGTAAGTATGGATTTGAAGGCCGTTAACTTAGATGATTTAGTCCAGAAGAATGCATCAATCAAAGGGAGATAAGTTTAGAGGAAGAAGGACAAACCAAACAAACAATCTCTAGGAGGGAATTAATGTTGGAAGGAAGAAGGGAATAGGTTACCCAAAACAAGAGGAGACCTCGGAGCATGTAGTATGTCAGAGAAACTGCAGGCGAGGATGTCAACCACACGTGGGTGGCCTAGGTAATGTGAGATCCTCCAGGTAGGCTAAACAAGACAAAGAGTGAGCTTGGAATCTTCTCTCTTACGTAGTGTCACTTGTAGGCTCAGATTTCTAAATATAGAATCCAGTTCTTGGATTTCAGAATCTCTTCTGGAGTTTGAAGCTGATTGCCAAAGCCTTGAAAACTGAACTGGGGGCATTAATCTTTGGACATCTTAAATCCATTTCACTGACCTTTTCTAATTAAAGGGGAAAACCTAGTGACTGCCTGTTCTTGCTTTTCAGAATTGTCATTATGGTCTTAATTGTCATTATGGTCTTAATTGTCATTATGATCTTAATTTTACTGACCACTCCCTGTCTTATGTATATACTTAAGTATCCCTAAACACACAGTTGGGAGATGCCTCACTTTTGTTGATGTAGGTTTATCTCAGGAATATTTGTCCAGACTGGGCTTTTGAGTGCAAACTGCAGTACTCCGAAATCTTGTAGGTACCTAACTATGCTCAGAAATCATTGCAGTTTTGTGGCACAGAGTCTTCCCTCCACTTTTTAATTGAAGTATAGTTGATTTATAATATTGTATTAGTTTCAGGTGTATTTCATAGTGATTCACTACTTTTATAGATTCTTTTTTCTCTCCACTTTTAAGAATTAGGCTTTGCTTTTTTCTGAATCCTGAGCAGGACTAGAGATTGGGGGATAGATGTTCAGTGCTTCTGGGGAGAGAGAGATGGCTAGGTCTTGGTTCTGTGACATACTGCAAAATCAAAAACATCACTGGTAAACATTTGGCAAGATTGTGATCATAATTAGGTAATGTGAGATCTTTAACATAGTTGAAAAAGACTTCAAATAGGCAATTTTGTCTATATAACTAGAGTTTAGGTTTCTTTACTATGAAAATGGAATGTCCTCACAAGCTTGCAAAGTTATTGAAGAATTGCATAGAAGGACATACTTGAAAATACTGTGCTAATTCTTTATCTGGGTTTCCAATCTTTACTTCTCTTCTTAAGTGACCTCCTCTGCCCTATTCCCTGCACTTTCAGCAAACCACCTTATCTCTCTCTTTAAAAAAAACTAATTGTAGGGCTCAAACACAAATTATCTTAATTTTTTCTGTGCTGTGCTCAGTCATTCAGTTGACTGTTTGTGACCCCATGTGTCCGACTCTTTGTGACCCCATGGACTGTAGCCCAACAGGCTCTTCTGTCCATGGGGATTCTTCAGGCAAGAATTCTGGGGTGGGTTGCCATGCCCTCCTCCAGGGGATCTTCCCCACCCAGGGATCGAACCCATGTCTCTCATGTCTCCTGTATTGGCAGGCGGGTTCTTTGCCATTTGAGCCACCAGGGAAGCCCTAATTTTCACTGCAAACCTGTAAATTTATCTAAATCTGTACCTATCCATTTCTTCTGTGCTAATCAGAACCTGTGCACATGAGCGGTTTTAATCCCATACACTTCTATGTCCTTCAGCACTTTTTTCCATTAAATGCCTTCTTTGTGTTGTATCATCAGTCTGCAACTCTCTACTGACTTTCTCCTCAACCTGTAACTTCTTCCTGTATCCTGTATTTTCCTTTAAGTTCTCTTTCCTTCTTAGCCAAGCTTTATTGTTGTTTATAGTTGCTAAAGTTGTGTCCGACTTTTTACAACTCCATGGACTGTAGCCCTCCTGACTCCTTTGTGTCTGGGATTTCCCAGGCAAAAATACTAGTGTTGCCATTTCTTTCTCCAGGGGATCTTCCCAAATCAGGGACTGAACCCGTGTCTCCTGTGTTGGCAGGCAGATTTTTTTTTTTTTTTTTTTTTACCACTGAGCCACCTGGGAAGCCCTAGCCAAGCTTTAGAGTCCCCTGAGGCTCCAGTCACCAAGGCCACAAAAGCTCTGCAGTCCTAGGGTGCTCTGCTTGGAGGTCTTACTTACCCTATCTCATTTGAATCTATAAAATGGATCCACATCACTGATTCAACAGGGCTAATTATCTTGAAAGATTTTTATGCTTTGGCTTTTGAAGTCATCTTGCAATAAGTGGCTTACTTGTGATGGATTATGATTTCTTGGCAATCATTATGCTTACTTAGGAATTTTTGTGAAGTAAAAAAAAATCCAACATAAAAATTGTTTTTAAATGGAATGAAATATTTAAATACAACACTTAACAATTAATAATGTTAAATTTATATGTACTTAATTAAAAATTGATTTTAATTGTCAGCTCTCAGACATTCCTGTAGATCCTTGAAAGCTTATAGTCCTATGCACTTAGGGCAATGTGTCCGTTTACTCCTAAGCCTAAAGCTGGCTTAGCCCCACTTCTTTACTGAAATTGCTCTGGCAGAAGCATCAGTGACCTCAATAATACCACATCCAGTCCACTCGTCAGCACTTGTTGTACTGGACCTTGTTGCTGTATTTCAAATTGTTGATCAGGCTTTCCTTCTTAAAACTCCTTACCTTAGGGATTCCATGTTCTTTTTTGTTTTTATTTTCTCATCCTCCCCAGCCCTTCCTTTCTGTACTTCATCATGGAATCTCTTTCTCTCCCCTTTAAACTTGGTAAACTCTGGCTCAGTATACTTCTACATATCCATTCTAGCTGATACTGCCCACCCGCCTTGTCCAGCTCTGATCTCTCTTGCCCAGCTCAGGCCCGCCTCTTCAGCACTCTGCTGGATGCAGGCACCGGAGTGTCCACACAGGCATCTCGTTCTTTGTTTCTTCACTTCCTTCACTCTGCAAGGTTTGCATATTCCTCTATGTTATTTGTCTCAGTTATTGAGAACAGTAGCCCTAGTCAGGTCTAAACCCTGGAGTTCTCCTTTTTTTCTATAAAATTGAGAAACACTTTCCCAGTCTGAAGTGGAGTAAAGAAAAACATTTAAACCCAGTTTCTTCACTGGCAGTATATAGAGACAAAATCATTTTTCTTCCAGAAATAGGATTTTAATATTAACATATAATTTTAGAAGAACTGGCGTCCCACCCCAATATTCTTGCCTGGACAGAGGCACCTGGCAATCTATAGTCCATAGGATCGCAGAGACAGACCACGACTGAAGCAGCTTAGCCTGCTTGCATAGCTACTACCATTCCATCTTCATACAGGATGTAACTAGAGGCTACTAATCATATATTCCAATATAGGGTTATCAAAGCCTTTCTTATGCAAAGGAAAATGGATAGAAAAAAAAATCATTTGAAGAACTTTTCATTTTTGAATGTATGTATATATGTATGCACATTTGTAACTCTCAATGCATGTTGAAAATATGACTTTTAATTGTACTAATTCGTTGTTTGACTTTTGTCTCTCATTACTTGTGAGTGGTGACCACGCATTGGAAAGGTCAGGAAAGGTGCATTTTGGGTAGATTTTTACTCCATGTGCTATTAGTTAAATTTATCCTCTGAAGAATTTTAAATCTCATTGGATTGATAATATTTTTAATGACAGAAAAATTATTTTAAAACAACAAAAAAAGATTTAAGACATAAGATGAGCAGTCACCTGTTTAGTCTTTTAGCACTGGTAATTTTACAGATAGCACTGTAGATTCTGTGTGGCTAGTTTCTCTAACATAGACTTTTCAAATATATATTTTCATTTACTTGTAAATTTATATTTTGTTCAGTTTTTAAGCTTTTAAAACAGTTTATATGGTGGGCATTATATCAAAACTGATGCTATGGCAAATATTTTAGTTTTATAAAATTCAAGTTCTATATTTTTTATGTGGGTAGATTATCATATCTAACTGGGAAAAGTTTTAAGTCCTTTCTTTACCTGTAGAGTAGCTCATTATATTTCATCAATTATGTAATAAAGATCTAAAAAAGTAATGTATAACATAGATTTGAAATTATTTAGTATAGTTGAGGTTAAATAAAAACTCCAGTCTTTTGGAAAAAATATCAGAACTCCCTTCAGCTGATAGGCAATATATTCTATAGAAATGCACATTGGTTCTTTCTAAACTTCACTCAGAATAGTACTTAATTTTAAAATATTTAATAGTGAATTATTTACATTCTTTTATGAATGTTATCATCATCGATGTTAGTCTGTTATCTTTCTTCTGATATACTCTCCATTAGGTTACTGCTTTTTCTGCCCAGACACATTTGCTATACCAGCCACACATAAGTATGGTTTGAGTTCTAAATGCTAGTATTTAGTTTTATACCTATAGATCATTTCATAAACACAGGCAGAAATCAACAAAGTAGATATGTATGAATCCAAGCAAAAGTAAAAGCTGCTATAATTATGTTTCTTCATTAGGAAGGACGTTTTGTCTCTTCCATGTATATAACAAATACTTCTCAGATAAAGATATAAGTTTCATAAATAGATAAAGCTAAAATTATTTGTCTCAAACATAGTAACACTTTTCTGTTTCAGGATAGTTTTATAAATATGCTAACTTTTAAAACATTTTAAAATCAGTTCACTTTGATAACAATAAAGCAAACAGCAGGGGGGTTTTTTTAGACTTTTTTGGACTTAGATTCTTTTTGCAAGAAAAATTTGAAGTGAATTTTAATTCCAGTGTTTTCAAACTGTACTTATCCACAGCTTATATGAAACTGTTTGCCCATACCAGCAGTTGTAATGTTTCCAACTGAATTGTTAAGCTCCTTTTTTGGATATAAAATGGTACAGTGCTTTTAAAATTTAGGCATATTTTACAGAATGGTTGTTATCTGCCAGCTATTGTAATAAATAGTTTGGGCTCTCTTGCTGAGGAAATGATAAAAGCAGACTTAAAGAGAAATAGAAGCACACAAAGGAACCTGAAGCATGTCAGTTGTGTTGGCATAGTGGGAGATATGTAGTCACAAAAACAGATGGGGGGTAGTGAAAGATATATTTGAATAGACTAACTATACCTTGAATAGACTAACTGCAGGTTGGCACATTCCCAGGTAACATAGGAGTTAGGACCACAGACTAACTCCTATGTGGTTAGCCAGATTGCTCTTTAATTCCTGTGTAAGTGTGAACATCTGTAAACTGGAGATTGTGATAGTACCTACAACGTTAAGATTGTTGTGAGGATTAGATGAGTTGATACACACAAATGCTGGCACATAGCAGACACTATATAAGTTTTTGCTACTATAGTCATTATTAGTATTGAATGGATGGTGACAGAAGAGCATCTGTATGGGGTTGGGGCCGACTCCAGGTCTAGTCTTCAAGGATAAGGTAATAATCTTTGCTTTATGGCCACACAGTCAGCCTCAACCTGGCCTTTGGTGGTCCTCTGCATCCCTGGAGTTCGGTTTCCAGTGAAACAGTGTGAAACTTGTCAGTGTGTTCTCTGATACATAACTTTTAAATTCAGAGTTCTAGCCTTGAGTTCTAAATATATATATATACACAAGGTAATAGTATTTTTAATCTGTGCTTCTCTTTTGTGTAGACCTGGTAATAACAGCATTTGAGTTTATTAACAGTTTATTATTCAGCATAGAACACAGGGAGGGCTGACCAGTGGTGTGGTGATAGATGTTTAACAGCCAGCTCTCTAGGTGAGCAGGGGAGCCTGATTTGTAGGGTTTGAAGTAGGAGTTCAGTGGTGTAAGTACTCCCCACATGGCAGGGTCAAGCTACCAGTATGATATGATGTTGGTAAACTTGAGGTCAAGAAGAGACGTGCACACCAGCTCTCACAAGCCAGTACACTCCACTGGGGCTGGCCCTAGACCTCCATGATTGCTGTGTTAATAATTGTTGACTTTTTAAAACTTCTGTAATTACCGGGTTCGCCAACCCAATGTATATTCCTTTTCATTGAAAAATACCTGAAAAGGAAGGGCATATACCAGATTAACTTTTACTCAAGCATTCTCTATCTCCTTTCCTTTCAGTGGCTTTCTGCCCCCTGGGCAGAATATTTTGCAGTGCTTCTTAGATTTCTAGAACTTTCATATTGTCTCCCTGGGCTTTCAGAAGAACATTCTTACCCTCCCATGGAGGTAACAGGGCCTGAGGGTTACTGTGGATGTTTTCCTAGTTATATTTACACTCTGCAGTTACACCTTTATTAATTCTTAGTGGGGACATAATTGATTTTGTGGCAGTGGTGGGCAACACTACCGGCGTTTGGTTGGCAGTAACCATGCAAAAGGTCCTACTGTGGTCGTGACAGTCCTTACAGTTATGAATTGCCTCCCCTTCTTCCAGTGTCAGAAGTGCTCCGATTTTTGAGTGGGGTAGGGCCAAGAGTAGCTGAGTCTTTAAATGCCAAAACTCCTTCCACATCTGTATCTGTTCTTACATTTTAAGTATTTTCACACAACACGACTGTGAGGGTGTGCCCATTTATCCAGAAGACAGTTGACTCAGATGGGAAGACTGACTGATGTCGCATAGGTGGCAAGTAATAGACCCAAACTTGAACCTAGACCTTATATTTCCAGTCTTTTTATATTACTTGATACCTGAAAATTTCTTGTTAGCCTAGGGTTCTTTTATTTCTGATTAAAATTGTTAAAAACTAGCAGAATCACAGAAACACTCAAATCCTGATGTCTGTGAAAGTCTCTCAGTCGTGTCCATCTCTTTGCAACCCCATGGACTATACAGTCCATGGAATTCTCCAGGCCAGAATACTGGAGTGGGTAGCCTATCCCTTCTTCAGTGGATTTTTCTGACCCAGGAATTGATCCAGGGTCTCCTACATTGCAGGCGGATTCTTTACCAACTGAGCTATCAGGGAAGCCCTCATGATATCTGTAGTTTATTTTTAGATAGTTCAGCAGAGATATTATTTTATATGCATATGTGTAGAGGGAGAAAAAGCAAATGTGGCAAAATCTTAACTGGTGAATCTCTATGAAGAGTATATGGATGTTCAATATATATTATTTGACTTTTTCTGTGGGTTGGTAATTCAAAATAAAAACATTTGAGAGAAAAATAAGCAGTGTTTGATCATGTAAAATAAAATTCTGAAAATGTTTCTTATTATCAATACTTTCTAATAAATTTGATAATTATAATGTTTAATTGTAAAATAAGATAAATAGCTTTATTATGTTGTGTAAGCATGAAAATGGCCTTTAGGTGAATTGTAGTAAATTTAAAAGCCTAACAAAGCAGCAGACACAGAAATACTTTTTATCTTTGTCACATTGACTCACTGGGGATTTGCCTTTATACAGTAAGTGTCTTAACTTTGGTGTGCATGACAGCCTTCTTTTTTGATCCTTATGATTATTAACACAGAGATTTCCACGAGCAGATACTTCTCTTTCTTCCCCTTCCCCATAAAAAAAAGGTCAGCCAAAGCAAACAGATAGTATAGCTGAATATGTACTCTGTCTCATAAACCTTTCATTTCAACTTTACCCAGTCCCCCTTACTCACAAAAAAAAAGGTCAGTCAAAGTAAATAGATGAGAAATGTGAGGAGCTGAACGTGAACGCCTGTGCAGCTTCACATGATCATTTTACTTCATCTTTTTCAGACAGTTGCTTTTAGTTCCTCTACATTTGTTACTCCAACCACAAGAAATTGTGTGGCTAACCATAGGATGCTAAGTGTTGGTTTGTCGGAACAGATTCTTAAAATGATCAGAGTTGTTGAGTGTTCCATTCCTTTCAGAGATCTTAGGTATAATATGTTTGTAGCTCTCACCACATTTTTTGCTTTGTGACAAAGGTTCACTAAACTTCATCCCTGGTATTAAGAAAGCATCTTAATGTAGTCGTCTCTGGTTTGCTTTTTTAATAATGAGAATATTTGCATTCACATGTTTCTTTAATTCTTGCAAGGATATTTTAGTGCTGAATATATTTTGTGTTAGTAAAGCATGTTGTCTGATTACAGGGTAGGACTCATCTCTTTCTTCATTTTGTCCCTGGCACCTGGGGTGTGGATATACTAACATAATTGTTTATAAATACAAGTGAATTTAAATTATATGAAAATTTATGATATCCTTTGGTCACTCTGACCTTAAGAGCCTGCAAGCAGTTGTATATAAATTAGGTTTTCACTTTGTATTTTAAGTAGTAATTCATAAAACTGAATTTAAAGTAGAAAGTCATACTGTGATAAAAAATATTTTTCAAGGAGAAAACTTGCTGTTCTCTTGTGTTTAACATATGTGTGTGCTTAGTCACTAATGACTCAATTGCAAAATCTTACTATTGAACAAATTTGGAATCTTTTATTGATATCCTGATTGTCAACTGAAGTTATAGAAATATATTTTTGTCTTTTTCTACAGTTAATTGTAATATGCACTTTACTGTTCTTTCTCTTTAAGCTTTATATACCTAATGGTTAAGATATTTGTAGGTATAAACCAGTAACTCTCGAACTTGTTAGTATGTTCCCAAAGATTTTTTCCATTTGACTTGTTTAAATTAGAAAATTCTTAAGGTAATTATTGTCATACTGGAAAGATCTTTTGATGAAGTGAAGCATAAATTTGCTAGTTAAATGCTGGGTGAAAAAATGAAAATAATTTCCTATAAAATGAAACAACATATTAGGAAAAAAACTTGTAAGACTTCAGATTTTAAGTACCTTGATTCATAACTGCAGAACAATTTTCAGAATTATTTATTACTAACATTTTTCTGTAAGAATCACCAAATCCATGTCTAATTCATAACCTAATGCAAGTGCATGAAGAAATAGATCTAAAAGGCGTGAGGAATGTTAAGCCTTAGCTTAATGCAGTAGAAGTCACCGCTTTGAACTTTGAATTGTGCTGATTAGTTCCAACAGAAAATTTATGGATTTTTTGTCAGTTAATTTGCATTATAATTTAAAAATTCTGTTGTGTAGTGTCAGAAAGGCAACTGACTGGATTTTGTTGTATATATTTATACAACATCTAATGTAGATGTTGCTTTGCTTCATCTTCCATAGTAGGAAGTCAAAAGATAAAAATATAAAAATGAAAATAATCAGTGATTTCTGTATATATATTATTTAGAAATATGGAATAAAATATCAGAAGAAACAGCTAAAAGAATTTAAAGTGATTGCCTCTGAGGTGAAGGGTTGAGGAGGTACATCGGGAAACATCTGCTCTTTGTCATGAACCTTGCAGAAGTAATGGACTTAATCTGTGCAATTATCATTTTTAAGAAAAGGGTTATAGAGCAGAGAACCTCAGTGTTTTCTTCTGTTAGTTATTTGCATGCATAGTAAGTCTTTATTTTGAACAATGGGGTACTACCTGTCAGCTGTTAAGTTACTCTGTTCCCAGAGGACTCAGGGATAAATAATTCACCCTTGAGATCTGTCCTGAAACCCTAGTCTAGAATGTGCCAGCACTAAATGTTCTCAAATTGAATTCTTAGAGATTTGACCTAATAGATTGAACTGTATAGAGAATGCAAAGAAATAGAGGAAGACAATACAGAGAATAAAAACCAATGATTATTACCTGTTTTCATCTTAAAACAAAGTTCAGTAGCATCCCTTTTCTTTCTCCACTATTAGATCCTGTGTTTGTGTGTGTGTGTGTGTGTGTGTGTGTGTGCACGTGCTTCATGCGTGTGTGCTTGCATGCAAGTGTGAAACAGAAACCATCTTGAGCTAGCTTCAGTATAAAGGGAATATTTCTCAAAATAACTATTCTCATGAGGTTCTCAACCTGTACTGTACATTATAATCACCTGGAGAATGTTTGCACCTTCCAGTGCCTGAGGTGCACCTGGGATGAATTAGTTTCTCAATTGATTCCAGTAGTCAGGGTCGAGAACCACTGCCCTGTTAGCCTCCCTTTCTGCTAAGATTGCTGCTGTTTCGAATGGGAATTTGTCACATTGGTATCTTGAAATAAGTTCTTAAGAAGTACTGCTTTGGATGGTGATTCCCAAACCTAGTTGGTTGAGCATCAGGTTCATTTCTGATCTACTCAGAATTTTCAGGAAAAAATTCCTCAGCAAAACTGGGAAGTGTGTATTTTTTGAATGTCTGATATAAGGAGTTTTTGGTCCATCATTTGGGAACCAGGTCTAAAGGTGATTTAAACGTTACCTTATTTGTGAGGTTGGCCTTTGTTATTTCTCTATCTTGTCCTTTATATCCTCACTTAATTTTCTTATTCATCCATTCATGGAACATTCTTCGGGTGTCCTTGTGTGAGACAGACATTTTTACACATGCAAGAAATACAAATAGGATACTGCCCCTGAATTCAAGGAGGCTACTAGAGGAAAATGTGCTGTGCTTAGTCACATCTGACTCTGTGACTCCATGGATTGTAGCCCGCCAGGCTCCTCTGTCCATGGGGATTCTCCAGACAAGAATACTGGAGTGGGTTGCCATGCCCTCTTCCAGGGGATCTTCCCAACCCAGGGATTGAACTCAGGTCTCCCGCATTGCAGGCAGATCTTTGACCATCTGAGCTACCAGGGAAGCCCAAGAACACTGGAGTTGGCCTGTCCCTTCTCCAGGGGATCTTCCCGACCCAGGAATCGAACTGGGGTCTCCTGCGTTGTAGATGGATTCTTTACCAGCTGAGGTACCAGGGAATCCCCACTAAAGGACAATAGGTCTGTAAATAAATGTATAGCGGAAGCATTGTAAGTATTATGCTGGAAGCCAGAAACATGGGAGTCAGTCTTGATTTCTTCTGTCCTATTAATTCTGCCTAAATTTATTTCCATCCTACCAGCCTTTCTTCATCATCACTGCTAGCACCTTAAATCCAAGCTGCTTTTTCTGCTTTCCACCTGGCTATCTCCTCAACCTTCGGATTTCAGCTCGGGGTCACTTTACTCGTGAATTCATTCTTACATCCTTCTTCGTTGTCTTTTGGGGGTACTTGTCAATTGCAATTACATTTGTGCTTTTGTGATTTTTTTTTTAATGTCAGTCTATCCCACTGGACAATGAGCTGCAGGAAGTCTGAGGTCAGCTCTCTTGCTTCTGGTGCTTGTACCTGGCATATTCTAGGACTTACAAATTGTTGAATAAATAAGTAATTAAATAATGAGGAAAGAAGCTGTTGTGACATTTTTGCTCATCACTCTAGAGTCTGCTAGTCCCAAACAGTGCAAACAGAGGGACTTATAATGGTGCAGTTTGCTTAAAATTTTAAAAACACGAGAAGACCATGAGTGGTCTTCTGATCCCTAAAACATTAAATTATGAGCAGTTTGCAAACAAAAGCCTCATAATTAAGTAATTACTAATTAATTAAAACTAATGTACATATAAGACATTGAAAAGTTGCCAAAGCATTTCCCCATCTTTTTCTTGAAGTTAGGAAAGACAAAGAGTTAATAACTCCAAAGTTGAAAACAGAAAAGGAAAAGAAAGAACTTTGAAAAATATTTTAAACCTGCTGAACTCACCTATAGGCTAAATTTCAAAAGCATTAGTATAGAGATTTCACATTACATTTAAAGTAAAAAGTAATTTTGGCTTAATTTTTGAAATAATTTTGATGTTTTGTTTAGACACAATACTACATGTTTGCTGTGTTCATGAACTGTAGAGTCAGAGGCAAAAAGAAACTCAACCCAGACATTGTACTATGATGAATTTTTCTTTTTCCATCTCCAGTTTAAATGAAAAATGTTCCTACAGTTCTGTAATATTTTTAATCGTTGGAGGCCTTTCCAGTGTATTTACTTCCCATGAGTCAGTGATTTCATCAGCAAAGAGACAAAAAGGCACCAAGTAGTATGTGTGCTAGACCAAAACAAACATTTCACTTAAAAATAATACGTCTTACTTGACCACTTAATGATACATGTGGCCTGACTTCTCCCAATTAAAAGGAGCCAATTTTACTGGCATGATAAGCATATGAAAGTCCTGAGATATGGAGCCCTAGAGTCCAGAGGAAGACTGCAGGAAGAGCACTTGTCCACTCCTTCCATTGCAATTGCAAGAAAACCTGGAGAAAAGCTCACCTCCTCCTTACAGGCCACCCATTCCTGTTGCAACATGAATGGAGACAGAATTCTGGCAGTGTATACATATCAAACTGTTAACAGTGGTTGCCTTTGGAGGGTGGGAATGAAGAAAAATACATTTCTTTCTGTTATTTATTGAAAGAGCCATTTGCGATTAAGAAACAAATTGTAGTGTATAGTCACATTGCTCCGCTTTTGGTTTTCTCAACCGATTTAGCTTATGCAGTTTACTGTGTTCAACTTGATGTTTTTGTTAAGACCTTTTAATTAGGTAAAAATCATTAATATTAATTAAATCTGAAGCTTGGGTTCTCTGTTTAGCAGATCTTCTCAAGGCAAAAATTGGCTTCATTGTTCCACATCCATTTCTGGGTTTCACTGTTCACATGGTTTTTACCTGAGTGTTCCTTGCTGATGCTTTTATGAAGTTTTTCTGGTGTTTGTTTGTTTTTCTGTATTATGTAGGATTTGGGTTTTTTTTCAGTAGGAGTATTGGTCTAGGCACCTAGTCAGCCATTCTGCTAGGAATGAATGTCTCGTTGTTTTTGCACCGTAATATATACTTTGTATGTTACATAATTTCATAATTACATTGGAGCTGTGAAATGGTGTAATAGTCAGTAATGCTATTATGACATTCACTAGACTAGCCCACCTTTCACCAAATAGTAACCTTAGAGTGTTAGCATGCATTTTGTTTCATGAGGGTTTTGCAAAATGTACAGTAATACTTGATAGTTTCTCCTGTGTTAAAATTAGGATGGTGTGAATCTGTGGTGTGGAACTGGGTGGGGCCATGACCGCCCATTAAACTGTGTATTAGAACAAATTCAAACTGACTTTTTGAGTAGAATTTCAGCCCTCCTGCATGTGTGACTTTCTCTGTCACACTTGTTCAAGCTAAAGTAGGATGGCTTCACACACGTGCCCTTATTAGTAACCAAATTTTCTTAAGGCCACCTGTCTTGTCCTTAGTGCTGCCTTATCCTTTACTGGCTTAAAATAACAAAAGAACAATAAAACTGTTTTCCAGAAACTTGTTAGGAGGGTATAAACAAATCCATGTTGAGCTCAATCACTCAGTCATGTCTAACTCTTTGCGACCCCATGAACCGCAGCCCGCCAGGCCTCCCTGTCCATCACCAACTCCCAGAGTTCACCCAGACCCATGTCCATTGAGTCATTGATGCCATCCAACCATCTCATCCTCTGTCGTCCCCTTCTCCTGCCCTCGATCTTTCCCAGCATCAGGGTCTTTTCTAATGAGTCAGCTCTTCGCATCAGGTGGCCAAAGTACTGGAGTTTCAGCTTCAACATCAGTCCTTCCAGCGAACACCCAGGACTGATCTCCTTTAGGATAGACTGGTTGGATCTTCTTGCAGTACAAGGGACTCTCAAGAGTCTTCTCCAACACCACAGTTCAAAAGCATCAATTCTTCGGTGCTCAGCTTTCTTTACAGTTGAGCTCTCACATCCATACATGACTACTGGAAAAAGCATAGCCTTGACTAGACAGACCTTTGTTGACAAAGTAATGTCTCTGCTTTTGAATATGCTGTCTAGGTTGGTCATAACTTTTCTTCCATGGAGTAAGTGTCTTTTAATTTCATGGCTGCAATCACCATCTGCAGTGATTTTGGAGCCCCAAAATATAAAGTCTGACACTGTTTCCACTGTTTCCCCATCTATTTCCCATGAAGTGATGGGACCAGATGCCATGATCTTAGTTTTCTGCATGTTGAGCTTTAAGCCAACTTTTTCGCTCTCTTCTTTCGCTTTCATCAAGAGGCTCTTTAGTTCTTCTTCACTTTCTGCCGTAAGGGTGGTGTCATCTGCATATCTGAGATTACTGATACTTCTCCCGGCAATCTTGATTCCAGCTTGTGCTTCCTCCAGCCCAGCATTTCTCATGATGTACTCTGCATATAAGTTAAATAAGCAGGGTGACAATATACAACCTTGACATACTCCTTTTCCAATTATCTTTTTAAAAAATTCTAAAACCATTTTTTATGGTTTGTATTTAATCCATTCTACTGAAAAAAAATCTAAATCTCAAATGAAGTCAGAGAGCTGATACTTGGATTAAATGACCTTCCCATAGAGGGATTCTGCTAAACCACCATTTGGTGTGAGGCTGTTGACTCATGAGGAAGAACGCATGAAACATCTCTGTGTTTCCTTAAGGAATGTTGAGGATGCTCTTCAGGTAATGTGAATTCCCAAGGATGAATTTCCTTCTGAAATTTCCAAGAGCAATTTGGATGTAGACACTATGAATTCAGGTTCTGGTCATGTCTCCTATTCTGCTTTGACTGCTGAAAGGCTTAGCATCTCAAGGTCCTTCCTGTCAAGTATATACAACTTCATGAATATATATTTTTGTTTACTAGTCTCATTACAGGTTTGAATTGACTTTCATACCCTTACTTTTCCTTTAACTTATATATTTTTTGCCATATTAAATGCATATTTTAAAAACCATTTTAATATTTTTTGGAACAAACTGGGTATGTACAAAATGATTTGATTATTGACTCAAATAATGCAAATCAGTGAATAACCATGTTTTAGGAATGAAATTATGCAATTATATATTTACTTTTGCTTATAAACATTATCAAGATCTGGAAAATTAGATTTCAGTACAATTCTGTCTCTAGATCCAAATGAACAAATATGCAAAAACATCGGAGACCGCTATTATAATTTCTGAGAAAGACTGCAGCCTGTACCCTCATTTGTTTGGACAAGATATTTTTCAAAAGTAAAATCACTCTCCTTAAATATTGTGTAGATTTCAGTGATCTGATAAATGGGCTGTTTATTCATTGTCTCTGTGGTACCCCACAGTGGATTATCCATAGCAACAGTCCTTTTCAAACTTAATAAGACCAACTCTGTATTTATTAGGGAAATAATACCACCGGGTTAAACAAACTGACTGTTGGTTCTGTGTATTTACTCTCTTTCAAAGAGATCTGCTAAACCTTCAGTGTGTCCCATGTTGTAGATGATTAGGCAGGCTGAATTGGTATGACTCTGTGATTCTGAATATGCCATTTTTGTGGTGTGTATAGAGTCAAATAATAAAGATGATGAGCAAATAAAGCTTCAGACATAAAGTACTATTTTGTGCATTGAGAACAGGACAAAATTCTTCTCTGTATAGTAGAAATCAGATATATTATGATAAATATTACCACTCCCAGTCTATAGAGGATAAATAGAGTATTTAATTTTGGCCAAGGAAAACATATTTCAGTTTTTCTTGCCTCTAGAAATTACATTGATGTGGAATCTATAAGAAAGGCCCTGCCTCAGAAAAAAAGATAATTTCAGAATTAACAGAGATTTTCATAACAGATTCTTTTTAAAGACTTTGAATTGCTGTTGAAATGTAAATTAAACCTACGATCTGTTCACATCACTTGTTGAGAAATGAAGTAGTATTTAAAAACACAAAATGTTAACAGTTCATGTAATCCAATATCCTTATTTTACAGCCATGAGTGCTTTTAGAATTGCTAAAAAAGCCTAGTGTCTCTCATCTCAAATGTCCTTGGACAATATTTAAAAAAAAATTAACTATGACTTATGGCCTATAAAGTATACTAATGGGAATACAATAACTTCTACATTGATTAATAATTCCATTTGGTTTTTGTCTTTTTATATACAGTAGAAAACACATTTTTTTCTTTATTAGATTTTTACATAGATTAGTAGTGGGGCTCAGCATTTATGTATGGTTGAGCCTGTTTTGATAAAATCTTTGCTGTGTTTAATATCTTTTTTTCTTAAAGTTTTTTTGTAGTTTTAATATTTAAATTATTTATTTTTCTTTGTATTCACAGATTCTGGAACTTTTCAAAGCCTGACCCTCTTCTTGAAACAGTGGAACATCATACAGAATTTACTTGTGGTTTAGATTTAAGTCTTCAGAGTCCTACTCAGGTAATGGGTCAATCTCCTCATATTTTTTCCTACCCATACAGTTTACAAATAGCTCTACGTGTGGCATGCATTGCTTTTCTGAACAAAATTCTTGCCTTTAGGGCAAGGTAAAGTACATTTACTTAAGAAACCTGACCTTTTTCTCTGTGTAAACTTGAGCATTTGAAATACTAGGGAAGAAGAGGTATCCAGGAACTTGACATACTTTTCTCCTCTTGAAGGGTTAACTTTGCTGAGAGGAAAAGGAAACTTTCCCCAAATTATTGTGCCTAACTTGTAGACTTCTGCCAATGGAAAGGGTGACAGGGGGAGAATGGAGTGAGGAAGGATTGGCCCCAGAGGCTGATGGGAGTCAAGCGTGTGTGCCCCTGGATTCAGCTGCCCGCTGAGTGGTTGAGATTATGGGCCTGCCATTTCCCTCTCAGGAGTGTCACCTTCATCTCCTCATGCCAGGTCAGAAGAGAGGCTCCGCATACGGAACGAAGTAGAGGAGAGTGGCTGCTGTTCTAGTTACCAAACTTCATCTTTTCCCCTTTTTGTTCTCCTGAGGACTTTTTAAAATATTCTTCAGGTTTTTAATAAAGCAGCTTCAGTTTTGGAAATTGTAAACTCAGATCAGAAACACTTGACTATGTTGAGTGATAGGATACTTTAATAATGCAGGCTATGTGAAAATACCATCCTATTACTGAAACAAAATAATATGTGGAAATTCTACTGTATGACTAAGAAGTTATGCATTTATGATAACTTTTAGAAGTTAAACACAAAGCAAATTCTGTTTCTCATTACTGTGTACTTAAATTTAAATGAATACATGGGTTTCTTTTGTTTTAGAAATTCAAGACATAATTCTGAGTTTAAAATATTCTCATTGTATGTTAAAATATTCTCATTAGCATTAGAAAAACTGTTTGAAAATGACTTAGTGGCATCTAAGAAGAGAAGAAATTGAAATAGTGATAAGTGAAACGGTATGATCCTTAATGTAAATACAATGTGCTTTAAATATACTAGTTCCTTTTCTGAGAAAAACATTTATCATAGAAGCTGTTTTTAATAAAATAATCATTACTATCTCAGTTTATAAAAATGTTGTAATGTGCCTATTGAAGCATGACAGTACCCAAAAAGGGACCCTAAATTAGATATTTTCCTTCTCATATATTTCTGTTGACCCACCTCTGCAATCCCCAGCCTGTGGCCTGAGGCAGTACGTGTGCATCCATGATGCATGGCAACTCCTCATCCAGGTCTTGGAGAGTGCCAAATGTCAAATTGGTGTTTTCACCTTCTTCAGATAAATACCGAGGAGTGTAATTCCCGCATCATATAGTAGTTCTATTTTTAATTTTTTGAGGACTCATTTTTTTTCCCTATCGTGGCTATACCAGTTTGCATTCCCACCAACAGTATATAAAGGTTCACTTTTCTCCACATCCTCACCAACACTTATTATTTCTTGTCTTTTTGTTAAGAGCCATTCTCACAGGTGTGAGGTGATACTCATTGTGGTTTTGATTTGCATTTCCCTGATAGATAGTGACGTTGAGCATCATTTCATGTATTATACCTGTATGGCTTCTTTGGGAAAATGTCTATTCACTTCTTCTGCCCATTTTTTAATCAGATTATTTGTTTTTGGTGCTAAGTTATATGAGTTCTTTACATATTTTAGATAGTAACCTCTTATCAAATATATGTCTTGCAAACATAGTCTCCCACTCAGTAGGTTATCTTCTTTTTTGATGATTTCCTTCACTGGGCAAAATCTTTAGTCTGATGTAGTCCCACTTGATTTTTTTTTCTCTTTTATTGCCTTTGCTTTTGGAGTTAGAGCCAAAAAATTATTACTAGGACCAGTGTCAAGGAGCTTATTGCCTATGTTTTCTTCTACGAGTTTTGCAGTTTCAGGTCTTACATTCAAATCTTTAATCCATTTTCATTTTTGTTTATGGTGTAAGATAGTGGTCCAGTTTCATTCTTACTGCCCGTGGCTGTCCAGTGATTTGTGTTTTTAAAGATCGTTGTGGCTGTTGTGGGAGAACAAACCATAGGTATGACTAGAGATGGAAAGATGGAAAGATTCGGAATAAATAGCTAGATGTTTCATATGATTTAACATTTTCAGTGATTAGTTTATACTTTTCTTCTCCCTGTAAATTTATCTTTTTCCCTTTATTTTATTTATATTCTGTCTTGGACTTTAAACTTTCCTTTCAAACTAAGTTTTTTTTTAACCAACATTTTTTTTAAAAGAGCATATCTAAAATCATCACATTTTAATGCAAGCATTTGTTTTATTTATATTATTAATGTATAGTTTTACCAAGTAACATTAAACTCCTTTCTAGGGGAAATAAGCATCAAGTTCTTAGTTCACTTCCCTGTCTTTCTCTCACTTATCTCAGTTATCTTTTGCTATATAACAAACTTCCTTACAACCTAGTAGCTCAAACAACAATTTTCTTTGCTTACAATTAATTCTGTGATTCAACAGTTTACACCAGACTCAGCCAAGTAGTTCCTTTATTGATCTCACCTGGGGTCACTCAGATGACTCTAGTCATCTAGTGACTTAACCAGGGCTATGTGATCTAAGACTCACATAAATACATCGAGTATAGCACTGGTTTTCTTTTGAGCCATGTGTTTCCAGATGAGTCCAGGCTTCTTTACCTAGCAGTTGTAGATTTCCAGGAGGATGATAGCGAGGTGTCTTCAGGACTAGACTTCAAAGTCATACAACATTCCTTCTGTTGCAAAGCAAGTTACAAGGCCAGGTCAGATTCAGAGTGACAGAGAGACTCCACCTCTTGTTGGGAGTGGCTGCAAAGAATTTGTAATCATTTTAAATCTACCGCATTAACCTTTTGTTGGTAGTTTAAGTTATTTTTAACATATATTTATCCTTTATTCTCATATATATGTATTCGAGATTACTGATTGCATGTTAATTTAATTTCACTCTTTGTTCATAATTTATTCTCTTAGAAAGTATTTTTCTCTCACCTCTTAGAGAGTACCATTCAATCTTTCATAAACTTGTCATCTCTTGTGCTGATTCTAATAGCTATAAGACTTTGCTGACGTACTTTTGGGCTTCCATGCTTTAATATATTCCCTGTCTTAAAAGAGATTTTTCTTGTATTTATAATTTTCTTTTTAGCTTCTCCCTTCTTAGAGATCTGAAAAATGAGATCCAAAGACATTCTTGTATTATAACCTCCTTTCTTTTTGACTGAGTATAATAAGGTCTTGTCTTTAAAAGTTTAAAACTTGACAAATAAGTGTCTGGGGTCATTCTTTAAGGATAATTGCTAGGAAATACTCCATGGCCTCTTGTTAACCAGGCTGAAATCATCTTTCACTTCAGAACATTTTTCTTTGAATTCGTTCCCTCTGATCTTGATTTGTATAGTCCTGGCATTTTCTCTTTTCTCTCTTACCCTTATTATTTCTAAATTGGAAACTTTTTTTTTTTCTGTTTTTAGGCTAATGATTCTAGACCTGTAATATATGTCCATTGGTATAATTGGAATTTTCTGTATTAATGTATTCTTAGAATCCCTGACTTTGTCTCTTCAGTATCAATTCTGCTCATTGATATTTAGTTTAGTATTTATAAGCTGGGTATTTATGCATTTGGAAGATAGTGATTTCTCTTTTAAAAAGCAGACATTACTAGTTCATTCCAAGATACCTCATTTATGTGTTTAATAAATATATTGTTTTTCCTTTGATGAAATTGAGAAGTTATATTTAGAAGAAAGGATAAAGATTATCCATGGTTTTGCCACTCTAGAAAGAATCTGTATTATACCATATTAACTTGGTTCTTTTCAGCCTTTTTCCAGGAATTTTTATTTGAAGTGTAATACATACGTTGGGAAACACACATATTTTAAGTGTGTAATTCAGTAAGTTACCAAGAAGTAACTACACTTGTGTAACATCCATTTAGGTTAAGTATGGAACACACTACCAGCATCCCAAAAAGCCTAGTCATGCTTCCTTCCAAATCTCACTCCACCTCTCCTTCCCAAAGGTAAATACTCTTCCTGTCACTTTGTGTACATGTTTTTCATTGTTGTGATTTTATCACATGTATGCATTTATCTTCTGGGACTCCAAAATATCAGTACTTAGTAATCATAATCTTTAATGAGTGAATTTCCTAGTCTCTCCATGATAGGAACATGTAGGTACTTTATATAAAGTGTGAAAGTGAAAGTGTTAGTTGCTTAGGTATGCCCAGCTCTTTGCAACCCCAGGGACTGTAGCCCACCAGGCTGTCTGTGGGATTGCAGGCAGATTCTTTACCGTCTGAACCACCAGGGAAGCAAGATTTTTCCTTAAAATAAAGCAGAAGAAATTTTGTGTATTTTCATTTGGTGTCAGTGAAAGATGCTTAGATTTGGTTCTCTCTCTCTGTGTGTATATATATGTATAAGATATATATATAGGTATATATATATATAATCATTATGCTGTATACCTGCAATTGATGTTAACATGTCAGTTCTATCTCAGTTAAAATAAAATAATAAGAAAACAACAGAAATATTAGGCTATCATTAAAACATTCAGCTCATGTTTTGATTGAGATCCCTATTCCTACAATCATAGATACCAAGTTTAAAGGTTGACAGTAGATAAAATATTTTAAAAGTCTCAGTATGAGATTGGAAAATCAGATTTTAGAAGACAACTAGCATTGTTGGTAGATGGGATATACATGTCCTGTTCAGCTTTAGCCTGAGGTGGTATTTTGTGCTTTTGTCATAGACTGGCTTTAGAGTTGAAAACAGGTGCCAGAAGCACCCAGTGTTCTCAGGCATTAGGCTCTGTTGTTGCCTCTTTGAGGCTTTCATAATTGTGTAACATTTAACTTAAAATTGTATAACAACTGGTTGTTTTCCCCCAGCCACAAAACCTTGCCCTGGCCCAGCTCTGCGGGATCTTGCTGTAATCGTGTTTTTATTGCCCCCTGCACTCCATGAACAGCCCTTGCAATGAGAGGTTCTGAATTGTTCCCACCTTAGCCTCTGCTGTTTCTGGGTGCCCTTCCTGAATCAGTCATTCACTCTCTTACTCATTTCTCTTCCTCTAGACTATGGTGCATTGCTTCTTAAAAAACAAGCAAAAATGGTGACAGCACACAGGAAATTACTGTTTCAGAAAAACTTCATTTAGGCTCTTGGTCCAACTCAACTTGCCTCTGAAGTCTTTTTGATTTTCCAGCCCATTCTCCACAATATCTTCCCTCAGCCTTCTGTGGCATCATTAACACTCTGAACATTGTCCTTACCTCCTACCTTATTGTATAAATAGACAAGAATGAATGTCTTTTTTCAGTTCTGTGACCTCAAAGTATTTATGTTCAGCTCTGTTTTTTCCCCCTTTCCATTAGGTTCCTAATTTTCTCACTGGCTTTTTCATTCAGATCTTTGCTTCCTCAATAATCCACTGTGGGAATTTGTTTTTGTTGTAGATTTCCAGTCAGTTCTTTTCTCTATTTTCAAAACTCACTTGACCCCACTGTCTTACCTCCCTACCAGTAAATTTAGTTTCTCTTCTATTATTAGACATCAAGAATTAGTAGCTTAACTGTTGCTTTTACTTCTCAAAGTCAACACTCTCTTTTTAGCCCCTGTACCCGTCTCCCTTTCATCATTCAATTGAAGTTAAGCCCCAAAAGGTCACCAGTAAAAGCTTCTGAAAACCAAGTTAGCCTTCTCGGACTTTTCTTTTTTTAGCTATATAATTTTTATAAAAGAAAAATCTTCCCCTCCTGTTGCTTTCATGTAAACCATGCTAACCAGTTGTTCCTTACTTCTTTGCTAAATATCTCCATCTCCTATGCCAGTTTCTTCCTTACCATCCTTCCAAAAGCAGGTGTTCTCCAATATACAAGTGTTAGTCCTCTTACTTTTACACACCTTCTTCTTTAAGCTGGCCTTTAATTATATGTCAGTGATGCTCGACCTATTTATCCAATTGCTTTTGCTGTGTGATGTCAACAGATGTTTCATTACTTTTCTTTCAATATTCCTTATGTTGCATCTTGGAGCCAGACTCAAGACCTGGGAAACCATCCTAGTTTTCTTGTTTCTCTTTGCACTCCTAAAATTCAGTGGGCATCAAGCTTATGGATTTTTCCTTAGCAATATTTCTGAAATGTGGGCCATACTCTTCTAGCTTTGCTGCCTTAGATAAGCATTTATTAGTGTCTCTGCCATGTATAATCATAAGGGATTTGATTTAGGTCATACCTGAATGGTCTAGTGGTTTTCCCTACTTTCTTCAATTTAAGTCTGAATTTGGCAATAAGGAATTCATGATCTGAGACACAGTCAGCTCCCTGTCTTGTTTATGCTGACTGTATAGAGCTTCTCCATCTTTGGCTGCAAAGAATATCATCAATCTGATTTCTGTGTTGACCATCTGGTGATGTCCATGTGTAGAGTCTTCTCTTGTGTTGTTGGGAAGAGGGTGTTTGCTATGACCAGTGCATTTTCTTGGCAAAACTCTATTAGTCTTTGCCCTGCTTCATTCCGTATTCCAAGGCCAAATTTTCCTGTTACTCTAGGTATTTCTTGACTTCCTACTTTTGCATTCCAGTCCCCTCTAATGAAAAGGACATCTTCCCATCATTTCATGGGAAATAGATGGGGAAACAGTGGAAACAGTGTCAGACTTTAATTTTGGGGGCTCCAAAATCACTGCAGATGGTGACTGCAACCATGAAATTAAAAGATCCTTAGTCCTTGGAAGAAAAGTTATGACCAACCTAGATAGCATATTCAAAAGCAGAGACATTACTTTGCCAGCAAGGGTCCGTCTAGTCAAGGCTATGGGTTTTCCAGTGGTCATGTATGGATGTGAGAGTTGGACTGTGAAGAGGGTGAGTGCTGAAGAATTGATGCTTTTGACTGTGGTGTTGGAGAAGACTCTTGAGAGTCCCTTGGACTCCAAGGAGATCCAGCCAGTCCATTCTGAAGGAGATCAACCCTGGGATTTCTTTGGAAGGAATGATGCTAAAGCTGAAACTCCAATACTTTGGCCACCTCATGTGAAGAGTTGACTCATTGGAAAAGACTCTGATGCTGGGAGGGATTGGGGGCAGGAGGAGAAGGGGACAACAGAGGATGAGATGGCTGGATGGCATCACTGACTCAATGGACGTGAGTCTGAGTGAACTCCGGGAGTTGGTGATAGACAGGGAGGCCTGGCATGCTGTGATTTATGGGGTCACAGAGTCAGACACAACTGAGCAACTGAACTGAACTGAACTGAACTGCCATGGATGACTGCATCTCCTAACTGGTCTCTAAGCTCTTTCCATCATTCCATTGATTTCTCAGTGCTGCTTATTGGCAGAGCTCTGCGTTATGCAAATCTGATTTTTCTTAATCCTTGACCTTAAATATATCAATGGCCCCATTGAAGGCAAGAACAAGATGAGATTTGCCACCATTATTACTGTTAGTCAACATGGTTCTAAAATTGTCACCAGTTAGTAATAGGAGAAAACAAAATGGAATATAAAAAGTAGAAAAATTTTTAAAGGTAGAAAATTTTATCTTTGTACTTTGTACAGTTGTCAAGTATTATAATCTAAGAACCTCAATTTTAAACCCATTAAAAATAATGAGTTCAATAAAAAGCAATAAAATATATAAAAAATGAATGCCATGTGGATACGCATAATCATCGGTTAAAGAGTAAAATAGGAAAATTACTTTTACATGGCAACAACTGTGTATGTGGTATGGATGATACATAGAAGAATAAAAGTTTTTAAATGTGCAGGACTCTAGATAAAGAAAATTATATACCTTTACTAAGGGACTTTAAAAAATGACTGGAATAAATGAACAGACACATCATCTTCTTGCAGCAGAATACTCTTTTTTTGGTGGGGGGGCGGGTGGCTATCTTCCTCATCTTATAAAAGATACTACATTTGCCTCCTAATAGATCTTTCTTGTCTGGAACACATGGTCAGCCATTCCTGTGACTGCTCTTTAAGGACTCTGACCATTGACTGTCTGCCATACTAGTTACGTACTAGTTTTAATTTACAAATCAACATAGTTAAATTGTCCTCTTCATCATGTCCTCTCAGAAACCTTTCAAGAGGCAGCCTGTTACCTCCAGAATAGTCTGAGCTGTTAATCTTACTTTCAGGATTCAATGTAACCTGTATTGCTGTCTTATTTAACTTCTCATTATCCTATGTAATCTCCCTATTTTATGCCAGTTATAATTTATTATTTGTTATCTGCATGTGTTTGCCACCGTTTCCCTCTCTGTCCTCCACTTCTGCTTGTGCAAAGTATGTCTGCCTTTCCAAGTCCTGGCCAAAGTCTTCTCTCCCTTCTCTCCTTTCCCTTTTTTTGCTTCAGTGGATATTTGAGTGCCAGCCCCTTGCCAGAAGTTACATAAACTCCTTGATATGTAGGTACTGAATAAATGTTGAATGAATGAATGAGTGGATGCATGAAAAGACCCTTTTTTTTAGTATACTAGTCAATACTTTTCTTACCTTTACTTAAACCCCATACTGATTAACATAATAAACCACATTCTTCTCTGCAGGCACTTCCTTTGGGAAGCTGGTTGAGTAAATAAGACATGTTTTCTTTAATCTGTAGTTAAATACATTGCAACATACTGTCTGCGCTGCTTTTTAAAATTTAGAGTTGACTCTCTGTGATTTCTTTCATTTTCTTTACATTCCTCTGCTTATTTCTCTTGTCCATTTTTGCTAAAGATATACAAGTATCTGTATATGTCATACAGATAATTATAGTAGATTAAACAAGTTTCCCCAGAGAAGGCAATGGCACCCCACTCCAGTACTCTTGCCTGGAAAATCCCATGGATGGAGGAGCCTGGTAGGCTGCAGTCCATGAGGTCACAAAGAGTCGGAGACAACTGAACGACTTCACTTTCACTTTTCACTTTCATGCATTGGAGAAGGAAATGGCAACCCACTCCAGTGTTCTTGCCTGGAGAATCCCAGGGACGGGGGAGCCTGGTGGGCTGCCATCTATGGGGTTGCACAGAGTTGGACATGACTGAAGCGACTTAGCAGCAGCAGCAAACAAATTTCCCAAGGGCAAAAACAATTGTGCACAAAATTGAGAGGAAAGGGTATAATGATAAATAAGAAATGGAAAACTTGTCAGCAAAGTAAACCTTTTAATGGGTCTATAGGATGTCTTTGTTATATTAACAGCCATATTAAACCAATTGAAATAAATTACCTTATCAATGGCATATGTAGAACATTTTAGTAAAATGGAGAACATTGATAAACTAGGAATATAAATCATTTCTAAATTACACATGTATATAAAATCTGATGTTTTTATTATGTTTTCCAAAATTTGCATTTATAGGATCATTATTATTGATGATGCTTTATAACAAGTCTTACTTGATCCACCAAATTTTTATTATAAACTCCTTATTGACTGGATTTGTTTTTTTAATATCCTTGGGTCTACTGTGGAACTTAGCCCAGTACTTTACACATAGAAAATGGTAAAATATGTAATACAGTTGCTCTCAAGCATTCCATGTATGATGTCATGATGTATATGCTATAGCTGAATTCAGAAATTAATAGGCTTTTTCGATAGATAATAAGTTTGTATTCTGTTTTTTAAGAATGCTTCCTTACATGTTTTAAAGAAATTGACATGCTAGGATAATATCAAGAAATTCATATTTCTAATTAATGTGCTTACTCTTAAAATTAGAAATATCAAATGCACTGTTCAAAGTAAAATTGAACTAACAAAAAACAGACATTTGTATGGGCTCTTATCTTACTGGTTATTTTTCACTACCCTAGAAGATAGGAGCTTTTAAAAATAATAATGAAAAAATTAATCTTTTCTTCCAATTTTACATTATACAAATATAAAATATTCTAACAAGCCATTTTTCCTATAATGTTGATAATTCTGAGTTTTATTGAAAAGGCTGGTGTTTTGATCTCAGATTAAAGGAAGTTTAGAGGACACAGGGATGAAATGTACAACAATGGGAGCTTGCAAGGTAAGAAATAGTTCTCCACTTGAATATCCTCAGGCAGAAGATGCAGAGCCTAGAGGCTGAGCCTATGCTGCTGTGTCCACATGCACACTCACCTTCAGAGGAGAGGGTCAAACAAGGTAGGCCTTGGCCGCCAGCCTTCAGAAACCCTAGACGGGAGTCAGGAGTCAGAAAAAGCCTCTTTTAAAAGATTAAGGGTGGGAGGGGGGTTCATGTTTGGGAGCTTATGTACACCCGTGGCAGATTCATGTCAATGTATGCCAAAACCAATACAGTATTGTAAAGTAAAATAAAGTAAAAGTAAAAATTAAAAAAAAAAAAAAGATTAAGGGTTTTATCAGAGGACTTATAATGTAATTTAGTTGCCTTTAAGCTAGAACTTTTTAGTTCTTCATCTATTCTTTCTTTGTTGCTGATGTATAGTTGATTTACAACATTGTGTTAGTTTCAGGTATATAGCATAGTGGTTCAGTATTTTTGCAGATTATATCCTATTATAGGTTATTATAAGATAGTGGGTATAATTCCCAGATTCTGCCAAGACACATAATCAATGACTCTAAAAAAAATCCTGTTTAGGTGTACTTGTACAAAAGTGTTTGCATCATTATGTGAATGTTGTTAGAAAACAGAAGCTATATTACCCAGAATACTTTCATTTTCTCCATAGTTATTGTAAAGCAAAGAGCCCAATTTATTATGCAGGTGTCATAATATGATTAGCTTTGACACCTGAAAGATTTTGCTCCATTTGTTCCCTTTAGAACAGGTCTTTTAAAATCTGTATTTACTTTATTTTGCCCTGTGAGTTTATCTGTAAACTGTTCTAACCCATTTAGAACTCACCAGGGTACAAATCTAAAATAAAATAAGTAATGTAAAAATACTGTTACTCACCATAGTTTAAATGAGTCATAGAATTTTCTAATGTGTTCAAGTAGAAGTTTTGGATTCTTGCTCATGGAGAATAGGTCTGGAAGCTACATAAACTTTTGGTGAAGAATGCTTCAGGTGTACGCCTAGTGATTTTCTTTAAAGATGGTTCAGTGTGTCTTCTTTCTTAGTCCTCCTCACAACTCACTGTCTTCCCATCACATATCAACCTACCAGATTTGAAACTTAGATTCCAAATAGAAATGTAAAAATATGGCACAAGGTGTTTCCCATTTTATTAGTGGCAAATTAACCTCTTCTTTTTCCTCAAGATCGGAAGAGAAATCTTCCTTTAAAATATTTTTTCAATGATGCTAAATTTCCTTTTAGTCGATAACCAAAAAGTCTTGCGTATAAAGTACTTCCTCAGAACTCCAGGTTTAGTGCACAGGACAAAAGCCTAGTTAATTGATATAGAGTAAACCTTCTGTACCATGGGTCCCCCATCCACAGATTTTCAGTTCAGTTCAGTCATTTAGTTGTATCTGACTCTCTGCGACCCCATGGACTGTAGCCTGCCAGGCTTCTCTGTCTACGGGATTTTCCAGGAAGAATACTGGAGTGAGTTGCTGTTTCCTACTCCAGGGGATCTTCCTGACCCAGGGACTGAACCCACGTTTCTTGCATCTCTTGCACCGGCAGGCAGATTCTTTACCTGGGAAGCTATTCTAATGTACGCCAAAGCTTGAGACCACTGCACAGTAGAAATGCCTCTAGGAAACCAAAGTTTAACAGTGTACTTTTGTCTTATTTGAGGGTTGAGATGTTTATTTTTTAAACAGCCATATGAAGAATGACTTTTTATTTCTTTTAAATCTACTCTTTAGGCATTATATTGCTTTTTGTAACAGGGGTCTATTATATATTTCTCTTATCATCAAGTTCTACAAAAAAAACTTTATCTCCCCTGATGAACTGGTAAATTCACTATATTTGTCTATCTTATATTATTGTTTGCCTTTTTCGCCTTTGCTGCCAGAATGTGTAGATAGAGCTCAATTTCATAGCCCATTTTAGCAGTTATTCTTAGCCTCCCTTCTCTAGATGATTATCAGCCCCTTATTCCCATTTCATGCTTGTTCTTTTAATGAAGTGGCTTTTCTGTGGCCGTATTCAAGGGTAATTTCCAATATGGCCGTCATGGCTCTCGTACAAGTATAATATGAACATGTGTCAAAGACCTTCTGTAACTTGGGAAGAATTTTACAGCTAGCTCAAAGGAACCAAAGAACAAACACATATAGATAGCTGATAAATGTGAGAATGAATTTACTAATAGATGCAGAACTAGTCAGTATCCATGAGCAGTAACACAATGATTAGAGGCATCTCTCAGGAGACAGGACAAGGCATCAATTGGGTCTCTATAGGACAGCCTTCATTTGCCATTTTAATGGCTGAGAATCATTTGATTACTGTCAGTTTTCTATAACTTTAGAGTTGTAAAATAATCCAGTCAGAGCCAGTGGAAGGCATAAGACCCCTATAGATTGCAGTAATCCTGTGAGACTCTAGAACAATGCCAGCATTCCACTGAAAGAACACCTAGCAGTCTATCTGCTCACTGCAATCTTTCACAGTTTTTCCTGACAGCAAGGTAACGGGCAAAGAAATGAGTCCTTATATAGGAGTCTGAAATGGAGAAAGAGGATCTTCGGTAGATGAGAAAGGAGATATCCTATTATTGTCTTCTCATTCTCTGTCGTGAGTCGTCTGGCCTTGAAGGAGTCTCCATGTCCAGGAGTGAATTCCTGGGGATGGGAGGGAAAGATGGCTTTGCCATGGAGAAGTGGGACGGGGGCTGGGAAAGATTTCTTGCTGTATTTGACAAGCTGCTGCAGTGGGTGGATCTCATCCAGTAAAACAAGAGTGTTTATTACCATGTCATCTGATTTACTTCCTTATTTTTTGGTTTTTCTGTTAACCCTAATTTTTAGCAAAGTCTTTTAGGCTGGCTTCAGGTAGGTAGCATGGGACTTTAAGAAAAAGCCCTGTTTACCCTAATTTATAGAACTACGTGGGAAGCAGGCCCTTCAAGGCCATTGGGGTTGTAATGGTAATTAATGAGCCCCCCACCGCGGACCTCCAGTGACCTCATGGTCACTTTTCTTTATCAGGAAGTCTCGTCTCTACATCTGGAGCCTTGTTGTTAGCTTAGTAAAGTGCTTTTCTTTCTTACCTTATTATTATTATTATTTTTTTGCTTGTTAGCTTTTTAAAATTCACAGTACTCCATGTTATTTATTTAGTCGCTCAGTTGTATCTGACTCTTTTGTGACCCCATGGACTGTAGCCCACCAGACTTCTTTGTCCCATGGATTTTCCAGGGAAGAATACTGGGATGGGTTGCCATTTTCCTCTGCAGGGGATCCTCCAGACCCAGGGATTGAACTTGCATCTCCTGAATTAGCAAGGAGGGGGATTCTTTTCCACTGAGCCACTGGAGAAGCCCAGCACTAGATGGGGTTTAATGAAATAGTTAATTTTAATTAATTAGTTAATGAGTAAAGAGTGTTGGCATTAATTTGAATCAGTCTATTCATGTGTGGTCAGTCACGTCCAACTCTTTGCAACCCCTTGGACTGTAGCCCCCTAGGCCCCTCTGTCCGTGGACTTTTCCAGGCAGGAATACTGGCTGTGCATGCATGCTCAGTCACATCCAACTCTTTGCAACCCCATATACTGTAGTCTACCAGGCCCTCTGTCCATGGGATTTTCTAGGCAAGGATACTGGAATGTATTGCCATTTCCTTCTCCAGAGGATCTTCCCGACCCAGGGCTCAAACCCATGTCTCATACATCTCCTGCATTAGGAAGTGGATTCCTTACCACTCACGCCACCTGAGAAGCGGTGAGTAATGAATAAGGATTCAGAAACATAAGTTACAGATACCTTATATTAGAAGCTTAAGTCTCATTTCTCTGATTCTCTTTTCTATAATAGTTGACACAACATACAGAAAGGCCTAGCACTTGAAAAACTATATACATAAATGAGACGAATAAATTTGTGTACTAATCTTTGTGTTTTGGGGTATAAAAATTTACAGTTGCAGGATTAGGCAGACAATGAGTATTGATCAGCCTTTTGTGAGGCCACGGTTTTCAGTGAACAGACTCAGCAGTGTTAGGTTCTGGTTCCACCTCTGCTGCTGTAGTGTGAATGTGAGAAAAAGTTAGGCTCTGCAGTCTTAATCTATAAAACTCATTCTTTGAGCTAATCTTTATTGAATCATTGTTAAGTTATAGCACAACATGGTCCATGCCCTCAAAGAGCTAGAAACACTTGTTAATAAATAAGCACAGCTGATATAGGTACAGTGAATGACTTCACAGAGGAGGTAGTGCTTAAATGGATTCTTCTGCAAAGAGGTGTCATCTCCAGGCAAAGCAAGATAAGGGCCAGAGAGGAAGGGAGGGAGAAAGTTTATTCAGGGGAGGAGATCATTGAGAGTACATGAGCACAGAGGCATGAGCAAGATGCCAGGATTTGAGTGTGTGAGCCTGGTGCACTGAGAAACAGAAGTAGGTAGCAACCAAATCTTGAAGAGTCTGGTTTTTAATCCTTAAAATAAAAAAGTTTGACTAAAAGGTCTCTAATGCTTTCTCTAGCTTGGATTCTGAGCTGAGATATTGTTAGTGAATGATAAGGAGTTGATATGTTCTGATTGGGCTTACCTTGTGACTCAGCTGGTAAAGAATCCGCCTGCAATGCAGGAGACCTATGTTCAATCCCTGAGTTGGGAAGATCCCCTGGAGAAGGGAAAGGCTACCCAGTCCAGCATTCTGGCCTGGAGAATTCCATGGACTGTATAGTCTGTTGGGATTCCAAAGAGTTGGACACGACTGAACGACTTTCACTTTACCTCAAGTTCTGATTAATCTGCAGTTCCTGTATTCTGTAGTGACAGCCAGGTAATTTGGTTGACCGAGACTTTGAGTTCCCTTTTGTAACTTTCAGCCTTTGCAACCATTAAAGGATGGGAAATATAGTGCAAATAACTGGTCAAATCCCTCTCTTGTTGCTTCATCCTTAATGTTACTGTCTACATTTTTTCATTTCCTTCTCTTACTTCTGGAAAATTTCAAATGTATAGAAAGTAAACAATAGGATAATACAATTCCATTATCCAGATTTGACAATTACCAACATTCTTGTTTTGTTTATTCTTCTACTCATGTCCTCATTCAATTTTTATTGTCGTTATTATTCTTACTGTTTCTAGGTGTCATTTTTGTACATTGAAATGTACAAATCTTACATGTAGGTTTTTGACAAACAGATACACTTGTGTAATCTACATCTCATCTCAATACAAAACAATTGCATCTTCCTTTCAAATTTCCTTGTTCTCCTTTCCAGACTCTCCCTAGCCTCATACCTCCCTCCAGTTGAAAAGACAAAACAACCGTTTCCTTAATTTTTTATTTTGCCTTAGATTAGTTTTGCCTGTTTTAGAACTTACATGATGGCATCTCCTATAGGTACTCTTTTGTTCCTGTCTTCTTTCACTCACTTACTGTCTGTAAGATTCATCCACGTTGCTCCCTCCACCACCAGCAAGTAGTTCCCTCTGTTGTGTTGCTTAGCATCATTCTATTGTTTGAATTTACTAGTTTGTCAGCCATTCTTTTGTATGTGTTATGCTTGTTTCCAGTTGTGTGCTATTGTGAATGAGGTTGCTAAGGACATCCTTATATACACTGTTTTGTAAAAATGTTTTCAGTTCTGTTGGAAGCCCCTCTAGGAGTGAAATCACTTGGTGTATGTTTAACTCTATAAGAAACAGCCAGTTTTCCACAGTGGTTATACCAACACAGGCTTTCCAGGTGGTGCTAGAGGTAGAGAACAACTGGTGTGCCAACGCAGGAGACATAAGAGACACAGGTTCCATCCCTGGGTTGGGAAGATCCCTGGAGGAGGGCATGGCAGTCTACTCCAGTATTCTTGCCTGGAGAATCCCGTGGACAGAGGAGCCTGGCGAGCTGCAGTCCATGGGGTCACAAAGAGCCGGGCACAGTTGAAGCAGCTTAACACACATAACACGCTTGAGAGTGACAGCTCCTCTGCATCCCTTCTAGCACTTGATGTTGTCTAATTTGGGGGCTTCCCTGGTAGCTCAGCTGGTAAAGAATCTGCGTGCAGTGCAGGAGACCCCAGTTTGATTCCTGGGTCGGGAGAAGATGTAGGCTGCCCGCTCCAGTATTCTTGGGCTTCCGTGGTGTCTCAGATGGTAAAGAATCTATCTTCAGTGTGGGAGACTTGGGTTCAATCCCTGGGTTGGGAAGATCCCCTGGAGGAGGGCATAGCAACCCACTCCAGTATTCTTGCCTGGAGAATCTGCATGGACATAGGAGCCTGGCGGGCTACAGTCCATGCACGGGGTCACAAAGATTCAGACACCTCTGAATAACTAAGCACAGCACAGCACATCTTTAATTTTAGCCATTCTTGTGCATATGTAGTGGTATCTCATTGTGGTTTTTATTTGCATTTCCATGACGCCTAATGATATTGAATGTTTTTATGTGCTTATTGATCATTTATGTATTTTTTATCTGTTAACAAAGTCTATTGTTCATTTTTAATTGGGTTGTCTTTATTACTGAGTTATAGTAATTCTTTATATATTCCGGATACAAATTCTTTGTCAGGTGTCTGTTTTGTGAATATTTTCTCCCACTCTGTGTTTTGCTTATTCAGTTTCTTAGCAGTGTCTTTGGATGATCAAAAGTTTTATTTGATTGAGTCTATTATCTAATCTTTATGGTTATTACTTCCTGTTTAAGAAATCTTTGCTTGCCCTCAGATTGAGACTATATGTCTCCTGTCTTTTCTTCTAAAAGCTTTATACCATTAGCTTTTATATTTCAGTCTGTGATCCATCCATCTTAAATGAACTTTTGTTTTATGGTGTAAAGTTGGGCTTTAATTCTTATTTTTTCCATATGGCCATCCAGTTCTAGCATCATTTGTTGAAGAGACTTTCCTTTTCCTATTGGATTGTTTTGGAACATTTGTTAAAAAGCAGCTGACCAAGTGTTGGGTCTGTTCCAGAGCTGTGTTCTCTTCCTTTGATCTGTTTGTATATCCTTATTCCGGTATTGCACTGTCTAGATAGCTTTTGTTTTATGATTAGTCTCTATTCCAGTAGTGTAAACAGTACAACTCTGTTGTTCTTTTTTAAAATTTTTGTGGCTATTCTAGATCCTCTGTCTTTCTACATAAACTAAAAGCCTATCTTCTACATTTTTATTAAAAAACTTGCTGGGATTATGAATTTTTTATAAATCATTTAGGGGAAAAAATAACTTTTTAATAAATCTTGAACCCATGAACATGGTATCTTTTCCATTTATTTGGGCCATCTTTAATTTCTCTCAGCTGCATTTTAGGGTGGATGTTTTGCATACCTTTTGTTAAATGTGTTTCTAACTATTTTGTTATTTGATGCTATTCTAAGTGAATTTTTTATTTGTAGTTTAAAATTTTTCTCTTGGTGGTATACAGAAATACAATTGATTTTATACCCTAAGATATTGCTATACTTACCAATTTTTTAACACACATTTTTGAGCACCCTGAACTATCTTCCCTTCATGTTTTTATGTGACTTTTTAGACTTGAATGTCTATGTCTACCCCATATCTGCCCCTAAAGAGGGCCAGTGTGAATGCAATGGCATTTGTGAAATCTTCTGACACTTTCCCAGCTAGAGTCAAAGAATTGCTTCCCTGAGAGTCTATTAGAGCACTTTCCACTTTTGGTTTTGAATGAGCCATTCTTTGAAGGCAAGCACTATGCTTTTCCTTCTTTTTTATCCCCATAATAGCTGGTATGGTGTCTTGGTTCACAGTTTAGGAATGTACCTTTTCAACATTTATCTCAGGACCCGTAGGGAATTATGTAGCTCTGGTGGGAAACCCTTACAGGCAACTTCAGTCAGTTGGAAACAAGCCCCAAAGTGTATCTTAAAAAGGGAAAACAGACTTTTTTCCAGAAACGTGTTCCTGTGTTCCTCCTATTTAAAGATCTGTTCAGTGGTGGATGATCTACTTACACTCCAAGTGACTTAGGCTTTTTTCTCCCAGTTTTGAACATTTGTGGATTGTTTCTTCTCACTTCCTTTTTGTTTTCCAGGTGGCTGATTGTGCTTGGGATGAAACAATAAAGATATATGATCCTATTTGTCTTACCATGCTGGCTTGAGACAAACTTCTCCATTCAGAAACACAGGAGACTGACTGAAGAACTGCTCAGCAGGAAATAAATTATTGATACTATAGATTTTATGTTTTTATATACTATTCATATTTTAAAATTTAAAAATTCATTTTGGAATCAATTTTGAGGCAGCCGATAAAGATTTGGCTCACTATTTAAAGCCTGGTACATAAGCCATATTTCTTAAAATCTTAAGAATAATTGAAGTTATGGTGTATGGTGTATCTTATAGTATCTATTAAAATATAACCTATTATAAAATGGATTAAAATATGGGAGCTCTGTAGATTATATTGATAGTGATATATTTCACTTTTAATTTGTCATTTTTGATTTAAAATATAATGACTGCTATTGATAAAAATCAAACAGATGGTATCTCTTGATCATTTATGATTTTATGACACCCCTACCAAGGTTACTTTTTCTAATATAGTATATATATATAAAACACTATATAATATAGATACATCTATGGTTATAGTAACAGGGCTCTAATAACTGCAGATTCATTCAGCGATTATTTATTGAGCATCTACTACATGCTTGACACACAGAATAAATGAGATTCTCTCAAGGACTGGTGTCCGTCATACATGAGAACATGGGAGCTTTCCTGGTGGCTCAGTGGTAAAGAGTCCACCTGCCAGTGCTGGAGACTAGGGTTCAGTCCCTGATCCAGGAAGATCCCACATGCTGCAGAGCAACTAATCCATGTGCCGCAACTTTTGAGCCTGTGCTCTAGAGCCTGGGAGCTACAGCTACTGAGCCCACATGCCTCGAGCCTGTGCTCTGCAACAAGAGAAGCCACCGCAATTAAAAAACCTGCACACAACTAGAGAGTACCCCCACTCGCTGCAACTTCAGAGAAAAGCCTGCACAGCAACAAGGATCCAGCAAGCCAAAAATAAATAAATTAAAATTATTGGAAAAAAAAGATGCTGAGAGTTTAAGAGCTTACCTGTGTTTTACTTTTATTCAAATATTTTTAGATATTATACCCATGACCCTATATTTCTCTCTTCCTATTTCTCTATAATCAGATTTTTGAAAAACTGGTCATTGGGCAAAAAGTCTTAGATCCTACCAAGGTCTCAGGAAATTACCTTAAAACTAAATAATGAAATACTTAGTTAATTCATAACTAATAATGAAATATACTAATTAATGCCATAAACCCTCCTTACTAATTCCTTAGGTCTTGAAAAACCTTGAGGTGTGATGATCCATAAAAAATTAGGTTGAAAGAGAAAAAGTAGTAGAATAGACAACTTTGTTCAGGAAGAAGGGGATATATGTATACCTATGACTGATTCCCTTGCGACTCAGCTGGTAAAGAATCCATCTGCAATGTGAGAGAGCTAGGTTCCATCCCTGGGTTGGGAAGATCCCCTGGAGAAGGGAAAGGCTACTCATTCCAGTATTCTGGCCTGGAGAATTCCATGGACTGTGTAGTCCATGGGATCGCAAAGAGTCAGACATGACTGAGCAACTTTCACTTTCACATTGCTGATTCATGTTGCAGTTTGACAGAAAACAACAAAATTCTGTAAAGCAATTGTCCTTCAATTAAAAAATGAAATTTTTTAAAATGTTACAAATGGCAAAAACTGTCATTAAATTTTTAACAAGTTTTTGAGAATTTTTAAAGAGAAAAATACACGTAGTTTTCAGAACAAAAATAAAATATATGTATATTGTCTAATTTACATATTTCCCAGTTTCTGCAGAAAAACAAGACACCTTACAAGCTACAAAGATTAAAAAAAAAAAAAGGAAACATAAAAGTGGAGCAAAGCGTGAGCTTGAAAATATATATTTTCTAAGATTAAGTTTTAGGAAGTTGCTACTGGAAGTGTAAATGGGAAGTCCGGTTCAGTACAGGATGCAGTGGCCAAGGCCTGAGGGCAAGGACCTCATTCTGGCTTGGCCCTAGCACCATGCCTGGCACATAGAAAGTGTTCAGTGAATATCTGTCGAATGAATGGTCTCACAGAAAGTATTAACTCTTTTTGGTTCTTAGACCAATCAGTGCTGTTTTTGAGAGGCCCCCATAGAGAGGACACTGCTTCACATGACTGTCTTGTAAGGTGCAAGATGCTCAAGCGCATCCTTAGAGCTGGCATGATGATGAGGTCAGTTCATAAACTGCTTTTGTGTTGCTTCCCTCCGTAAGAAAGACAAACTGTTGCACCAAGTGTATGCAGCTCAGTAAAAGCAGGTTCACAGTTGGTATTCTCTGTATGGACAGAATTTATAATAGACCTAAAATACCTAACCCAGATCATGTTTACAGTGAAAGGAAATGACTTATTTTCCTTTTAGAATGCAAGAGATTTTATTAAAATAATTTATCATGTATCATTTGAAACAGACACTGGTAATTAAAAAACTAATATCCCTCTTGATTCCAACCCCCCCACCCCCTACTGTTTTGGGGATGTTAGAGCTGTTTATAACACTACTTCATAATACTTATCCTCAGGTGCTTGAGGTCTATTAATCTGAAAGAGGGTGGAGGAACATTTTTTCAATGAGTTCCTTGAGCTAGGATTGTCAAGCTAGAGGGAAAGGAGCTGGATTCTATCCTGAAAGAGAATGCATAAGATTTTTAAATTCTTACTAATTCACGAACCAAGCAGCCTCTGGACTTTGAGAGGACAGCCAGTCCTTCCCTCCAGGTCGGAAGATCAGAATTTATCTCCTGGTGGCTGAGTTCTTGAGTTTCATCCCCGTCTGCCTCTCCCAAGTTCCTCCTGTACCTGCAGTGAGAGCTCAGCACTGAGGAGTGACTGCAGGAAAGGGGAACTCAGGTCACTGGGTATCTTCTGTGCCCTGGGCATCACATGAGATGCTTTCTGTATCTTGTTCCCTTTAATCTTTATAACATCCCTGCAAGGAAGCCCTCCCATTTTCCAGACACGGAAACGAAGGCTCTCAGGGGCCATAATAGCCAGGAAGTATGGAGCTGGAGTTTGAAATCAGCTATGACTGGATCTGGTCCTGCCATGTGGCTTTTTTCTTAGAAATAACAGAAATTGGCCCACTGAGAAATAGGAAGTTGTGGGACTCTCTGGTAACTAGATCCTCATCATTCCTAAGAGAATTGTTTCCAAGTCTAAACTGACAAGATTGTGTTTCCAAGTTTAAAGAGCTAAGAAACACCGTGGTCCTGGGGTGCCCCTCCTAAAGCATCTCTCATCTGGGAAGACTCAGGCTGAGGGTCAGCTGTCCCTTCTGCTTTTGGCAGTGAGCACTCTCTGTGTATCTTAGCTGTAATTTGGCTCTTCCAGAAATGAACTCATTAATTTCTTACTTAATAGGCCTCTTTTTTGAAAGAGATAATCTACTTATATGTTCTTGACTTCCATACTGACTACTCCCGAATCTCCTGCCTTCCCCACCTGGCTCTCCCAATTGAACCAAATTCATCTTGCTTACTACATGGGCTCCTCCTGCACGTGCGTTTTTCATTTGTTGTCAGTACAGTCCACCCAGGAGCTCAAGCTAAACTAATGTCATCCTTGCTCCTTTCCTTATTCCCACCTCTCCACTCCAAGACATATCAAATCAGTCACTAAGTCCCATCCCTTTTACCCCCTAAATACTTCTCCACTCTGTCTCTTCTCCTCAATCCAAACACCGCTGCCCTAGTTCAAGCCCTCATTAGCTTTTCTCTGGACAATCACTGCAGTTTCCTAAATGATGTGTCTGTTTCCGAGTTCTGTGCCCTCAGAGCCATTCTTCGCAACCCAGCTGCCAGAGGCTGATCTAAAATGCAATCTGATTACATCAATTTCAGTGTAAAACCTTTCTCTGCTTATAGGATTGCCTACAGGAAAAAGTTCAAGCTCACTAACCAGGCAGCCAAGGTCCTCTGGGGCTAGCTCTTGCCTCTACCTGCAGCATTGCTTCTCTCCACAGTCACAACTTTGTGCCCCAGGACCACCAGCGTGCTCACAAACTCCCCGTGTAAATAATGCTCCAAAGTCACTCAGGTGATTGTTAGCCGGCCTCAGATACTCACCGTGTGGAACCCTCCACTGGCTGAGTGTCCCTGAAACATGGCATCTGGCTTTCCCTGAGACTGATATAAGAGAAAGAGAAAAATCAACATGGAAGCCTCGGTCTTTTACACACTCATCTCCGGAGTGATGCCATCACCTCTGCTGCCTCCTGTCAGTCGCAGCCACTCAGACCAACTCTGCTAGAGCGTGGGAGGGGCTCACAGGGCCTAAAGATGCAGAAGCCAGCAATCTATGGGGACTCTTAGAGGCTGGTTACCACAATGTGCTTTTATAGACGTGTGTATGATACGGAGAAGGCAATGGCACCCCACTCCAGTGTTCTTGCCTGGAGAAATCCCGGGGACGAGGAGCCTGGTGGGCTGCTGTCTATGGGGTCGCACAGAATCGGACAGGACTGAAGCAACTTAGCAGCAGCAGTATGATATCTAAGTTTATTTTTTTTGAAGGAGGGCTTATGTATGCATCCATATAAGCACAAGAAAAACTGAAATGTTCATGTCAAACTCTTAACAGTAGCTGGCTCTCTGTAGTGGGGCTGGGGGTGGGAAATATTGAAGACAGCAAGTTCTCTTATTTATAAATTCTGTTTTCCTCTTACATAGTATAATGAGCATGCCTTATTTTTGCAATTAAAATAATGAAATAAGACCTTATTTCCTTCTCCAGGAAGCCTTCTCTGATGCACTTCTCAGGCTGATGTTGCTGCCCTCCTTGGCACTCCCCTGTTTCTGGCACAAGCCCCCACTGTTGTATAAGTGTCATTGTGTTACCTTATCTCTTCCTGTGAATCCCTTAAGGACTAAGAATCCTCTGTGGCTAAGAGACGGCCTGGTACAAAACACTAGCTGGATATATTCACCAAATAAATGAACTAAAGGATTTATCTAATGCTGTAAAATTTTATTGTGTGGCTCCAAAGAAAATGGACCCTAGATACCAGTAGGTCACATAAGTTTTTTGACCTTCAGATTGACATTCATGTTCAATTAACCTTGCTAAAAATGGTATTCTTATTCCCACCCACCCCCCATTTTTCTTCAGGAGATTTCTCATTTTTTCTTTCAGTAGCTTATCTAGTAACTGGTGTGGGAGATGGTATTAACTTTTTAAAAAATGAAAGCCCTAATGGAAAAGAATTATCTGCAGTAAAGTGGAGAAAATGTACTGTTCCATGCCAATGCAGGTTTCAAATTAAGCTAAATATTCTTGCCTAAATGAGAAGAGTAAGATAGCTGAATCAGCCTCAAATCTTTTACTTAATGTTAGCATCACAAATGGAAGCAATTATAATTGCTGGCAGAAATGAATCATTCTAAAACTAGGTCTGTGCAGACAATTCTTTATATTCACTTAATATGGCTTAAAACCACCATTCTTTGATTGGAACAACCCCCAGAAGGAGAACAGTGGTATTTGTTGATGCTGTCTTTAAAAAATTAATTTTCAAAGTTTTTATGAGTGTACTTTAAATATAGGCTTATACCACATACATAAATTTCAACTGTTGCTTCAAACCTCATTTTTTAAAGAAATAACATCAACAGTTGAAGAACAGAGTCCCTGAAATAGCCAATGGTGTGTAACCATAGATTGGAGCCACAAAAAAAAAAAAAAAAACCCACCCAGAAACCCACGAATTCCCCAGGGAACCGGAAGCACGCCTGTAAGTATAATACTATCCAGTGTTGTTCCTGGAAAGTTGACACAGGGTCCATTCTGAAAACATCTTTTTGAATACTCAGCTGTGGGGTAGGGGCAGGGAGGGGGCCATACTAGACCCTGGGCATCCCAGCTAGAGACAGGTCTCTCTCCCACCCACGTGAGCTCCCAGCACACACAAAGCTGGCTAAGATGAAAGATCGCTATGATGGTACCTATCCCCGACGTAAACTGTTCTTTTCTTTCTGGCACCAATAATTAATAATCGCGGCTTCAACATCTGGACTGGAAATGATGCGGTGGAAGTGTGGAGGACAAAAAAAGAATTGCTGGGGAAATGTATCGTGTGTATTAGGTCATTGCCGTAGTTAGAAGATTGGGATTCTGGTGGGTAACAGAAGTGAAGGAAACGGATAGGTAGGGCGCCGCCATCTCCAGCCCTCTTCCTTGCTCCCAAGCCCTGGTCAAGCCTGTCATGTTTAAGTAGCACGAAAACTAAACTGTGCTCACTCTTAGCGGTGACCTCGGCTGGGCGAACCCCTCCGATGCTGAATTTACTGGTCCGGACGTTACTTTACAGAAAACGAAATTCAGATTAATGGAACACACAAGTCTTGCACCTCCAGAAATTAAGAATTTCATTATTTTTACTCTGAGTCAAATAAGAAGTAAACAGTCTACGAGTCCTGTGGGAGGCGGACATTTCCTGGGCCGGGGAGCCAGGAGGTAGGGGTTGTCCTGCTTCCCAAACCGGCCGGGTGTCGGTTGCGCGGATCCAGAGAAAGCTGTATCAAGTCTCATCCCGGGTTCCCGCCCCTGGGACTGTGCCCTCCCCAGCCTCCACGCCCGCATCTCCCAGAGCCTCCAGTCGCTCCCGGCTCACCCCTGGGAACCGGCGCCCCGGCGATCCTCCGGAACCACTAGACGCTACTTGGACTCAGAGTCTGCTTTTTTGGCTTATTTCACATCTTTGCCTCGCTTGCAATAGATGTCCATGCCCCCCGTACCCAGGCTTTGCAGCCTCGCGAGGCCACGGCGCCCCCCGGAACATCCCTGCGCTCCTAGCCGCGAGCGTAACCCCGGGTCCCTCCGTGGAAGGCGCGGGACTGGAGAGCGCGTCGCCTGAGACTGGAAGGGACCGGTTCGCGCCCTAAGTGAAGCACGCCCCGGTGGCGTCCTTGGGGGGGCTCTGGGTTCCTTCAACGTTGGGGCGTTGGCACCCGAGCATCCGGGAGCCCCGCAACCCGCGGGCACCGAAGTTTCTCTCTTCCCTGGCCGGCAACTGAACAGGGTCCCGCGGCTGCGCCGGGAGAAACTGTGGGTGGAAAAGCCGCTGCATCTCGCGGGGAAGGGGGCTGAGGGCGCTGTCACTTGTTGAAGCTAATAAACGCGGCGCGACCCCGGAACGCTGTTGTTTCTAAAATCTTTAGCTGTGCCCGCTATCCCCCAGCCCGGATCCGGGAAGGAGGGACGAGCGCGAGCGGCTGGCAATGCAGAAGAGGGGCCCGCGCCCCGACAGCCGACCCGGGTGGGTGCTGGGGCTCCTGAGGGGAGCAGGTCCGGTCCCCCTCGCGGCAGCTGCCGAGGTTTCCAGCCGCAGAGCGTCCTCCCTGCCGGTGAAACCGCGTGGGACACAACCCATCGCCGCTCGTCACCTACTTACAAGTCGCTGTCGCTAGGATTCCCGCCACTCCTCTCAGACCAGCCCCCCACCTCTGCCACTTTTCGGAGTCCCCCGCCCCCGTTCCTGCCTCCCCGGAGCTGCGGGGCAGTCGGACGCGGAACCGCCGAGCCGCGAGGACGCCTGCCTGGAGCTGCCTTCTCTCCGCAGCCGAGCCGGCGCCCCCTGCCCTTCGCCGCGGTGTTGGGCGGGCGCCCCTGCCGCCCTCGCTCCGCTCATCCCGGCCTTCTTCCGCGCTCTCCTCCCGCCGGTCCCGGAGCTTCGCCACCGCCGGGTGCGGCGGGGCAGGCGCGATGCGGCAGCTGTGCCGCCGGGGCCGCGTGCTGGGCATCGCGGTGGCCATCGCGCACGGGGTCTTCTCCGGCTCCCTCAACATCCTGCTTAAGTTCCTCATCAGCCGCTACCAGTTCTCCTTCTTGACCCTGGTGCAGTGCCTGACCAGCTCCACCGCGGCGCTGAGCCTGGAGCTGCTGCGGCGCCTGGGGTTCATCGCGGTGCCCCCCTTCGGCCTGAACCTCGCTCGCTCCTTCGCGGGGGTCGCCGTGCTCTCCACGCTGCAGTCCAGCCTCACGCTTTGGTCCCTGCGCGGCCTCAGCCTACCCATGTACGTGGTCTTCAAGCGCTGCCTGCCCCTGGTCACCATGCTCATCGGCGTCCTGGTGCTCAAGAACGGAGCGCCCTCGCCGGGGGTGCTCGCGGCCGTGCTCATCACCACCTGCGGCGCAGCTCTGGCAGGTGAGCTGGACCCGCGCGGACCCCCGGCCCACCCCGCCCCACCAGCCAGTGACCTCGGGGATCACTCAGTGCAAAGCCCTCACTTCCAGATGGGGAGACTGAGGCAGAGAGCTTTGAACGCGGTGGCTCCGCTAGCAGATGGGACCCCTGAGACCCAGCAGAGTCTTCCTCTGCGCTCCGGCCTCCTCCTTTCGAGTCCCCACTCCCACTACTAGTCCGGGTTTCCGACCCCCGCCCCTGTCTCGCTCCGTAACGCCCTTGCCTCCTCGCCCTCCTCCTTCCGTCTTCCCCCTTTATTTCTTCCTTCCTCCGGGAGGGGGTGGGCGAGCCGCCCTAGCCTGGGAGGTATAGCCCCCAGACCGAGACGGAAGGAGGGGGCCGAGAACTTCTCTGGGTCACGCGGGGCCGGAGTGGGCAGGGACGATGCGAGCCAAGCTTGAGCCCTGAGGCTAGCTTGGGATCTCCGGCGCCACGCGGGGGGCTGCAGACGCTAGGCAAAGGTGGGCGGATTGAGACTCTGGCAGGTTGGGCGTGGAGGACTGAGCAAGATGGGCGCCAGCGGAGCGGGCAACCTTCTTTCGAGGGTCTCCCCATGCCCAGCCTGCCCGGGGAATAGCCACGAGCCGGGACCCCCCTCTCTCTTCTGTGCCCCACGGAGGCGGCAGTCGTACCACGTGCCCAGGCGACACCCGTGCCAGCTCGGGGAAGCCACAGCGCCTACCCCGAGGGTATCGGTGCTGTCCGGAGCCTCTGTCTTGGAGAGAGGTAGACGGGACGCCCCCCGAGGATAAGAAAGGGAGGGCGCGCCTCTCCTGCCTCGAACTGGGCAATTGACTGTACTTGGCTTTTCCTTTCGATACGCGTGGGTAGAGCTAGGGCGCACACCCTACTTTCCAACCTACGCCGTTGCCCCCAGTGGATACCAGCTCCCGCCAACCCAGTGTCTTCTCTGTTTCCTTCCTGCCCTACGTTCCTCGGACCTCTCTCGATGCGCTCCAGGAGCCGGTGACCTGACCGGCGACCCCATCGGGTACGTCACCGGCGTGCTGGCGGTGCTGGTGCACGCTGCCTATTTGGTGCTCATCCAGAAGGCGAGCGCAGACACGGAGCACGGGCCGCTCACCGCGCAGTACGTCATCGCCGTGTCCGCCACCCCGCTGCTGGTCGTCTTATCCTTTGCCAGCACCGACTCGATCCACGCCTGGACCTTCCCCGGCTGGAAGGACCCGGCCATGGTGACCATCTTCGTGGCGTGCATCCTGATCGGCTGTGCCATGAACTTCACAACGCTGCACTGCACCTACATCAACTCGGCGGTGACCACCAGCTTTGTGGGGGTGGTGAAGAGCATCGCTACCATCACTGTGGGTATGGTGGCCTTCAGCGATGTGGAGCCTACCTCTCTATTCATTGCTGGCGTCGTGGTGAACACCCTGGGCTCCATCATTTACTGTGCGGCCAAATTTTTGGAAACTAGAAAGCAGAGCAACTACGAGGACCTGGAAACACAGCCGGGGGGAGAGGAGGCGCAGCCAAGTGGAGATCAGCTGCCGTTTGTCATGGAGGAGCTGCCCGCAGTGGGTGGAAATGGCGGGTCAGAAGGTGGGAAGGCCGCAGGTGGCTCCACTCAACCGGGTGGGCAAGAGGCTAGGGGCAGCCCCAGAGGGGTCTCGCTGATGGCTAGGAGCTCGAAGATCTCAGACAGCCCTGAAGAAGTGGGCAGGAGTTCATTAAAGGATGCTTACCTCGAAGTGTGGAGGTTAGTTAGGGGAGCCAAGTATGTAAAGAAGGATTATTTGATAGAAAATGAGGAGTTACCCAGTCCTTGAAAAGGAAATGCACGTATGTATATATGTACATACACTTATTTTATATGTGAAAGATGACATATTTTAATGAGGAGCCGCCCAGTTTTATGCTTGGAGTGGGGAAGGGGAGCAAAGAAAGAAGCTGAAATGTCTGACTGCAACAAAATTAGTACCCGTGTGAATTATTTAGCCTAAGAATACCAAAAGCATCACAGAGGCAAAAGAATGTGAAGGTGACTAGCAAACTAAGGCAGGGTTTCAGCTGCAGACTCTTAGCACATTTTTGGTCATTATGACCACAACCAAATATCTGCATATATGGAGAGTCCTTCAACCACCCCCTCCAAAGATGGAGCATAGAGATGATGGCAGCACTTAATTAAGTTTAAAGATTACATGCAAGGGAACCTTTTTGACGATAGTTTGAACTATAGTTTTTATGGCCACTTCGGAAGAATATATTATTGAAATAACATATTTAAATACACTGAACTAATGTTTACTGTTTAAAGTCACCTGAAATATGTTTACTCTAATTTTCCTCTGTTTTAAAATATATATAAGTGCTCTACTCTTCTATTGGTAGAAAATGTTACAACTATTTTGAAAATGAATTCTTAGCTTTAATCATGAACTTTAAAGTTGGCTTTTAGTAATTAAAAATATTTGAAAGGTTGTTTTAGTTCATTGCTTTGTAATATTTGTTATTGAATGCCATAACCTTTTTAAAAAACAGTTTTACTGTGTCCAGTATTCTTTCAAGCAAATGCAATGGCTGATGTATAATTCAGTGTTAACTGAAACCCAAACAGAAATGAGACCATTCAGTTAAGCTAGGCCTTTCAAGTCGCGCTGCACATCCTAAACCATGTTACAAAAAGAGCAACTGCTATATTCACTTTATGATATTTTTCTATCTTAAATTTGTCAAAATAAAGTATGAGTCTCTGCTAAAAGGTATATTGTTAGAAATTTGTCTTTGACACATCTGTGTTCTGTTGTTGCTGTGTGGCTTGTGTTCGCCCCCTGTGAGTGGTGTTTAGTATCTGGGGCACAGGGCTCATCCCCCATCAGGAACTTCCTAAATTAGCATAGCAGTTTGGTTTCAAACAACAACATTAAAAACACTCTCGTTTTCCAGTCAAGGAAAAGTAAAGTAAAAATAAAGTCCTGCCTCATGTTGCCTTGTGAGAGCCATCCACAACTGACTTCAGTTAAGATGGAGTTTGAAACGTAATAAAAGCGGGAAGCCAGGGGAAGTCTTCCTGTCAGCCACCTCCCAGAGTGTACTTGGAAGGTGAAGACAGTCACCATTTGCCAGCATGTTTCTGAGACTTTATTTTTCTTCATTTTCCAAAGATCAAAACCAAGCAAAAAGCAGAGGCATCAGTTTTTCTCTACAAGCTGGTAAGTGTCGTTGTGATGGTTTGTGATTGGTTCTGGCTTGCTTGTTTTCATCAGCAATTGATGTTTCCATAGGTACCTCTAGAAGCCATTTAAGTGGTAGGAGCTGTCATATGGCTGCAGTTAGAAATGGTTGACTAGAGTTATAATGACTTCTTTCAAAATAAGCATTAAAGGTAATGCCAGCATGCCAGAAGGCAACATTCTGTAGCTACTCTATGAAGCTGAGAATTTGTGAAAAGCAGCAAAACTGAACAAAGTATATATTTTTTAAGTCCACTGTCAGACAAATCAATAAAATGATTGTTTTTCACTGAAAAAATTCCCTTTTGGTTAAAACTGTGGGTTTGCATTTATTACAAAAAGATTAACTCTTTCCTGTCAATAGACTTGTAGAAACATTTGTAGAGACACTCCAACCAATCCAATGGAAGCATTTCCTTTACTTGGATGGATGAACTCCATTCATTCAAGGATGGTCCTGGGACCGAGCCAAGGAGGTGCATAGGTACTTTTGGTAAGACTTAAGTTTCCTAATTTTCTTTTCTGGGCTTGCCTCGTGGCTCAGCAGTAAAGAATCTGCCTGCCAGTCCAGGAGATGCGAGTTTGATCCCTAGGTTGGGAAGATCCCCTGGAGAAGGAAATGACAACACACTCCAGCATTCTTGCCTGGGAAATCCCATGACTAGTGGGCTACGGTCCATGGGGTCTAAAGAGTCAGATGCAACTGGGCGACTAAACAACATCATTTATCCTTTCACTGGACTTGAACCTAGGAGGGTAGGGTGGGGGTGGGGCAGACATACTGTTGTCATCTTACCACCAGAAAAAGATACAACAGGAAAAAATCAACACAGAGAGGTGGACCAGGGTGGTAGAGAGAGAGAGAGAAACTGAGTTCTGAGTCCTGATTTCACAGGAGCCTGGCATTCAGATGGCTTTCCTGTAAGTTAGCACTAGAGCTCAGATTGTCAGATATAAAACAAGGTCTTTTTTTAAAATTGTTTTTATTTGCTTTAGTCATTGAGATTTCTGCCACTTTCAATAACAAAGAATCCCAAGTGACACAAATATAAATGCCTGGTTTTTAGCAACAAGGTGGGGTAAAAGGACCAAAAGAGGTTTTTGTTTGTTTTGTGCTTGTTTTGTTTGTTTTTCATTTTTCACCAACACAAGCTTTTACCCCTACCCTTGCCTAGGGATTAGATATGCCACTCTGGTCTCAAAAATTACCATCTACTCTGTATCACCCATGGTCTTAAACAACCCATGGTTTTACCTATCATCCTTGTCTTCAGTTTACAATTCAGTGAATCCTACATTCACGCTTCTCAAATTCACTGGATGTTGGAGCAATGTTTTGTATTGCACACTATTATAAATATTATCTGAGGTTTATTATTATAGTCCTTGCTAGGTGCTAGGTGCAGTTCTCAGGCTTTTACATGGACTAATTCATGTAATTCTTACAATATTTCTACATGTTGGCATTAATATTATCCCAATAATACAAGGAGTAAACTGAGGTGTGGAGGGCTAAGGAACTTTCCCTGACCTCTTAGCTGGTAACCTGTAGATGTGGGAGCTGATTTGAACCCAGGCAGTCTGACTCCATTGCCCATCTGTCTCACCATTATCCTATCCTGCCTCTTGGTGAGATACATTCAACCTGACATCATAAAGCTGGAGAATGTGGGAGTGCTGGTGGGTAGTTCCAGTGCTTGTTCATTACAACTCAGTTAGGACCGTAGAGTCTGCTGTCCTCAGAAAGAAAAAGGATACAACCTATATGTGTGTGTGTATGAACAGTTTTCTGTTTGTGAGCACTAAGGGACCCAGAGAGCAGTTGAGGTACCAAGAAAACAGAATCAAGAAAGGGGTTCTATTGCTATTGTAACCAAGTCCCCAAGATCTCCAGACTTTCCAGTCCATCACTCATTTAATATTCAAACAAGTCAACTTAATCCTTCACCTTAAATAACCCTGAGAGGTACAGACCTTCAGACTAGTGTTTCTGAGGATTCACTGAGCATGCTCAGTGTTGCTGATTACTTCCTGTTCCCAGCTGCTGTGTTGATCATTTTGAAAAAAGACTTTATTGGAATATAATTTATGTACCATAAAATTTGCTCATTTTAAGTGCACGATACTCATTAGCATGTTTATAGAATGGTACAACTGTTACCACTGTCTAATTCCAGAACATTTTCATTGTCCCAAAAAGAAATCCTGTACCTGATAGAAGTCACTATCCTTATTCTCTGAATCTCCCCAGCCCCTGGCATCGCTAACCAACTTTCAGCCTCTGTGGGTTTGCTTCTTGTGACTAAATGCTTTCTGCTGTCTTGAAATTGCTCTTTCAAGCTGTTCTTCCTAACCTGCTCCTGTGCTCCATTTTTTTTTTTTTTTTGACACCAGGTACTGCTATTAATGATAGAAAGTTAATGTTGAGATGCAGTTGATAAGATTTACTGAATGCTTACAACTACCTATCCTAAGGACATTTCAGTGCAGGAAAGGAAAACTTAAAAGTCAGTATTGGAAGTCTCTGTTCTTGGGGTCTGAGTGGTCCTCTGTCACCTGGGCCCTGCCTGCTGCTCTGTGGGGCCCACTCCTGCCCAGGACAGTGCCTTCCCCACAGTCACACTTACCCTAGGCTTAAGCCCCCAAGATGCTTATTTTCCTATTGTTTTTCTGAAGAAGTACCTGGGAAGAGCTGTGACACTAAAACAAAAGAGAAATCATTTGACAATATAATTATTCTCTTCCAAGAATGTGGAAAAACCATAGTTATCAAAAAATATCATCCCTGGGACTTCCCTGGTAGTCCAGTGGTTAAGACTCTACTTCCACTGCAGGGGACAAAGGTTCCATCCTTGGTAGCAGGGAAGATCCTACATGCCATGCAATGTGGCCAAAAAAATAAACAGGCTTTAAAAACTTTTTACACAAAACACACACATGCACACATATAGGAGGTTTAGATAGATAGAGAAAGTTATTCTGGAAAAGTTTATAACTAATGCAAAGTTGGCTATCTGCCCACCTGTTGGCTGCCACCCACTCCCACATTCTTCCTTGCGCACAGAACTCTAAACTTGTTCAAGTACAAGCAGCAGTGTGCTCAGGGAAGGTGGGTCAACCCCCTGTTGGATTAATCATCTTTTTTCTAAAGCCTTCATGGCGGACTCATAGCTCTTTGCCAATGATTGACTTAGCAGAGGGCCTGTGATGCAGCTAGAGTAGGAGATGAATGAGTAAGTATGCTAGGAAAGGGGTTCTGGGCCAGTTCTCTATGATGAGAAGATGCTCTTAACCCTTTATCCTGCCTTTGTATGCAGTTGGTAGGGATGTGATTTCTGAAGCTATGGCAGTTATTTTGCAGCCTCAAGTAGACAACCCTAAGTGTGAACAGTGATATGTTCAGGGCAAACAAGAAAATGAGGGAAATAGCCTGTTTATTGGTGCCTTCATTGTACTGCTCATTTAACAGCACTGGAACTGCCTACTTCAGGCATCTTGTTACAGGAGAGGATAAATTCCTATTCTAACGTCACTTGTAGCTGGGCATTCTTTTTCTTTAAGCCAAATCTTCCCAACTGATATTAAATTTAAATTTGATAGTTAATTTTGCATCAAAAAGAAAATACAGTTGAAAAGCAAAATGTTTTTTCATTGTAACATCAATTTTAATCCATCCACCCATAATTTATTCCTTGATTCAACAAACAAACAATAAGTAAATATTATATACCAGCTTCTGAACAGTTTATTTCCTTTTTAAAACTATTTCTTTATAGTCAATGTAATTGGTGATTTCTTTATACGTGAAGGATTACTTCCAAAAGGGCTAATTTGAGGATGAAGACTAGCCAAACATTCTTTGAAAAGGCAATAAAAACTCTAAGGTTTATCTTCTAAAGTTTATCTGAAAGACATAACTGGACAATGTTTCCCATAGTCACCAAGAGTTTAAAAAAAATGATCCAGAAATGTGATGGAAAAGGGGCAAAAGGTGTCAATAAAAAGTGTTTCGTGAAGGAGATCAAATTGCTCTTATACAATGAAAGGATCCTTGTGTGTTTAATCACTCAGTTATGTCTCTCATTTTGCTACCCAGTGGACTGAGTAGCCGGCCAGCCTCCCTGTCCATGGGATTTCCCAGGCAAGAATACTGGAGTGGGTTGCCATTTTCTCCTCCAGCGGATCTTTCTGATTACCTGGGATTGAACCCACATCTCCTGTGTCTCCTGCACTGCAGGTGGATTCTTTACCCGTTGAGCCATCAGAGAACTCCAACCTCATTTAAATAGGAAAAAAGCAAATTAACCCACAGTGAAAATATGTGTGTCAGTGAGGCTGCTGGAACGGAAGTCTGTTCGTGAGCAAGCACGTTAGTATCACCTCTGCAGAAAAAAAAAACAAAAACAAACAGATAATAAACAATGCACATTATTATGGGCTGAATGTTAATGTCTCCCTCCTTCACCCCGAATTCATATGTTGAAATCCTAACCCTCAAGGCATTGGTATTAGGAGATGGGGCCTTTGGAGAGATTAAGTCGTGAGGGTGTGGCTCTTTTACCTGGGATTGGTGCCCTTATAAGAAAACACAGGGGAACGTGCCTCCTGTCTCTGCTCTTTGCCAGGTGAGCATAAAGAGGAGCTGGCCATGTGCAATCCAGGTATCAGGCCCTCACCAGACACTGGATCTCCCAATGCCTTCATTTCATATGTTCCCAGACTCCAGAATTGTGAGAAATAAATGTTGATTGTTTAAGCCACCCAGTCTATAACGTCTTTAGAAGAGAACTGAGAAACTGAATATTCCTGTGAGTGAGGGTTTCTACCATTACAACCCCACCCCTACTTTCAGACTATTATGAGAGAGAAATGCACTTTTGTTGAGCTTTTGTATTCAGGCTCCTTTTTAGTTCAGCAGTTTAGCCAGTATTCTCACCAAAATACTGTCATCTCACTTGTCACAGTGAGAAAGAATGATTTTGAAAAAAAGCGGCAGGGAATGAGGGCTTCCTCCTACTCTTTTTCTTCTTCTCCTTCTCACTGTCCTCCTGACCAACACCCCATGTGTAATGGCCCAGGACTCCAGACTTCCTATACCCGCTGCATCATTTTAATTTGCAGAACTATTGAAGGCGCAGTATGTACATGAGTGTGACTGGTTTAGTCACAGAGTCGTGTCTGACTCTTGGGACCCTATGGACTGTAGCCCACCAGGCTCCTCTGTCCATGGGATTCTCCAGGCAAGAATACTGGAGTGGGTTGCCATTTCCTTCTCCAGGGGATCTTCCTGACCCAGGCATAGACTTTGGGCTACTGTATTGCAGGCAGTCTCCTGCATTACAAGTGGATTCTTTACTGACTGAGCCACAGGGATGGCCGTATATATATAGATATATATATATATCCATATATATATATATAAGTTACTACTATCCATTTTTCCCATTGATTTTATTAACAGTGGATAGAATTCAATGAGTACAATATTCTTTGCATGTTTAGTCATGTCCAGTTCTTCGCAACACTTTGGACTGTAGTCAGCCAAGCCCCTCTGTCCATGGGATTTTCCAGGTCAGAGTATTGGAGTGGGTTGCCATGCCCTCCTCCAGGGGATCTCCCTGAACCAGGGACTGAGCCTACGTCTTCTGAGTCTCCTGCATTGCAGGTGGATTCTTCACCACTGAGCCATCAGAGAAGCACAATGTTCTTTAGTAGAACTTAAATAAGAATTAGTTCATGGTTTATACCAACAGAATCAATTGAATATATCAAGTGCATTCAAATGAGCAAAATCAATTTTTTCTTAGCTATCTGAGTAATGTCTATTTGTCATTTCTTTCTTTGATTTCACTACAGAAAAGATTTTGGGACTCAAAAGCAAATGAGTAGAACCATCATTTTTCTGAAATCCATCCTTTATGGCAAACTAATTTGATAGATCTTCAGAACTTGCCAGAAAGTAACAATGGATTAACTTCAGTGATATATTCTGAAAATAATCGATAAAATAAACTTGATGCAACAGAAGGAACAGTTACTTATTATCAAGGGCAAGCGTTTGATTTTATCTCTTCACATGCTGTAATATGTTTGGTTCTTTTCTGCCTCTGGATCAGCCTTTTCCTGTGGTGTGATGGGAAAGAGAAAATTTGATTTTAATTATTTGATGCCAAAATGCCAAAACACTTGTTGAAAAATGGAAAAACCTGATAATCTTGATGTTTTTCTATCTTGATGCAGAAGACCTAATTCAGAGAGGTCCAGACAATGGACCAAATTTCTTGCTTTTTGCTTGGCTATTTGGCATCATGCATACCATATGCATGTATGTGTCCTTGCATCAGATGTCTCTCAGTGGGTGAGAGATGCTATTGGTCTTGGACTGGCTTTCTGTATAATTATGATGAATCTAGAGTGCTAATCTATGGTGTGATTGAATAAAATAATACCAGTTATAAATCTCTGCTGTATAGCACCCCTGCCTTGGATTATTGGGAGTTAACACAGGTCATGTCTGAATTTCAAAAGTCTTGACTGTATGTGGAGTGCTTTCACACTGATTGCCCAGTTCTCTGGAGGGCTACCATTCTTTCTCATCAATAATTGCTGTGTACAGTTACCCTTAAAGAAGCCCATTGCAAGCAGCCCAGTTCAAAAGACTAGTTTCCTGTTTTTCTTTCAAGAGGAATGTTCAATTTTCAAATGAATTGGATAGGCAAATAGGGAAAAGTTTTACATTTTGCAATTTGCCTAGTGGCTGTCTTCCAAAATCTGCAATATATTTTGTAAACATTATTACCGACTTGGTAAGCGGCCATTTCTGTAGCCACTTACCGTCACTGTGATGGTATAAAGGGCAATTCACTTTACCTAATACTCCTTAAGCCTTCCAGAGCACTGCTGCAATCATAGGATGGCACTACCTCTTCCATGTGATAAATGTGACTGGCTTTGTAAGTAAACACCGTCCCCTTTAATTCCATCACCATATGGAGAGATGATTGTGGAAAGGGGGCCAGTAGGCCAGACAGTTCACTGCACAAAGGCAGGTATTCCACTGTCTTATCTGCCCTCCTCTTTCCTACTGCCCAGCACCCTGCCTAGAACGCAGTCTAGCACTCAATTAATATTTGTTGACTGACTGACAAAAGAAAGCCAAGTCAGGAAAAATCAAAGCACAACTTTAGTTTTCTCATTCAATTATAAGCTCTTTTAAGATGGCCCAATTGGTAAGCCTGATTTCCCTAAAGTGCCATTCTTGGAAAATAAAATGCTGTAAATTGAATCTGCTGGATAAGGAATTGGCTGTATAGTCTCTGCATAAAGGCAGAGGCAGGAAGGTTTGGTGCGCTGTTTGGAGGTCTGCTCTGCAAGGAAGGAGCTCCTGCCCAGTACTTTTGGCGCCCCGGGGTTCCATGCAGTCAGGTTTTAGGAGACTTGTTGTGGCTCAATCCAATAAAAAATGTTCATAAAGAAACTTTTTTTTGGCTAGGATGCTTGTCTTGAAAAATAATAGAGAACATTGTTAACAATTCAGCCAGGGAAGATAGAAATAGGTCACACAAAAAAATGAAGAGTGAAGTCGTCCTGGCCTTTCTTTAATCTTTTGAACAGTGTTTGAAAGAGCTCCTGGCTGATGAACAAATGTGTTCTGTACTGTGGAGTTAATATCTGTGCCAGGGTTTCTGTCATACCTCTGGGGGTGGTGATCAATATAACTAATAAAGAGGAAATGACTAGACTGAGCCCATTGGAGGCCAGTAATCTCCCTAATGGGACCGCAGAAGGAGACATCCTGAGACACCAGTCACGCTGAGTTTGGAGAAGTGTGGGTCTTAACAGAACAGTTACTGGCTACTCAGTTAGCACTGTTATCTTAAGGAAGCCAGGTAACATCCAAGGATAACACTAAAAAAGAGCAAGAAAATGAGCTTAGCGGACTTCCCTGGTGCTCCAGTGGCTAAGACTCCAAGCTCCCAATGCAGGGGGCCTGGGTTTGATTCTGATCCCAGAACTAGATCCCTCATACTGCAACTAAGACCCAGTGCAGCCAAATATTAATAAATAAATATATATATATATTTTTTTTTTAAGTAAGAGAGAAAATGCACCTAGTGAGTAAGGGAAGACGGAACCACAGAAGAGAGTGAACAAGCAGAAAACAAAAAAGCCTTTTTGCAAAACCGCTATTTTCTTAGAGTATTTTTAGGTTCACAGTGAAACTGAAAGCACAGAGGTTTCCCACTTATCCTCTGCCCCACACAGGCATGGCCTCTCCCATTGTCAACATCCTCCCCCACAGAGCAACACATTTGCTACAACTGATTAATCAAATTGGCACATCATTATCACCCCGAGTCTATAGTTTACGTTACAGTTCACTCTTGGTATTGTATATTCTGTGGGTCTCAACAAATGTATAATGACATGCATCCATCATTATAATATCATAGAGTATTTTCAAGCCCTAAAAATCTTCTGCGGTCTGCCTATTCATTCCTCTCACACACTCCCTGTCCCTGGCAAACACTGATCCTTTGGTTGTTTCCAATGTTATATCGTTGGAATGATATAATAACTTAGCCTTTTCAGACTGATTTCTTTCACTTAATAATATGTGTTTTAGTTTCCATGTCCTTTTTTGCGCTTAATATTCATATTTTTTAGTGCTGAATAATATTCCATTTTTGGATAGACCATAGTTTACTTACCCACTTACCTCCTGAAAGATATTTTGGTTGCTTCAAAATTTGAGTAATTATGAATAAAGCTGCAAAAACACCCATGTGCAGGTTTTTGTGTGGACTCAAGTTTTCAACTGCTTGGGTAAACACCAAGGAATATGATTACTGGATAGTATGGTAACGATATATTTCATTTTGAAAGAAACTGTCAAACTGTCTTCCAAAGTGGCCATATCATTTTGTATTCCAGCAGAAATGGATGAAAGTTCCTGCTGCTCCATATCTTCACTAGCATTTGGTGTTCGGTGTTCCAGGTCCTGGCCATTGTAATACCTGTATAGTGGTATCTTACTGTTGTTTTAACTTGTTATTTCCCTGATGATATGTGATATGGGATTTCTTTCCATATGCTTATTTGCCAGCTGTATACCTTCTTTGGTTAAGGTCTTTGATCCCATTTTCTTAATGGGATTGTTCTCTTGGTATTGACAAAGGATCCTTTTTAAAGGACAACAGAAGAGTTTGCTGATATTTGGAGTAAACCAGTGATCCCAAAGGTGTCTCAGATATATATACATATATATATAAGTATATATATATACACACACATATACACATATATATACATTATATATGCATATATATACACATATATATGTGTGTATATACATACACCTGGGCTTCTCAGGTGGTGCTAGTGGTAAAAAATTTGCTTGCTAATGCAGGAGAAACAAGAGATGCGGGTCTGATCTCTGGGCCAGGAAGATCCCCTGGAGTAGGGAATGGGGACCCACTCCAATATGCTTGCCTGGAGAATTCAATGGACAGGGGAACCTGACGGACTACAGTCCATGGGGCCCCAAAGAGTTGGAAATGACTGAGCATACATAGGTATTACAACCAGTGCTAATACAATCTAAGTCACATCCAAAAGAACCTTTGATTAAAACACAGTGATAACTAGAGAAATAAATAGCCACCAACTAAAGTGCAAGGAAGAAGGTACATAATTGTTAGAGATATTGTTTCAGAATCTAATAGAAATTCTGGCTTCAGTAGAATTTTAAGGTTTAATAGTTCAATAAGAAAAGTTAAGGAGGTATTTCCCTTTAGAAGACAACTGACTAATTCCTGAAATAGAAATCACATCTAGTTACCAAGTCTTCATTAAACATTAGGAAGAAGTTAAAGAGGTGTGTGAAGAATTAACTGTAAGGCAGGAGCCCATGCTTTATACCAGGCTCCCATTACTACCCAGGGTGGCCTCAGATTTCCTCTTTGAAAACTGGGATAATCAAAGAGATTCAGTAATAAGTTTTATGTTTCTTTGCTTTTGTTGTTTTAAGAGCTATGTATACACCTTGGTTATTTTTAAGGGCTTAATATGTCAAAATCTGATTAAAAACTAAATCAATGATTTGCTTTACAGATTCTAAAATGGTCTGTTTAGATTAGAAAGTTACCACACTGGGGACTTCCCTGGTGGTCCAGTGGCTAAGATTTTTTGCTCCCAACACAGCGGGCTGGGTTTGATCCCATGTTAGCTGCAACTAAGAGCTAGCATGCCACAACTAAAAAACCCACATGCCGCAACTAAGACCCAGCAGCACAGTCAAATCAATAAATTTTTTTTAAATAAAGTTACCACATCTACACCAGAAGAACCTATTCAACTTCCTCAAGCCTCCCCTAGTAAGATCCATATCAACACCTGTTAGAGGACTCTAGCCTTGCATCTTCCATCAGTTATGTTCTTATTTATGTTTTTGTATTTGTGTCTCCAATATTCTGAACTTCCATAGAACAGGGTTTGGGTTTGTTCATTTTGTATTTCTAGTGACCGTGTTCTTTCTAGCACTTAGTATGTATTTAGTAAGTGCTTGCTCAATGCATGAATTCCTTCTGTGTTGAAAATGTATTTCAGTCAAAGAAACACTTGTAATAGAGTTACAGGCCCTTCAAAGGCAGACATTGAAAAACAGTGATGCAATGAAAATCCTCCTTCAATTTCCTCCTATGGCATTGTTGTCACAATATTAAAAACCAAATTATGCCACAGACATTTAGTTAATTATTCTTCCTTTTTTACTAATTTGGCCATGCATTTCTTACTTGCAAATTATGTTGTCCTCAAATCTGTGCAAGTCATTGTTACTTGACATGGACATTCACAGACAAAGAATTTGGTTTTTGTAGTTTTGTTTGCAGGTTCAAAATAGAAAAAGATCCTTTGGGAAACTAGGAAAGCAGGATGAGTAGGAAGAGTCCAGCTAAGGAAAGATAGAAAAGGTGGCTTTCTAAATGTGGCTTAATCAATGGAACTAAGGCTGAGGATACATTCAAATGCCTGCCAGAGCCTATTAGTTCTGGATGAACAATGCAAGCTCTAATTTTTGTTGGCTTAATTTTGAGGATTTTTCCAAAGCCGGAGGTACTCTGATTAAATCTCCAAATTTGTTAATTAACAAACATTCTTACGCAGGCTAGAATTTCTCCTGATTGAACACTTTTAATATACAACACAGAAGCACAGGGTACCTCAGTAGATAATTATTTAAATGAGGTGCCAAATACTTGTGTTAAACAGAGATCTTAATTAGCAAAACAGATATATTCATATTTTTGCATATGAAATACTTAATAATACCACTATTCAAGATTTATAAAGACTGTCTTCTCTGAGAAGGTCAATGAAGTCCCTACATTGTTCATTTCCATTCATTCCAAAGAGCCTTTCTTACTTCCTGCTATTCATGTCATTCTCATGGAGTTGCTTAAGAGGTGTTGCATGAGGCTGAGAGAATAATTTTCATTGTCAGATATGTAAAATGATGTTTTCCTGAGACTGTACACATTGGCAAAGCTGAGAATAAGAATATGACCTAAAATATTTTGTGGAGCAGCATTTAGCTTGTTTGTGATGCTTTTGTTGGCTGCTTATGGGAGAAAAGACTTATCTTTTCTGAGATGGATTATGATGGATCCCTGGTGGCTCAGATGGTAAAGAATCTGCCTGCAGTGTGGAAGACCCAGGTTTGGTCCCTGGGTTGGGAAGATCCCCTGGAGAAGGGAATGGCTACCCACTCCAGAGTTCTTGCCTGGAGAATTCCATGGACAGAGGAGCTTGGTGGGCTACAGTTCATGGGGTCACAAAGAGTCGGACATGACTGAGCGACTCTCATTTTCATCTGAAGTGATTATTAGAAATATTAAAGGAAAGGTATTAATCTCTCTGAGTGATATTCAACCTTTCTGGATGGTTGAATTGTTTAATGTCTGCAACAGTAGTTTAATTTTGAAAAAGACTGGATTTATACAACTGCTATGACAGATCAAAATTAGAGAGTATATTTCTAAATTTAAAAAATATGAATATGATCTCTCAGGCTTTTCCTTTGACCAATCATCCAGTTAACAAATATTTCTTAGGCACTATGTTGAGTATGACACTTTGGGCACACAAAAAAATGTAAGTAAGACTTAGTTCCTGCTCTCAAAGAGCGAACATTCTCCTTGGAAAGATAAGACATATGTACATGGCAAGTGACCTCACAGTCCAAAATAGTACATAGATCAGTACCAAAAGCAAAGCAAAGCAACAGACTATTCACTTGCCAACGATAGATGTTTACTCCAAGGCAGAATAAACTTTGTAACTACCAAAGATGGATTAAATTTTACTCTCTTAGTAAGTCTGATCTTCAGTGGCCTCAGCCTGCAAGTCTTGAAGTAGGGCTTGGACTCCCAGAGATAGGGGCTGGGTCACAGCATGAAAACACCAAATCCTAGCTACTAGACCAGTGGTCAGTGACAAGGGCCCTGGACCTTTGGTTTGCAGAAAAGAATTTCCACAAAGACAGAAAGTACTGATGCAAATAAGTATTTGTTAAGAGGAAAAATAATACAGTACATATGGATAGACACATGGGCAGACTCAGAGGGATAGTCCCTGAGTTGCCCCTTCATGGCAGTTTAAATCGCTGATATGGGGCATGCCTTCTGGATTTCCTTTGGCCAATAATTTTGATTTGCCTAATTCCCAAGTCCACATTTGGTATATCTCAGTAACTTCCCATGTGTGTGCATGCATCTCTTAGCCAAGGTGGATTCTACCGCTAAGGCCTATGGGTAGCCTGGCATTAGTTAGCATCACTCCACTTTGACCTCTAAGAAGTCTTTCTGTGCTTGTGTGGTCAGGGAGGTCTCCTGACTTAAAGAATGAGAAATATGTGGTCTGGGCAGGGCCCAGCCTCTTTTCTTAATTGTCCTGCTATTCCTGTCTTGAAGTTTCAATCCTCAGGGTATGAATCTTCAATCACCTTATCCTGGTGATCTCTTTATACCAGCTTTGTTAATATACATATATTTTTAAATGTTGATTTGTCATTAATATGTACTATACATTCACAATAGTGCACATACCCGAAGCATGCAGCTTAATCAATTTTCACAAGATGAACATATCCTTGAAGCCAGCACCCAAATGGCTGCCTCATTTTGAAAATTATTTACTCTTTGTTTCCACAGTTATAAATCTTCCTTGGTAGTTCAACTCTCTACCTCACAGTGAATTTAGAAGGGCTAGCTAATTATAGCTTTAACTGTAAAAGATTAGAGGTGTACAGACTGGCAATGAGAACTATTGGTCTATAGATAGTTCAAGTTTAGATTGTGAGCTAGATCTTTCAGACAGGTTGGCAAGTGGAAGAAAAACAAATTTATTAGAGGTAATGTGAAACGACTAGATTTATCAAAAGAACTAATGGAAAGGAGACTAATCATTCTAGCAATTCCCAGTCAGGCTGGAATGGTTGGACACCAAACATCAGTAAATAGAAATAATATTAAGGAGATTCCTTCTTATATGCCACAAAAAACATTTTTCTTCCTCCATTCATATCACTGTGGAATAACCACAATAGCTGGTGCACTATTTATCGACTTTCTGGGACCAAAGTCTTGTGCAGCTAAATTATCCTTCTTGCTGCTCACTCTGAAATTCTCTAGATTTTACTGTCACAGTCTTTGTCACATAGGGGGTTCTCCCTCCCCTGTTCCCCTTGAGAAGGTAGAAGCATCATCCTCAAAAGAGACCAGTTGCTTTTCTGCTCACTTGTCCCACACTGAGATGAGTCCTCCTGACTGGTTTCAAACCATGCCCCTCCAGATTAGAAATGACCTAGAATTCCCCTGGTGGCTCAGATGGTAAAGAATCTGCCTGCAATGTGGGAGACCTGGGTTTGATACCTGGGTGGGGAAGATGCCCTGGAGGAAGGCATGGCCACGCACTCCAGTATTCTTGCCTGGAGAATCCCCATGGACAGAGGAGACTGGTGGGCTACCGTCCATGGGGGTCGCAAAGATACCGTCCATGGGATCCCGAAGAATCAAACACGACTGGATGACTAAGCACAGCACAGCACAGCACAGATTGAGATCAGACTCTGAAAGCTGGCCCATGCCTGGAGAAGGTTAAAATCTGAATGTGGCTTTGTACAAAATATTATTAACGATGCCTGAAAACCAATAGTTGAAGCCAAGGACCATATAACCAACCATATGACCCACTTGTAATACATGAAGGTTTTGGGAAATCATTATTACTTTCAAACACAAGGTTTCCCTTAGCTACAGAAAAAGGAATGTAGACAGAGTTATGAGAAGGGAAGGAGACTGACTCAAAACTCAAACTGGAATATTTCAGGTTACTAGCTGCCTCACAATAGTTTAAAAAATGCACAAGTCTCCATTAAAATGAATTTCAAACATCTCTTTTGTGATCTGTTAATGAGGACAGTTTGACATTTTCCCAGGTGAAATAATTTAGGTAGAAGCCATGTGACATTATAATCAATTTAAGCAGCTCTCTCGCTACTTCAAGTTTGTCAAAGTGTTTTACAGTTAAAGCTATAATTAGCTAGCCCTTCTAAATTCACTGTGAGGTAGAGAGTTGAATTACCAAGGAAGCTTTATAACTGTGAAAATGAATAAATAATTTTCAAAAAGTGGCAGCCATTTGGGTGCTGGTTTCAAGGATATGTTCATCTTGTGAAAATTGATAATGCTGCATACTTCGGGTATATACATCTTTGTGAATGTATAGTGCATATCAATGACAAGTCAACATTTAAAAATATATTTATATTAAGAAACCTGGTATAAAGAGAAAGAAGAAAGATCTCCTTCCAGAGTAACTTTTCTGAAACCACCCAAGAAAAGTTTTTGTGTTTAGTGTAGTGGGCCTTCATCTTGCCGAGCCAGCCACTTAGCTTGCAGCGAACTCAATTTCTCCTAGACTCAAATTGGTATTTGAAAAGAATAGAATTGTGTGCTCAGGTGTGTGTAGATGGGAGTTAAAGTGGCAAGAAGATAAATAGATGGGTTTTCACATCGTTTGCTTACTGAGCCGTTTGCTTCTTGGACAGAACTCTTGGGTCTTGACTGCCTAGTGCACCAGAAGCAAGACATGATTGTGACCTCCTGGTCCAAAGCTTTTGTTTCACAGAGAAGGAACCAGGCTCCTAGAGGTGAAATTGCTAGAGAAGGGCTGACCCTCTCACTCCCAGGGCCTTGGCGCTTTAGATTCACACAGAAATGGAACCAAATTCCAGCTCAATTGTTTACATACCCTGGGCTGTGGGCAAACCAGGGGACCTTGCTGATTCAGTTCCCTGAGAAGCTTAAAGAGAGAATGCCCATGCTGTAGAACTGCTCGGAAGATAAAGGGGAGAAAACACACAAAGCTCTGATGGCAGCGAGTGTTATAAATTCCTGTACCACATATACGATTCTTCTTTCATTTAAAACCTGAGTATTGGATTGGATTAGATTAGTCCCAGAGTTCTCAGTGGGCAGGGAATAAAAGGTGACAGTGCCTTCTTAAAGCAAAACTCACCACTCTCTCCCTCCCTACCCTGCTACACACACACACACACACACACACACACACACACACACACACACACACACACACACTCCTCCTGGACCTGAGTCTTTTGTTTTCTGTCCCTTCTTTCCACTAGCTTTCTATACTAAGCCTCCTGAAATCTGGGTCTGCTTTGTCGTTTCTGCTTTCCCTTGTCCCATTTTGTCTTCAGTCTTTGAGGTCTAGATTCTAGCCTGACCACTGCACCACAACTGCTCTGCAGAGATCCTCAAAGATGTTGTGCTTACAAAAGCCAAGTTCCTTCTTTAGCCTGATCTTCATTACTTTTCTGTGGCATTTGTCCCCGTCCATCACTCTGCCTCTGAAACATGTTCCTTCCTTGGCTTTTACATGGTTCTTGTGTTTTCGTTCTGGCCATCTGCCTTCTCCGTCTCAGTCTCTTTTTTAGGGTTCCTGAAATGCAGGTGATCTCTGGGCTCTCTGTTTCCCCTTGGCCTTCTCCTACCTGCCACGTGGCACCCAAATGTGCCTTTTTATCCTGCCCTGTCTCCTGAGCTCTATATCTCTGTATCAGTCGCCCATGGGATGTTTCATTGAGTAAAATCATCTCAACTGTATCCACTCTCTTCACTTCTTCCTCCTCTATGATTTTCCATATTCCTGAGCCCTGAATTGTACCACCAATTATGCTGTCGTTTTACCTTTCTCTCTCTACCAGCAGCCAATCCATCTACAGCTTTGGTACCTCTCTTTCCTATAAATCCTCTTGAAACATACATTGTTTCTTGGTCCTCTCACTCACTGCTCTGGCCCTGCCTTTTATCCTAGTTAGTTTTCCTGATTGGTGTTATTTAGAGAGGAGGTGACAGGCTAAGCACTGCACTGATTCTGTGACCACTAATCAGGGTAATCCTTTCTTAAAAATACTAGTCATCGCTTCCCATCAACTTTGGAATGAAGTTCAAACTCGTAGTGTAGCCTTCAAGATCCTCTATGATTGCCCCAGTTCCTATTTCCAAACTTAACTTTTTCAGTTCATATCCTACATCCTGGTATTGTACAACTGGGATTGCTAGCAATATCTTTCATTTTTTTTGAACAACACCTATCCATCTTTCAAAACAGTCAACTCCAGAAAGAATTCCCTCTCCTTCACCTTCTGCACTCCATCCCCAGCTGGGTTGGATGCCTGGCGCATCGAGACCATCTCATAACTGGAGACTTCCCTCTCTGGATTGTGGTTATCTGGCTCCTTGTCTGACTTTCCCATTAGAGGCAGGAAATGTGTTCTTTCATCTGTTTTGCCAGGGCATAACATGATACCCACAGGTACCAGTCCCTCCATAAATGCAAGTGAGTGATGAGTTGAGTGAGTGATGAGTTGGCCACAGTAAGTCTGTGGGAAACTTTGGTGAGGCTGTGGAGGAGTGGGGAGGTGTGAGTGTGTATGAAATCGGTTAGCTTATTGACTCCTCCACAGTCTAGAACTAGCTCAAAAGTAATTTAAATACAAAATGAGAAGTTCATTTCCCCCCCATCCACCCACATTATCAATTCAATGCTACCTGAAGACTAAAAACCATATAACTTTCTATTGCTTGCATGACCGTGTCAAGTGATCTGAAACATGTCATTCGTGAGCAGTGTCTCTGGCGGGGCTGACACCCACAGGAGCAGAATCTTCCCAATCTTTGCTTTTCCCCTCCTTCTTCTGAAACACATCATATATTCCTGTGAGCTTTTCATCCTGGAACAATCCTCCTCTGATGAAAACATCCTCTTCATCTTGTTCCAACCTCCCTCTCCCGTCGAAAACCTCCATGGATAGAACAAAGGTGATGGCTCATTAAAAATTTTAATGAGGCATCCAGAGGGGTGGCATAGAAGGAGGTTTTAATATTATACTTAAAAGATAAAACAGACAATTTGTCTGAATCTTCTTTCAGGAATGTATCAAAGGGAAATACTTGGAATTCAAGTGTAAATTATAAAACAGAAAACAGAGTGTCCATTAGAATGAAATTGATGCTGATCAGGGGCCCAATAATCAATCCCACAGAAACAAAGATGTTTGTTCCCTTGAAGTTAAATAAATGCTAATTATCCTGTTTTTGACCTCATCCATTTTTCCTTAGGAATGCTAGTATAGAAGATAAAAATCCAAAGGCAAATGATTAAACTCAATTTTATCTTTATTAATAAGTATCTTTACTGTTATTTTACTTCAAAGTCTATATCATCTTAATTCATAAGGAAAAGAATCTTTATTCCATGACCCTGTGATTAAGGAAAATTGTTGAGTTTAAAAAATTATTGGGCAGACAGAGAATGCAATATTGAGGAAATTTGTTATCTTTGGACATCAGTATCTGTAAATAGCTACCTTACAGTTATAAAAATTCATTCTGCTTAGGCGAGAGACTTAGAACTATTATTTAGTCACAGACTTCTTCCATTTTTTGTAGGTGTTTACTTATAAAATGGGAATGTAAGAGTGACTGTTTGAGCACTGTGTTTTATGGCTGATGGCTGAGTCTATTTTTCTCTACAGAGTTAAGATCTCTTCAAATTCCCTCTCAATCGCTCTCTTCCTCTCTATTTTGTTTTGTTTTGAGTAAACACAGCCGTTAATGCCTCAGCTACTCTGACCAAGACCGCTGCCCCTCACTACCTGCTGCTGTATCTGCTGCTCTGGAAATAATTTCATAGGATTTAGTCACTAAGTCATGTCTGACTCTTTTGCAACCCCATGGACTGTAGCCCACCAGGCTCCTCTGTCCATGGGATTTCCCAGGCAAGAATACTGGAGTGGGTTGCCACTTCCTTCTCCGGGAGATCTTCCCAACCCAGGCATCAATCCCGCATCTCTTGCACTGGCAGGTGGATTCTTTGCCACTGTGCCACTGGGGGAGCCTTGATATGGTTTGCCAGGGATGAAATAATGTAGAGGAGAGGTTGGGAGGGGGCAACGTGCAGCAGAGGGGCTCTTGGTAACACACATCTTCCTTGTCTGGTCTTATCCTTCCTTCATCCAAATTCCATCCCTCCAGAGGTCTTTCTTGCCTCTCCCTCCAGTTCTTCTAGTTCCATACCCTTCAGCAACTACATTCCTATCTATGCTTATTTACAGACTTTTCTCGTGTCCTTTTCAGATTATTGGCCCTCAGTAGGTTTGATTACATCCAATAATTTATGTATTCTCTAGGAGATCTGGTCTCTTAAGTTGGAAATTAAGAAATAGAGCCATCTCTTTACTGACCCTCATTGGGATATCGAATTTACCGTGAGTTTTTAGACTGCTGGTTTGTTATCTAAACAACACCCTTGCCTGAAGGATGAGGTCTCTGACTAGGTCAGTCATTTGAGAAAGATTTGCAGCACTTAGATGCTTATGGAAATTGGGGGGATCTATTGGGGTTTTGACCAGAGGGTCTCAAGAGGTCTGGGAATTAGCTCCCAAATGTTGGATCATAAGGTGGCAATGTCCACCAAGAACTAGGCTGGGAGTAGAAGAGGCCAGGAGTCTGCAGCTTGCAGTTTGCCTTTGGGGCTGGATTAGTTGGCAGAGACTAGACGTGTTATGCTGAGTCAACTGGCAGGGTCAGATACTAAAGTCCAGTGTCAGAATATTTGTTTCTTATTTTATTCTCTGTATTCCTTTCTATTTTATTTTCTGAAAATAATTAGTGAAATCCCTTTGAAAGTTTGAGCTTTTTTTTTTTTTTTCCCCAGATATGTTAAGGGGACCTAAGGGAAAAGATACAAACTTGGGTTACACTCTAGACCAGCAGTTGGTCTTTTTTCCCTAAAGGATCAGATAGTAAATATTTTGTGGGCCAATGGTGACTGTCACAACTACTCAGCTCTGCTGTTATAGTGTGAAAGCAGCCATAGGCAACACATAAATAAATGAGCATGACTGGGTTCCAATAAAACTTTATTTACAAAAAATAGGCAGCAAGCTGTCATTGGCCCACTGACCTTAGTATGCTGTGGATAAGAAAAGGGGGTGTGACCCATCCCCGAGGGCCAGAGGAATGGTGGCAGAAGGAGCCAAGCAAGAGATGCAGAAGGCACAGGTGGCTCAGGAGACAGGCTGAGATCTCCCTGGCTGCCAAAGCCTTGAGTGTTTGGGTTCTAATTTACTAAGAGAGATACTTCCCTGCTTCATCCCTCTCAAAAGAATCTTGAGAGCAAGGATTTTTTTCTATTTTGTTTCTGCTGTATCTTCTGCACCTACACAGTTGCCTGGCACTCCAAAACACTTGTTAATGAGTACATATTTGAGTGAATAAAATTATCTTACATAAAAGGGTTGAACGAACATTTTGTATCTCTTTGACTCTGGGCATGACTCAACATATTAACAAACAAGCATAAATACAAGTTTTGATATTGTGAGGCTAGAGTTGCAAAGAAAGGAAATCAAATATACCCTTTCAATTTAAATCTAACTGAAGGTGAGTGTTGTGTCTACTCATCTCTGTATCCAGCACAGAACTGTACCCTCTGTAATCCATACTTAGTGCTGGTAAAGATATGCTTATAGGTAGAACTAAGTCTTACAAGCAGACTCAAAGCATATGAGTGTTTCTGTTCCCTTCCTTCTCCTCCCCACCCCCCGGGATTTATGTTGATTCATGTTGAAACCTAATGCCCAATATGATGGTATTAGGAGATGGGGGCTTTAGGTCATGATGTTGGAGCCCTCATGAATGGGATTAGTGCCTTTTGGAAAGAGACCCCAGAGAGCTTCCTTGACCCCTCTACTGCACAAATGGACAGTGAGAAGATGTTGTCTGTGAATCAGGAAGCAGGCCCTCAGTTCAGTTCAGTTCAGTCGCTCAGTCATGTCTGACTCTTTGCGACCCCATGAATCGCAGCACCCAGGCCTCCCTGTCCATGACCAACTCCTGGAGTCTACTGAAACTCATTTTCATTGAGTCGGTGATGCCATCCAACCATCTTATCTTCTATTGTCCCCTTCTCCTCCTGCCTTCAATCTTTTCCAGCATCAGGGTCTTTTCAAATGAGTCAGCTCTTTGTATTAGGTGGCCAAAATATTGGAGTTTCAGCTTTAGCATCAGTCCTTCCAGTGAACACCCAGGACTGATCTACTTTAGGATGGACTGGTTGGATCTCCTTGCAGTCCAAGGGACTTGCGAGAATCTTCTCCAACACCACAGTTCAAAAGCATCAATTCTTCGGCGCTCAGCTTTCTTCACAGTCCAACTCTCACATCCATACATGACTACTGGAAAAACCATAGCCTTGACTAGACAGAATTTTGTTGGCAAAGTAATGTCTCTGCTTTTGAATATGTTATCTAGGTTGGTCATAACTTTCCTTCCAAGGAGTAAGCGTCTTTTAATTTCATGGCTGCAATCATCATCTGCAGTGATTTTGGAGCCCAAAAAATAAAGTTTACCACTGTTTCCACTGTTTCCCCATCTATTTGCCATGAAGTGATGGGAATGGATGCCATGATCTTCGTTTTCTGAATGTTGAGCTTTAAGCTAACTTTTTCACTCTCCTCTTTCACTTTTATCAAGAAGCTCTTTAGTTCTTCACTTTCTTGCCATAAGGGTGGTGTCATCTGCATATCTGAGGTTATTGATATTTCTCCCAGCTTGTGCTTCATCCAGCCCAGCATTTCTCATGATGTACTCTGCATATAAGTTAAATAAGCAGGGTGACAATATACAGCCTTGACGTACTCCTTTTCCTATCTGGAACCAGTCTGTTGTTCCATGTCCAGTTCTAACTGTTGCTTCCTGACCTGCATACAGATTTTTCAAGAGGCAAGTCAGGTGGTCTGGTATTCCCATCTCTTTCAGAAATTTCCACACAGTGGAAAGCTTTGGCATAGTCAATAAAGCAGAAATAAATGTTCTTCTGGAACTCTCTTGCATTTTCCATGATCCAGCGGATGTTGGCAATTTGATCTCTGGTTCCTCTGCCTTTTCTAAAACCAGCTTGAACATCAGGAAGTTCATGGTCCATGTATTGCTGAAGCCTGGCTTGGAGAATTTTGAGCAATACTTTACTAGCGTGTGAGATGAGTGCAGTTGTGCGGTAGTTTGTGCATTCTTTGGCATTGCCTTTCTTTGGGATTGGAATGAAAACTGACCTTTTCCAGTCTTGTGGCCACTGCTGAGTTTTCCAAATTTGCTGGCATATTGAGTGCAGCACTTTCACAGCATTATCTTTCAGGATTTCAAATAGCTCCACTGGAATTCCATCACCTCCACTAGCTTTGTGTATAGTGATGCTTCCTAAGGCCCACTTGACTTCACATTCCAGGATGTCTGGCTCTAGGTGAGTGATCACACCATTGTGATTATCTGGGTCGTGAAGCTCTTTTTTTGTACAGTTCTTCTGTGTATTCATTTCACCTTTTCTTAATATCTTCTGCTTCTGTTAGGTCCATACCATTTCTGTCCTTTATTGAGCCCATTTTTGCATAAAATGTTCCCTTGGCATCTCTAATTTTCTTGATCTAATCTCTAATCTATCTAATCTCTAGTCTTTCCCATTCTATTGTTTTCCTCAATTTAAATCACTGCAGATGGTGACTGCAGCCATGAAATTAAAAGACGCTTACTCCTTGGAAGAAAAGTTATGACCAACCTAGATAGTATATTCAAAAGCAGAGACATTACTTTGCCGACTAAGGTCCGTCCAGTCAAGGCTATGGTTTTTTCCTGTGGTCATGTATGGATGTGAGAGTTGGACCGTGAAGAAAGCTGAGCACTGAAGAATTGATGCTTTAGAACTGTGCTGTTGGAGAAGACTCTTGAGAGTCCCTTGGACTGCAAGGAGATCCAATCAGTCCATTCTGAAGGAGATCAACCCTGGGATTTCTTTGGAAGGAATGATGCTAAAGCTGAAGCTCCAGTACTTTGGCCACCTCATGTGAAGAGTTGACTCACTGGAAAAGACTCTGATGCTGGGAGGGATTGGGGGCAGGAGGAGAAGGGGACGACCGAGGATGAGATGGCTGGATGGCATCACTGACTCGATGGCCGTGAGTCTGAGTGAACTCCAGGAGTTGGTGATGGACAGGGAGGCCTGGCGTGCTGCCATTCATGGGGTCACAAAGAGTCAGACATGACTGAGCAACTGAAGTGAACTGAACTGAACTGAACTGATCACTGAGGAAGGCTTTCTTATCTCTCCTTGCTATTCTTTGGAACTCTGCATTCAAATGGGTATATCTCTCCTTTTCTCTTTTGCTTTTTCCTTCCCTTCTTTTCACAGCTATTTGTAAGGCCTCCTCAGACAGCCAGTTTGCTTTTTTGCATTTCTTTTTCTTGGGGATGGTCTTGATCCCTGTCTCCTGTAGAATGTCATGAATCTCTGTCCATAGTTCATCAGACACTCTGTCTATCAGATCTAGTCCCTTAAATCTATTTCTCACTTCCACTGTATAGTCATAAGGGATTTGATTTAGGTCATACCTGAATTGTCGAATGGTTTTCTTCACTTTCTTCAATTTCAGTCTGAATTTGGCAATAAGGAGTTCATGATCTGAGCCACAGTCAGCTCCCAGTCTTGTTTTTGCTGACTGTATAGAGCTTCTCCATCTTTGGCTGCAAAGAATATATTCAATCTGATTTCGGTGTTGACCATCTGGTGATGTCCATGTGTAGAGTCTTCTCTTGTGTTGTTGGAAGAGGATGTTTGCTATGACTAGTGCATTCTCTTGGCAGAACTCTATTAGCCATTGCCCTCCTTCATTCTGTACTCCAATGCCAAATTTGCCTGTTATTCCAGGTGTTTCTCGACTTCCTACTTTTGCATTCCAGTCCCCTGTAATGAAAAGGACATCTTTTTTGGGTGTTAGTTCTAGAAGGTCTTGTAGGTCTTCACAGAACTGTTCAACTTCAGCTTCTTCAGCGTTATTGGCTGGGGCATAGGCTTGGATTACCATGATATTGAATGGTTTGTCTTGGAAACGAACAGAGATCATTCTGTTGTTTTTGAGACTGCATCCAAGTACCTTATTTCGGACTCTTTTGTTGACTATGATGGCTACTCCATTTCTTCTAAGGGATTCCTGCCCACAGTGGTAGATATAATGGTCATCTGAGTTAAATTCACTCATTCCAGTCCATCTAGGTTCGCTGATTCCTAGAATGTCGACATTCACTCTTTTCATCTCCTGTTTGACCACTTCCAATTTGCCTTGATTCATGGACATAACATTCCAGGTTCCTATGCAATATTGCTCTTTACAGCATCGGACCTTGCTTCTATCACCAGTCACATCCACAACTGGGTATTGTATTTGCTTTGGCTCCATCCCTTCATTATTTCTGGAGTTGTTTCTCCACTGATCTCCAGTAGCATACTGGGCACCTACCGACCCAGGGAATTCATCTTTCATTGTCCTATCTTTTTGCCTTTTCATACTGTTCATGGGGTTCTCAAGGCAAGAATGAATAAATAAAAATTATTTTTAAAAAGTAAATGACAGGGCCATTCCTGAGCACGGAATGTAAGCACAGTATAACAGCGGTCAGAGGGCAGTGGGGGAGGACAGACAGAGGACGGGGGAGACCTCTACCTGTGAGCCACCTGGCTCTCTGTGTACATATGTGTGTGTCTGCAACTGGCACATGTGCACAAGTGTGAAAATACTGCCTTTTCATGAGCCTGCTAGAATCAAACCTTCTGAGAATAATAATCCTTTAAATCTTTGAGTGATTATTGCCTCATTATGAATTGGTTTATAAGATATTCTCCTTGGAGACAGAAAATAGCTATTGCTTATTGATTAGTGACCACAGACAGACACTTTGCTAAATACTCTGCAGGTTCCCTACTTTAACCCTCTATGGTGTAGTGGTCCAGAGTATACACAAAGCATCCTGGATGGTAATGCTAGGGAGGGAGAGGTGTAGATTAGAATAAGTTTCAAAAGATATGCCCTCTTTGCATCTGTTTAAGTTGATATCTAAAAGTTTTCAAATTTATGTAGTTGCAAAGGATTTAATTTCCACTTTCATTTTAAAATAAAATTGAGGGACTTCCCTGATGGTCCAGTGGTTAAGACTCTGAGCGGGCACAGGTCCGATCACTGGTTAGGGGACTAAGATCCTGCATGCCTGTCAGCATGGCCAATAAATTAAAAAATAAAATAAAATAAAATTGATATGTAATTTTTAATGTACTCAACAAAGCTTAAATCTCATAATGATAAGAAAGATATGGGCATAGACAAGGGGAAACTTGATATTCTCTTTTTGCTTCAACCTTTTGAAATTGTATTTTTATTCTACTTTCTAATAGAAATGTTATCCTAGTGTCTTCTGTGTTTGAAAGTCTTAAATATTTTTCTTAAACAAAAGTATGTATGCAATTTAAACTAATATTTTTGACCAATAGGATCTTAACTGTAAGGATTGTCTTCTAGAATTGAGTTATCACCATGATTACTATCAGGACTCAGTGAGTTCTCAACAGAAATATATTATAAATGTTGACAGTTGCTAATTATAAAAATAAAATTCTATTAGAGCTCCATCTCTTAATGAGACAAATGGGATGTTAAAAAGTTATTTCATGAATTCATGAGTGAATGTTACTTATGGTCAGAAAAAGACAGGGCTCAGCTCTAATTTTCATTATGCCATTTTTATAGGTGTGTTGAGGATTTTTGTTCGCTGAATAAGTGGGTGGTAAAGGAAAGAGTTTTGTTGTTAGGAAAGCCACTCACTTCTCCAATATATATCCTGACAAAATTACATAGTGATCTATTGTGGAAAATTATTTCTAATGATTTATTAGCCCATTTTTCAAAAGAATAGGAAAGTACTTGACTTGCAAAAGGATTTGTTAGCCAGTCATTAGAATCACAACACCAAAGCTACTACCTTTTTTTCTCAAATTGAAATATAGTGGATTTACAGTGTTTCAGGTGTGCAGCAAAATTATTCAATTATATACTTTTTTAGATTCCACATATAAGTGGAATATTAAGTGAATATCATATGATATTTGCCTTTCTCTGACTTACTTCACTTAGTATGATAATCTCCAGATCCATCCATGTTGCTGCAAATGGCATTATTTCATTCTTCCTTTTGGCTGAGTAATATGCCATTGTATACATGTACCACAGCTTCCTTATCCATCCATCTGTCGATGGACATATAAGTTGCTTCTTGGTTACTGTACATAGTACTGCTATGAACATTGGGGTGCATGGATCTTTTTGAATTAGAGTTTTCATTTTTTCCAGACATATGCCCAGGGGTAGGATTGCCAGATCACATGGTAACTTGATTTTTAGTTTTTTAACAGAGTTCCAGAAAAATTTTTATTTCCGCTTTATTGACTATGCCAAAGCCTTTGACTGTGTGGATCACAATAAACTGTGGAAATTTCTGAAAGAGATGGGAATACCAGACCAGCTGATCTGCCTCTTGAGAAACCTATATGCAGGTTAGAAAGCAACAGTTAGAACTGGACATGGAACAAGAGGCTGGTTTCAAATAGAAAAAGGAGTACGTCAAGGCTGTATACTGTCGCCTGCTTATTTAACTTAAATGCAGAGTACATCATGAGAAACACTGGGCTGGAAGAAGCACAAGCTGGAATCAAAATTGCCAGGAGAAATATCAATAACCTCAGATATGCAGATGACACCACCCTTATGGCAGAAAGTGAAGAGGAACTAAAAAGTCTCTTGATGAAAGTGAAAGAGGAGAGTGAAAAAGTTGGTTTAAAGCTCAACATTCAGAAAACGATCATGGCCTCTAGTCCCATCATTTCATGGCAAATAGTTGGGGAAACAGTGGAAACAGTGTTAGACTTTTTTGGCGGGGGAGCTGCAAAATCACTGCAGATGGTGATTGCAGCCATGAAATTAAAAGACGTTTACTCCTTGGAAGAAAAGTTATGACCAACCTAGATAGCATATTCAAAAGCAGAGACATTACTTTCCCAACAAAGGTCCACCTAGTCAAGGCTATGTTTTTTCCAGTGGTCATGTATGGATGTAAGAGTTGGACTGTGAAGAAAGCTGAGTGCCGAAGAATTAATGCTTTTGAACTGTGGTATTGGAGAAGACTCTTGAGAGTCCCTTGGACTTCAAGGAGATCCAACCAGTCCATTCTGAAGGAGATCAGCCCTGGGATTTCTTTGGAAGGAATGATGCTAAAGCTGAAACTCCAACACTTTGGCCACCTCAAAGAGTTGACTCATTGGAAAAGACTCTGATGCTGGGAGGGATTGGAAGCACGAGGAAAAGGGGAAGACAGAGGATGAGATGGCTGAATGGCATCACTGACTCAATGGACGTGAGTTTGAGTGAACTCCAGGAGTTGGTGATGGACAGGGAGGCCTGCCGTGCTGCGAATTGTGGGATCGCAAAGAGTCAGACAGGACTGAGTGACTGAACTGAACTGAGTTGAAGGACCTTCCAGACTGTTTTTCATCCAACAGTACTATTTTAAGTTGATTTTATTTTTAAGTGCCTCAGAGAGTTTTATGCTTTCTGGTAATGCACTGAATTGAGTCCTGATAGATGAGAGGAATACCTTCTTCATCGTTGTTTTTTTTTTTTTTTTTTAAGGTGAGGAAAGGGTGCCTATGAAAGAGGCGACAGGAACAGAGAACCAGAAGGACACTTTGATCACAGGCTGTTTCTCAGGGACAATGGTTTTAATAACAAGTTTATATGGATGCTAAGGATCTCAGCATTGATTCCTATAATACTACCCGTGCCCTCTTGAGGACCACTGGGATAGAGCATGACGCACATTCGTGAAAGAGTTGATAAGAACTGTTTTGAAAGATAGGATGACAAGGGTGGAGGAGGGTGTACAGAGGGCAGTGGGGAAGAGGAAGGCAGTGCCAGCCCAGCAGGAAAATGGGGGAGAACTGAAAGGGTAGAAAAGGGCTAATCCCCTTTGCCTGTCACTGACCCCTCTGTGTCACATATTGGGCATTGACTCACCCTCACCAACACAAGATTTAGAACCTGGTATTTTTGTCTTGTGTGTGTTGGATGAGCTGATTTTTAGTCACAGTTTCAATCAAGAAAGGAATTGATATTAGAATAAGTGGTTTACAAAACGGGTCAAGATTAGAAGATAGAAAGGGAACAATTGGGAAAAAGGAGAGAGGACTTAAGATAAAGACTGGGCAGGCTGATTTTGTGTCCCTGGTTTGTGTCATTAGCGCTGTTAGCAGCAGATGTTGCTCACTCTTCTCAAATTAAATTTTAATGTCCATAGAGCTGGAATAATGCAGTTGAGTTATCTTTCACCCAGCGTATACCATCTCTCGGTACTTTCAAAACTGCTAAGTGTCTTTATTTGTATGTAACCTTTATTTTGTGTGTAACCTGTACTTTGTGTGTAATATACATGAATGTTGTTGAGCATCATTCAGAAACAGGCCATTCTCTTTGACAGGTCGGCATCAATTCTGGGAAATTTTTGCTATCAGGTTTGCATTGTTAATCCAAAATCACCTATGTTAAGATTACGCTCTTTAAGTGGAGAACTCATTAAGCTAAGTTTTAAAAACTATTTTTGAATGAACAGATGAAAAGAAATAAGATTAATTTTTAAAATTTTTGCTTGAATTCAAAGTTCATGAGACTCTGTTGTGAACTTATATTTGAGACATAAGGTTAAAATTGAAGAAAATATTTGAAAATGTTTCAAATTATTTTTTAGCACTGATTTTAACTGAAATTGTAAACCTTACCTGTTTATTTGTAGAAATTGTACTTTCTAAATATGACTCAAGTATATGTATTTGTTTCATTGTTAAAATATATCTTTACAAGATAAAAGCAAATGTTACAGTCACACAGATATAAAAATATCCTGTGTATATGATTTCTGTTTTAATAAGTCAAAAAAGACTTTTGAGACAGAACTTTCCTTATTAAATGTTTTATATAACACTCTCCTGCCTAATGCCAACTAGATCATATTTCCAACTGATGATCCAGCTGTTAATTCACAAAATAAAGTAGATGAGAAGGTCTCTATTTCACCTTTAACTTTCATTATTTTAACATTTTTTTTCTTTCTCTCTTCAAATATTGAACACAACTCATTAGCAAATGGCACCTAACTGGTACTTCCTTTATGACTTTGCAGCTGTCATTGTTATGCTTTCAGTAGGCCTAAAGAGCTGCTCTTCTGTGTATTTCTGGAAAGCTATTCCACTGTTTAAGCTAAACAAATGGAGCTGTTTAAGCTGTTAAAATACAGTACTACAGTTGCATCTAAATGAAAGGTCTGATTAATTGGTTCTAGGAATAGTATCAAAAGCAGTCCTAGAGGATTTCTCCTGGTAACTAAGTGGAATGCATTTCCGGTGTTCTCCCAGACCTCGCACAGAAAGAAGGGCGTCCTGGTTTCCCCCGGTTGTGCTTATCGCAACCAGCTTAGTGGTGGTGGGCTGGGGTAGTGGGGACAGGAGGAAAAAAGATAAATGTGGCACACTGCAGGCAGACCCGTGCTCGGGAAGGAAGGCAGTGCTACCAGCCAGAGAGGAGCTGGGGCAGGGTTGTCCACGTGGGCGAACGACCAGTGCGGTCACTTAGGGTCCCGCGCCCAGAAGCCCCCATCCTCGACCCTCACTCCCAATTTCTGCTATCGCTATTTTGCCATTCTGATTTGTTTTTTAATTTGTGCTCTGAAGCGGAGACGACAGAGGAGAAGGGGGCGACAGAGAACAAGATGGGTGAATGGCATCACTGACTCAATGGACGTGAGTTTGAGCAAGCTCTGGGAGATAGTGAAGGACAGGGGGCCTGGCGTGCTGCAGTCCATGGGGCTGCAGAGTCGGACACGACTGAACGACTGAACGACAGCAAGAATTGAAGTCCCCTGGGACGATGAAGTTTGGACCGGAAACCCTGAAACCTCCCTCCTCCCCTTCTCCCGCGCCGGGCTGGGCAAGGGCTGAGGAGGGCGGGGGCGTGCGTGCGTGGAGTCTCTGCTGTAAAATGAAAGGAGGGCACTAAGGTGAAATATGGACCATGAAGGGATCAACTTCTTCCACACCCAATGCCCTCTCCTCTTGAAGGCTGCTTGAAAGATTTATTAGTGGTTCCTGGTTCTGTTTCCCAAAGGGTTGGAGCAGTGCCCTGAGGGCTTGTCACGTAGGCTTTCACCCTTCTAATCAGCCAGATGGCAGCTGCAGGAAGCGGCGGGGAGAGCCACAATCGCCGGGCAGTGTTGACAGGCAGGTCTTCAGCTGAATGGGGAGCAAGAGGGAGCATCTGCGCCTGGGATGGTAGTGTTCGCTTGATTCTGTTCATTTACTGAGCCAAGATAGAAAAGTGCTTTTTAAAAAGTTCTTCTAGATTAAAATTTCATCCCAGAAACACTGATATTTTGTCACTGGTCTTCTTTTTCTTTAAAGTATTGAAAACATCTTTTAATTGTAGGCAACCATGTTAACTGATAAATATGAACAAGGTAAATTACATGCTTATAAACTTATTTAGAGTACAGTGAAAAGAAGACAAGATATTTCTCCAAATAGAGATTTTCTAACACATTTCTACTATATAATGTATTGTAGATTACTTCATATTGATCAGGTAAATACATGTACTTTCTAACAAGTTGCTTCATAAGTTTATCTTTGATTCTTGATTCTGTTTAACTCTTGACTTTCAAGGTGTAGAATTAAAAACATTCCCTTATTGTGGTAATTTATTTACAGATTTGTCCTCTTTATAAATGCATATATCCTGAAACATGGTTTCAAAACAAGCTATTGTAGTTGGGAAATTGACTTGATTATTATTAAGTGCATCACTGCTCTTAATCTAAAAATCCTCCTAACTTTGGAAGTGGTTCAAGGTGTGTGGTGTTTTTATATTTAGTTTTAAATTTTTATATGAGAAATTGTATAAGAAGAAAAGTCACTCTAACTCTTCAGTTCAGTTCAGTTGCTCAGTAGTGTCCGATTCTTTGCGACCCCATGAATCGCAGCACACCAGGCCTCCCTGTCCATCACCAACTCCTGGAGTTCACTCAGACTCACGTCCATTGAGTCAGTGATGCCATCCAGCCATCTCATCCTCTGTCGTCCCCTTAGCAACCTGTAAATCTCATAATTCTTAAGGGAAAGGACCAGAAAAGGGGAGCTAGGAGGAGAGATGTTGCCTGCTTTTGCAGACCTAGTGTAGTCATTTGCTTCTCTCAGCAAGGGCAACAAAGTGTGCAGATGTGTAATAGAAAGAAAGTGGACAGTCTAATGAAAATGCAAGTAAGCTCTTTGGGAAGCTGGCAAACAGAGTGTGTGACCGACATGACACAAGCTCCCTTCATAGACCTGTTCTTAGAATAGGGACAGTGTCTGGCGCCCTGAACTGTAGAAGGACATACACCTGCCATTTAATTGCCTCAATATCACTAGGGACTTATACCTAATCTTAGACTGCAAGATCATTTGCTCATTCAGTTATCTGTGTTTGTCCATCAACTCAACCATCCATCCAAAAGACTGAACGTGGTCATTTAAAATTGTGCACAATAGGCTTCTTCTGTAGGTACAAATGTTCCCTCTTGGAAACCATAAGGTGTCATGATTTATGGTTAAATGGATGATATTTTCCTATCAAAATGGCATTATAATGGAGAGCTTGCTTCTGTTCAAATACAAAAAAAAAAAATGTAAACAGGACTCAAACTATTTGGCAAAAGCACCTATAAAAGTAAAATTGCACAAACCTCTATAATCTGTAATATAGTAGAAGCACATTCCAAGATGCAGACCCTTAGGTACGGCAGAGACTGTGATAATCTTTTGTTTATTTCTCAAGGGAGCAAACCAAAGCTGTGAGAGAGGGAAGGACTTCCTTGATGTCATCCACTTAACTCAAAAAAGTTAAGCTGAAATAGATAATTTATACTGAAATAGTTACAGGTTGTTATTCAACTAAAACTTTAAGTCAACTATACTTCAATTAAAAAATAAAGGATGTTTGCTATGTTAAGAGCTACTAAAATATGGCAGGAACACGGTGGAAACCCATTTCTCTTAATAAAACTGCTCAGGAACATCTAAGCCAGTAACTCAGTTGTTTCCCCAACCAGGCTCCACCCGATTCTTCTTCTTGCCCTACAAACCCCAGTTGTATTTAAATTCCTGCCACTTCTTTGCCCCTTTGTGCCTCGGTAGACCAGACCCTTTCCCGGCTCCAGAGCTTGTCCCTGCAGGTCTAAGAAGGGGTCCACACCCTCCTTGTCCTTGATTGGTTTTGGGAAAGTCATGTGACAGTCAAATGGGACCCGCGGGGAAGACTGTTGGAGGCTCTGGGGCAAATTTCCAGAAGATGCTCTCTGTCTAAGATTATTTTCTCAGGACTGAGATTTGCAGCAGCATCTCACTACCTACCCAGGAGCTAACAACAAAGCGAGCCAGTGGTGTATAGTTTAAGTCCATTGTTTGTAGCCCAGGAGTGCCTCCCTCTACTTCCTCTCCCTCCCTCACCCTCCTTTCCCCTCTAGTATATTGTTATTAATCTCTGATATCCACAGGTGTCCTCCTCAACGTGGAGGGTGAATGTGAATTCAGAATCCCAGCCCCCAGAGTGCTGAGAGAAGGCTTCACAACTTTTTTCCATTATCATGCCCCTAAGGAGCCTTTTACAGATACACTTTCCAAATACCCTATGTGTGTGTGTAATACCTATCTGTCTCTGAGCTTTATACATTAAAGCAAGTCTTTTTTTGTCGTCCCCTCCCCCCATATTCCCGAGAAGCAGTTTTTGCCTCCTTGGGAGTGATAGAATGGTTCAGAGGCCAAGATGGAAGCAGGCAGTCATGCTGAGGACTGTTAGGATGAGAACATTGTCAGGATGGGAGCACCCATGCACTCACAGAAAGCACAGAAACAGCAAATTCTTTCACAAAATACTCATTGTAACACACACATTTTTAACAATATGACCATGGACTGTCAGTTCAGTTCAGTCGCTCAGTCGTGTCCGACTCTTTGCAACCCCACAGCATGCCAGGCCTCCCTGTCCATCACCAACTGCCAGAGTCCACCCAAACCCATGTCCATTGAGTCGGTGATGCCATCCAACCACCTCATCCTCGGTCGTCCCCTTCTCCTCCTGCCCTTAATCTTTCCCAGCATCAGGGTCTTTTCCAATGAGTCAGCTCTTCACTTCAGGTGGCCAAAGTATTGGAGTTTCAGTTTCAACATCAGTCCTTCCAATGAACACCCAGGACTGATCTCCTTTAGAATGGACTGGTTGGATCTCCTTGCAGTCCAAGGGACTCTCAAGAGTCTTCTCCAATACCACAATTCAAAAGCATCAATTCTTCAGCACTCAGCTTTCTTCACAGTCCAACTCTCACATCCATATATGACTACTAGAAAAACCATAGCCTTGACTGGATGGACCTTTGTTGACAAAGTAATGTCTCTGCTTTTGAATATACTATCTAGGTTGGTCATAACTTTTCTTCCAAGGAGTAAGCGTCTTTTAATTTCATGGCTGCAATCACCATCTGTAGTGATCTTGGAGCCCCCAAAAATAAAGTCAGCCACCGTTTCCACTGCTTCCCCATCTATTTGCCGTGAAGTGATGGGACCAGATGCCATGATCTTAGTTTTCTGAATGTTGAACTTTAAGCCAACTTTTTCACTCTCCTCTTTCACATTCATCAAGAGGCACTTTAGTTCCTGTTCACTTTCTGCCATAAGGGTGGTGTCATCTGCATATCTGAGGTTGTTGATATTTCTCCTGGCAATCTTGATTCCAGCTTGTGCTTCCTCCAGCCCAGCGTTTCTCATGATGTACTCTGCATATAAGTTAAATAAGCAGGGTGACAATATACAGCCTTGAAGTACTCCTTTTCCTATCTGGAACCAGTCTGTTGTTCCATGTCCAGTTCTAACTATTGCTTCCTGATCTGCATATAGGTTTCTCAAGAGGCAGGTCAGCTGGTCTGGTATTCCCATCTCTTTCAGAATTCTCCATAGTTTATTGTGATCCACACAGTCAAAGGCTTTGGTATAGTCAATAAAGCAGAAATAGATGCTTTTCTGGAACTCTCTTGGACTGTATCGGGTCTTAAATTCATTCTGTTCCTTTTTTTTCTCTCTCTCTTTCCGCTTCATATTCTCCCACCACAGCCACCTTCTGGCCTGAATGAAGAAAAGCAGAACCAAAGGACAGCCTGGGATGGGGAGCGGGTATAGGAAACAGGCTTTGAGTCAGAAATGTCAGTTTTGTTGGCAGATCATCTTCTTTTCTGCTGTGTTTCTGAAATCTCTCTCTCATTTTTGTCTTCTGTTTTGTTTTCTTTGCCACCGTCCTCATAAACCTGTGTTACCTCTGGTCTGGGCAATCATCTCTCTTTTTAAAGATTATTTACTTAGGACCAATTGTATTTTAAATACTTCCTATTTCAGTCTCAAGCAACACAACAACTTTGCAGATTACGTATTAATGCCTCCTTTTTACAGACCAGGAAACTAAGTCACAAGTGTTTCAGTGATTGGCCCAAAGTGAGACACCAGTTAGATATAGATACAGCTGACACTTAAACCCAGTTTGCCACCTATGTTCATGCTCCTTTGACTGGATTTTGTAATATATTTTAATGTATTTTTTAAATTATACATATGATAAAACAGTTCCTTCTTTTTGCAAAAAAAATAAAAAAGATATTACAACTTAAAATTCCTACTAATCCTCTTTATTCCTATTCTTCTTGTCCTGACCCCGACATGTAACTGCAGTCACAGTTTGGTGTAGATCTTTCCAGATCTTATTCTAAGTGGTTCATAGGTGTGGTGACTGTTTGTTCACCACTACCCTGGAGGGACCAACACAGTGCCCTCAGCCGTGGGCCCCATTGCCTGGATGACCTCCCGTGACACAAACCAGCATCTTGTTTGTAGCTAAGCAGCTCCACTTGGTAATTGGCTGGTTTGCAAACCTTCTCATAAATTGCAGGTTGCCGATGTGCAGGAGGTTCTCTGCAGTGAATATTTGGTTTATGTTTCCACCCCTTCCCCTCTTTACACCATTTCTCCTCATCCCTTTTTAACCAGATCACTTGGGTCCCTTTCTCTCTTTAGGGTAGCAACAGTTCTTTTTGTCGCTGCCTGGGAAAAGAACTTAGGTAAATATCAGCGTGTGCTGTAAAATAAGCTTAAGATAGCAGTTTTCTACTACAGATTTATTGACTGCCTTCTCCCTTTTTGCACCTTTTTCATCACTAATAGAACTTGTGATCTAGTGATGGAGAAAATAAGTTATTTTAAGGTTGACAATCTCCCTGAAGTCAGCTCCGGGGATTATTAGTAGACTAGATATGCACTGTCGTCCCGCTCCATGTACATTGGTTCTGCCACCCGTTCATGGCCCAGAAGTAGCACATTTGGGAGGAAAGGGGGACATATTTGTTGGGGGAGAAGCTGGCGGTGTTGACTGTAATGGAGACAGGCACGTGGGGACTTGGAATCTGGAGGAACCGAACTTGGCATCTGTGCCAGTGTCCCCATCCAGCCTGGAGTCCTGGCTGTGTGCCCCAGACTCACCTGCTCAGGCATGCAGATCTCTAGGTGGAAGATGGAGACCATGCACCTATCATACGGCCATGATACTGAAAGGGGGAGGAGGCTCATCTTCCCTAGGGAATTCCCTGTGGCTCAGCAGGAAATAATCCAGCTGCAGGGCAGGAGATGCAGGAGACATGGGTTCGATCCTTGGGTTGCAAAGATCCCACGGAGGAGGGCTTGGCAACCCACTTCAGTATTCTTGCCTGGGAAATCCCATGGACAGAGGAGCCTGCCAGTTCATAAGTTCACAAAGAATCAGACATGACGGAAGCAACTGGGCATGGACTCACTCATCTTCCCCGCAGAGACTGCAGAGACTCAGGGCCACACTTAACGAACTGTGGACATTTGCTCCTCATTGGTATTATCTGAGGCACCAGTCAGGGGGTTAAGCAAGCTAGGAGGAATGTGGAGAATGCTGAAGGAACCAGCTATTGCCTGTATCACTTTTAGGCAGGGGCAAGGAGATGAGAGAGGGCCAGCCACTGTGGTCCAGAAAGTGCCCAGCCTCTGGGAGTCCCAGGTGGGCAGCCACAGATATGCTGTCCTCCACCTAGTGGACACCAGGCTGCAGGGGTCTTGTCAAAGCTCACTGGTTATTGATGGAGGAGGGATGGGAGGAAGCCGATTGGTCTGAAAGATGAAAAGAATGGAGAGAGGGGCAGGAATCTGGGTGATTCCTCTCTATTCATCTTCTCTGTCTCAGGATTCCTAATATGAAAGCCAGTGGACATGTATGTTGCTCAGTGATTCGTCCCTAAATCCTGCTGATGGACAGAGACGCGATGTAATAACTGCTGCCACAAGGTGGCAGCAGCATCTTCTTGGCTGTGCTCTACTAGCCTAGTGGGCACATTCTCTAACTGCAGAAGAAATGGCTGTCTCTCTGCTTGTACTTTCAGAAACAAATTGCTCTTTGAGAACCCAAGGAGCTTCATTTGTACTTATGAAAGTACAAGGAGTTTTCTGAATGTTTCTGAATGTTTCTTTTTTCTTAAATTAACGTCTTGGAAAAAAATGAGGTTATGCGTTAGCAGATGACTCTTCCGTCTTTTCCTAACAGCCAGTATTTAAAATCTAACTTCTTGTATTAATGAAGCCAGTGGGTTTGCAATGGGATTAGGGGGACAAGCAAAGGTGACCAGATGTTCTAATTGAGGCAGACAGCCTTGGTTCTGGCAATGAGCAGGTGCTCTGGAAGAAGTCCCAGGCAGGCTCTGCTGTGCCCCTTATCTGAACCGAGCTGATGAGCTGGCCCCCTTCCAGAGGAGGATGACCAGAGCAGAGAGGGATCCAGAGACCAAGAGTGACAGGGACGCGTGGAGGGGAAAGGGAAAGTTGGCTGAGGAGGAGATGACATGGATGCTGCAGTTAGATATTTGAAGGGCTGTCATGGGGAAGAGAGGTGATTGGAATCAGATCAGTCAAATGATAGTTATGGAAGGGACCTTAGAAATCCCATCAGACACACTCCCCAGTTTACAAAGGAGGAAAACGAGGCTGAGAGGGTGACACTTTTCCGCTGTCACACAACTGGCCGGTAATAGAGCCAGGACAGGACAAGAACACTGACCTTGAACTATACCCAAATATGGCCACCCAGCAGGTTGTAAAGCTGTACTGGATGTGGGAGGGGAGCGCGGGTGGTAGCCTCTGTGTAGGGTTGAAGCAGAAACTGAATGTCTATAGACGGAGATCCTGAATTGCACAGAGGGCTGGCCACAGCACAGCCGCTAGAAAACCTCTGCGTTTACTTCTAAGATCCTCTGCTTCCGTGTGGTTGCTGTGGGACTCTTTCAATAATTGGCAGGTAATTCATGGTGCTGGGAAGTTTGTGTGTAGTTGGGTGAAGTGAAAGTTGGAAAGGCAGGCCCCAGGAAAGGTCTGGCCTTTAGAAAAGACCAGTTTTATGTGCTTCTCCATAATAGGAGGCTAGGGAGGTCTCCAGCCTGGGATCCCCTCACTCGAGACCCTCCTTGCCTTTGTAGAGTCCCCAGGCTTTGGCTCGGAGGGTGGGTGGGAACAATGGAGCCAGGAGAAGGGGGGCATTGCAGGGTCCTCTACGCAGCAGCCAGGCCTTTGAAAAGGGAGTGTGACTACTTGTGATCTGAACTTAAAGCTCCCATTGCTGGCTTCACAGGACCCTACTCTTGTCTTTAACCCTGAAAAGTCCTTCTAAAGCACTATATGATATTAATGTTCTTTCTGCTTTCCACGTACTGGTTTATTCTTTGTCAAGGTGCTGGCCTGACCTGGGCAAGTGGTTTCATCACACCATAGATGCCTTTTGTTCTTTTTTAAAATTGAAGTATAGTTGATTTACAATAATGTGTTCAGCAAAGTAATTGTAGATATAATGTTCTTTTTCAGATTCTTTGTCCTTATAGGTTATTACAAGATATTATATATAGTTCTCCGTGTTATACATTAGATCTTTATTGTTTATTAAATACACAGTAATGTGTATATGTTAACCCCAGACCCCTAATTTTTCCCTCCCCTCTTTGCTTTAACCATAAGTTTGTTTTCTTGTCTGTGAGTCTGTCTATATTTCTTTAATAAGTTCATTTGTATTGTTTTTTAGTTTTTTTCGGTTTCTGCATATAAACAGTATCACGTGATAGTTGTCTTTCTCTGTCTGGCTTACTTCACTTAGTAGGATAATCTCTAGGTTCATCCATGTTGCTGCAAATGACATTATTTCATTCTTTTTATGGCTGAGTAATATTCCATTGTGGGCTTCCCTGTGGCTCAGATGGTAAAGAACCCTCCTGCAATGTGGGAGAACTGGGTTCGATCCCTGGGTTGGGAAGATCCCCTGGAGAAGGGAACGGCTACCCATTCTAGTATTCTGGCCTAGAGAATTCCATGGACAGAGGAGCCTGGCAGGCTATAGTCCATGGGGTTGCAAAGAATCGGACATGACTGAGCGACTTTCACTAATATTCCATTGTATATATACCACATCTAAAAGACAACATACAAAATAGTAGAAAATATTTACAAACAATGCAACTGACAAGGGCTTAATTTCCAAAATAGGCAAACAGCTCATATAGCTTAACATAAACACACACACACAAATTAACAACAAAAAAATGAGCAGAAGACCTAAATAAACATTTTTCCAAAGAAGACATGTAGGCCAACAGACACATGAAAAGATGCTCAATATCACTAATTATTAAAGAAATTCAAATCAAAACTACGAGATATTACCTTACACCAATCAGAATGGCCATCTTCAGATGTCTGCAAATAATAAGTGCTAGAGAGGATGTGGAGAAAGAAGAACCCTCCTACACTGTTGGTGGGAATATAAATTGGTGAAGCCACTATGGAGAAAAGTATGAAGGTTCCTTAAAAAACTACAAAGAGAGCTATCACATGATCCAGCAATCCCACTCCTGGGCATACATCTGGAGAAAACTCGATTCAAAAAGATATATGCATCCCAATGTTCATAGCAGCAATATTTACAGTAGCCAAGACATGAAAGCAGCCTAAATATCCATCAGCAGAGGACTGGATTAAGAGGATGTGGTACATACACATGCCTTTGATAATCATCTGGATGATGGAGAAATGAGTGCAGACCATTCCTTAGACCTGAGACACAGCAGGAATTAAGCACTTGATGACTATTTTCTGAAGATGGATAGTAATGACAACATTATACAGAGGAAAATGATATCCTTCCACTGCATCTGACCAGAGCATGGGCTGGTCATGCTAGAAGAAATGAAGGCAATTATGTTTCCCAAATGTGTCCCACATACTAAACGGATGCTGAAATGACTTAAGGGTGAAGAGGAACATTTCCAAAGGGAATTGCTGTGTACATATTTTCAAATATGCTAAAAATACCTAGATGATGTTCTATACTAGATTTATTTGCTTAGAATGAGGCTAAGGAAATTACTTAAGTTAAACAAGTGGGTAGGTTAGAAAAATAACATTTGATCTCAATGTAACGTGCCTTAACAAATCTTTGTTGAATGGATGAATGAAAGAATAAGTAGCACATGGTAGCTGCTGATTCAGGCAAAAATCATAGGTTGGTACGTGGATGCCTGAAGCTTAGGAAACCCTGACCTAGTTTAATGGTTTCAAAGTGTATTCTCAGGAACCACCCTGGCATTCAGGCCACAGAGGAGCCTCCAAGGCTGCTGGGAGAAGTAGGGAAGGTCAAGAGACAGGTTTCCAGCCATTCTCCCAGCTCCTATCAGGAAGGCTCTTTTTTTAAAAAAAAAAAATCAATTATTGCCCCTTCTCCCACTTTAAGTTTTGAAAGTCTTTACTGCTGTTGCAATCAAAACAAAACAAAGCAAAAATCAACCAAACGACAAATCCATCTCACAACAAAAACCTCCCACTTCCCAGTGACCCCCTTGCAATAACATTGTGATACAGAAGAAGAAACAAACAGGCCCAGAGAAGGAAAGATGAGAACAAAGCCAGAACTTGAATCCAGTCCTTCTGACCCTTTGCCCAATGCTGATCCCATCACATTGAGAAAGTGATGTATGAAGTTTTGTTGAAGAACATCACGGTAGCACTGATGTCTGAGAGACAGCTGTAGGGGCCAACCCTGACCTACATAGAGATGCCTTGTAGATGCTGGGCATTCCCCTCCACAAAAATGTCTTAGGTGAGGCCAGTTCTCTCAGTTTCTTACATAAGGAACAGGTAATTTAGAAGCACGAATTTAGGAGGAGTACATGGAATTAGCCAATCTGATTTTTCAAAAAGGGTTTAGTATACATGGTAACAAAATATATTGCTCAAACAAGGTGACGTAATAAATCATAGTTCAAACCCTACACATAGATAAAAGATAACATTGTTACACAATACACAGGATGTAAGATGAACTATAGACAGAAAGTGACTAGTTAAGCAATAGGAAGAAAGTGCTTCCAACTAGGGTGATTCCAAGGCTCTAAGATACTGGTAACTCCTGAGGGTGACTTGAAGGATTGATAGAATCTAAGCATTCAGGATATAGGGAGGGGGAAGACTTCGGGGAAGGTGGGTAAGTATTTTAGAAAAACATTTATAACTGGAGTTGAGACATTAGGCTGGGTAAGTGGTGAACGGGGTAACATCCTTGAGGCAGAATGTCTGTTATATTGTTCACTGAACTAAATGATAGCAAAGAATTTTTAAACATTAAAATAATGTGAAAATCAAAGGCAGGCTTTATTATCAAACAATAACATTATTATTTAAAAATACAGTTTCCTTCAACTGTATGCAATGGAAGACTTTTATTCTTTAAAATCTATAATTGTTTTATGATCACATATTGGTCCAATTTTCTGGAATAAATGTAAATTGTTAAATGTGAATCAATTAAAAAAATTGAAATCCTATTTCAAAGAAACTGGAGATTTTGTTACTTAATGTAATCAGAGTGTGAATTTTTATTGTTGTTAAGTGATGAATCACTGTACATAAAAAATTATCAGGTTTGTATTTTGGAAGAAATAGGACTTGACATTTTCATTCTAAAAATAAAACTTACTATGAAGAATAATTTGTAAGATTAGTAAGAAAGCTCAGAAAAGATGAAGTAGTGAGGGGAAAGATACAGAATATTAAATCAAAAACCTTAATAAAATAGCATTATATCCATACAGTAATAGACATAAATCAATGGACCCCCCCAAAAAAAAGAATACTAGTTTATCAGAGGTTTATATCTGCTGAAGAGGGTGTATTCATTTCCAAGGGCTGCTGTAATGAAGCACCACAAACTGGGTGGTTTAAAACGACAGAAATTTATGGTCTAACAGTTCTGGACGCTTGAAGTTCAAGTCCAAGGTATCTGCAGAACAATGCTCCCTCTGGAGTTTCTGAGGAAGTCTTGCTTGCCTCTTCCTAGCTTCTGAGACTTGGTGGCCGTGCTTGGTGCTCCTTGGCTTGTGGCAACACGACTCCAGTCTCCAGTGCCACCTTTGCATGGAGTCTCCTTGTGGTCTTCACTTGGCGTTCTCTCTGCGTCTACTCTTTTCTTCAAACTGGATGAAGCGCCCACCCTACTCCAGCATGACCTTATCCTAACTAACTAGGTCTGCAATGACTTATTTTTTAAAAATAAGGTCATTTTGAAATACTGAGGCTTAGGACTTTCAACATATCTTTCTGGAGGACACATTTCAATCCATAAAAGATGGTATCATAAAACTGTAGGAAAAGAAACCATTACTCAAAAAATAAAGTTGGTTGGATACTGTACATCTTAGCCCCAGGTAAATTTCAGATGGATTAAAATTAAATGTAAAATATGAAAAAGTAAAATAAAAAATAGAAGAAAAATGACTACATCATAGGAGATCAAAGACTCTAACTATAGAAGCAGTAGTAGATGTTTGTCTAAATTTGTTAGAAACCATTAAAATAAAAAAAAATTGATCAAATAAATTCTAAACAGGGAAAAGACTTGTAATAAAAATGAAAAACATATGCAGAATTCTTCAATATCAAGAAAAAAGCACTAAAAAAAAACAATAGAAAAAAGGTAAAAAATTCTGAACAGTTAGTGTATTTTAATTAGACTTTAATGCCAAATGTATGTTTTATACATTCAAAAATAAATTTAAATGTAAAACCTGCAAAAACAATAGGATAACTGTACACCAGTTCAGTTCAGTTCAGTTCAGTCGCTGAGTCATGTCCAACTCTTTGTGACCCCGTGAATCGCAGCATCCCAGGCCTCCCTGTCCATCACCAACTCTCGGAGTTCACTCAAACTCACATCCATTGAGTCAGTGATGCCATCCGGCCATCTCATCTTCTGTCGTCCCCTTCTCCTCCTGCCCCCAATCCCTCCCAGCATCAGAGTCTTTTCCAATGAGTTAACCCTTTGCATGAGGTGACCAAAGTACTGGAGTTTCAGCTTTAGCATCATTTCCTCCAAAGAAATCCCAGGGCTGATCTCCTTCAGAATGGACTGGTTGGATCTCCTTGAAGTCCAAGGGACTCTCAAGAGTCTTCTCCAATACCACGGTTCAAAAGCATCAATTCTTCGGCACTCAGCCTTCTTCACAGTCCAACTCTCATATCCATACATGACCACTGGAAAAACCATAGCCTTGACTAGATGGACCTTAGTCGGCAAAGTAATGTCTCAGCTTTTGAATATGCTATCTAGGTTGGTCATAACTTTTCTTCCAAGGAGTAAGTGTCTTTTAATTTCATAGCTGCAGTCACCATCTGCAGTGATTTTGGAGCCCCCCAAAATAAAGTCTGACACTGTTTCCACTGTTTCCCCATCTATTTCCCATGAAGTGATGGGACCAGATGCCATGATCTTTGTTTTCTGAGTGTTGAGCTTTAAGCCAACTTTTTCACTCTCCTCTTTTACTTTCATCAGGAGGCTTTTTAGCTCTTCACTTTCTGCCATAAGGGTGGTGTCATCTGCATATCTGAGGTAATTGATATTTCTCCTGGCAATGTTGATTCCAGCTTGTGCTTCTTCCAGCCCAGCATTTCTCATGATGTACTCTGTGTAGAAGTTAAATAAGTAGGGTGACAATATACAGCCTTGATGTACTCCTTTTCCTATTGGAACCAATCTGTTGTTCCATGTCCAGTTCTAACTCTTGCTTCCTGACTTGTGTACTGATTTCTCAAGAGGCAGGTCCGGTGGTCTGGTATGCCCATCTCTTTCAGAATTTTCCACAGTTTATTGTGATCCACATAGTCAAAGGCTTTGGTGTAGCCAATAAAGGAGAAATAGATGTTTTTCTGGAACTCTCTTGCTTTTTTGATGATCCAGCGGATGTTGGCAATTTGATCTCTGGTTCCTCTGCCTTTTCTAAAACCAGCTTGAACATCAGGAAGTACACGTTCACGTATTGCTAAAGCCTGGCTAGGAGAATTTTGATCATTACTTTACTAGCATGTGAGATGAGTGCAATTGTGCAGTAGTTTGAGCATTCTTTGGCATTGCCTTTCTTTGGAATTGGAATGAAAACTGACCTATTCTAGTCCTGTGGCCACTGCTGAGTTTTCCAAATTTGCTGGCATATTGAGTGCAGCACTTTCACAGCATCATCTTTCAGGATTTGAAATAGCTCAACTGGAATTCCATCACCTCCACTAGCTTTGTGTATAGTGATGCTTCCTAAGCCCCACTTGACTTCCCATTCCAGGATGTCTGGCTCCAGATGACATACATGAGTAGATATATGAGCAGAAAAGAGTTGAAGATAAATACCTCAAAATGTCAACATAGGTTTTCCCTTACTGCTGTAATTACTATTGATTTTTATTTTCTACCATTTATTTTCTGTATCTACCCACTACACATGTATTATTTTCACAGGTAAAAATTTCTTTTAAAGTTTACCCATTCCAATTTATTTTTCTGCAAATATAGATTGCTAAAATTGAATTGCTTAATGTAGAATAATAGCCCTAGTATACTAAATTAGTTTTCTAAAATGATGTAACATAAATCCCAAAATGACAAAGTTAGCTCAAGAGACTGCTAGTATGTTGGCCATATATGTGTGTACTATTATTGGTTTTATTGCATATCTGAATATTCTGAATTTCGTTTTCAGAGCGAATAATACATGCCAGCCTTAGTTTTGATGCTTTAAATGGGCCCTTTAAGTGGCTTCGCTTCTCAAGAGTTCTTTGAGAATCTCAGATTGTGGGAACCAGGGTCAGGAATATGCAGACTGAGACTCCAGGCAGAATTTGGCTTTTAGATGCCTTCCCCCAATTTGGGGGGCTTTTTAATACTCCAAGGTGCTCTTTTTCTCTTCTCTTCAATAAGATTCAATAATGGAATCTTATTGCCTCTTCTTGCCTCTCTAGTACATCTGGCTGGAATATAAAAGCAAAGCAATTAGTCAACTAATCAGTGGTGTGTATCTCTGGTAGTATCTTAAATGAAGGCCCAAGGAATTTTTGCTTGTAAGATGCTGTGTATGTAGGTTGTATAGAGGGTGGGAAGATGATTTTTTTTTTCTTTTTGAGTGGAAAAAAGTTTCCGATAATCTTCACTGCCATTATTCTAATTTCTCTTTACTCCTCGAAAAAGGTCAATGGTTCTTTGAATGAAGTTGTCCCAATTCACTGTGCCTGCCATTTGGGAGGTGACCAAAGATAGTAAGGAAACTATTCCTGTATATTAGAGTGTACTAAATTTGGAGTAAATTGGCCACCATCCCTTTTGATCTGTAAAATAAACACTCAGGGTTTCAGTGTCTTTAATCTACTGTTTCTGGTTTGTGACTGAGTTGGGGTAGATTTGCATTTTATTTGCAAATGGTCTACTTACTATTTGTCTCACAAGCTTCATAGTTCTTGCCTTGATGGAATATAATTAATATAGTCAAATGGCATCATTAGGCTAGTTGACCATATATAAATTGTTAAATATAAATCCATAAGCAGAGGCTCGTTTTTTCCCACTGGCTCTACCTGATAGCAAGGGACATAGGACTGCTAAAAGCTAAGCCTATGTTCCAAAAGTAAGTAATTATTCTGGGTGGAGAAACAGAGACAGGAGGGTAAAGCGGCAAGCCAAGTGTACCCCAGACTAATGGGGGGTATGGCATGTTAAATTGCCTTCAGTTCCCTTCAGTGGTAGGTCTCTGGTAGGCTGAAAGCAAAAGTCAGGAAAGTACTCAGTCAAAACATATTGACTATCTCTGCAGGACGATCTGTATACATGCCCCTAGAAGACTTGTTACTGACCAGAGTTATTGGCCTCCTTGTGTGCGTATGAGCTCAGTTGTGTTCGACTCTTTGTGACCCCATGGACTGTAGCCCACCAGGTTCCTCTGTCTATTTCATTTTCCAGGCAAGAATACTGGAGTGGGTTGTCCTGCTCCAAGGGATCCTCCTGACCCAGGGATCGAACCTGTGTCTCTTTCATCTCCTGCATTGGAAACTGAGTTCTTTACCACTATGCCACCTGGGAAACCCAATTGGCCTCCTTAATCAATAGGAAGTGAACAGAAGCCAGACAAGAAATTCAGGCTTTACTGGGGCCCTTGCTATAGTAAGGAGGAGCGAGAACAAACACATTTCCCTTGCTTGCTCACTACTTGAGCAGAGGTGAGCTTGTTACTTTTATGGGGTGAAGATAGGGGTGTGTCCAGAGGTCTGGCCAGGGGGGTGACTTAGATGATCTGCTCACCCCTTGTTGCTGCTGTTGTGTCTGACTCTGCGATCCCATGGGCTGTAGCTCGCCAGGCTCCTCTGTCTATGGGATTCTCCAGGCAAGAATACTGGAGTGGATTGCCATTTCCTCCTCCAGGGGGTCTTCTTGACCCAGGGATCGAGAATCTGAGTCCCTCACGTCCCCTGCATTGGCAGGTGGAATCTTTACCACTATCTCCACCTGGGAAGCCCCTAGGGTAGTGTTGCATGTTGGGGGTGTGTGCAGTACCCTCCTTTTGCTCCTGACTCTTCAGAAGTGCCAGTTGTGTTTTCTTAAAACCTGAAGGAGCGTTTTGCTTCTTAGTCACTGAACTGAAAGAGTATCTGCTTCCTAAACAGTGTAAATCCAGCAGTCTGTCTGTGCTTTTCTTCACGTACCCCAGACGGGGCATCTGGCAGTGACTGGTAATCAAATCATATCAAGGGATACTGAGCCATCTGCCCTGCTCTCAGCCTTAAGAACTGAGCTGTTGGAAAGGGTGTCAGCTTTTCATCTTGAGCTTGCAATCCTACATGGTCCAGTTTTCTCAATGAGAGTATCGATTCAGGCCTTTAAAAATAATTCCCAGCCTTTCTGACATCAAAGGCGTGACCCATGCATCAAGGTAAAAGAAAATCAGGCTGTGAATAAAACTGAAAACACCAATGGCCCACAAAGAGCAGCAAAGTTTAGGATCAAGAAAGTACAGTGTTGGGAGGTGATGGGGAGGTTAAGGGTAATAAGCTGCATCCCCCCTGGAGCCAGTGCCAGATTGGAGTGCTCCCCAAACTGCAGTGGCTGTGAGGTATGAAAGATAGCCCTCGATCAACACTTTGACTGACGTCTATTAGTTTAACATTATTTATTTACCACCTGCGTGGCTTGGGGCATTTTAACTCCCTGACCAGGGATTGAACCTGGGTCCCCTGCAGTGGAAGTGCAGAGTTCCAACTAATGGACCACCAGGGAAGACTCAGCTATCATCTATTTTATATTCATCTTTTTAGTATCACAATAGTGACATTTGCTTCTTATGAAATTGTTGTTCAATAGCTCAGTCGTGTCTGACTCTTTGCAACCCCATGGACTGCAGCACGCCAGGCTTCTCTGTCCTTCACTATCTCCTGGAGTTTGCTCAAATTCATGTTCATTGAGTCAGTGATGCCATTCAACTATCTCTTCCTCTGTCATCCCCTTCTCTTCCTGCCTTCAATCTTTCCCAGCATCAGGGTCTTTTCTAATGAGTTGTCTCTCAGGTGGCCAAAGTCTTGGAGCTTCAGCTTCAGCATCAGTCCTTCCAATGAATATTCAGGACTGATTTCCTTAAGGATTGACTGGATTGATCTCCTTGCTGTCCAAGGGACTCTTAAGAGTCTTCTCCAACACACTTCAAAAGCATCAATTCTTTGGTGCTCAGCTTTCTTTATAGTCCAATGCTCACATCCATACATGACTACTGGAAAACCACAGCTTTGACTAGATGGATGTTTGTCAGCAAGGTAATGTCTCTGCTTTTTAATATGCTGATGAGGTTTGTCATAGCTTTCTTCCAAGGAGCAAGCATCTTTTAATTTCATGTTGACTACAGTCACCATCTGCAGTGATTTTGGAGCCCAAGAAAATAAAGTCCATCACTGTCTCCATTGTTTCCCCATCTATTTGCCATGAAGTGATGGGACTGGATCTTCGTTCTTTGAATGTTGATGTTGATGTTTTAAGCCAGTTTTTTTCACTCTCCTCTTTCACCTTCATTGAAAGGTTCTTTAGTTCCTCTTTGTTTTCTGGCATAAGTGTGGGGTCATCTGCATATCTGAGGTCATTGATATTTCTTATGAATTTCAAACTAATAAATATATGTTTATTTGGAGTATCACATTATATTTGAAGTATTTAAAAATGCCTGGGCTGCTATCAGATGGGATATGTGAAGAGGGAGGGAGCTACGCATGATGTAAAGAAGAATACCTTTATTCCCACTAAAGGCCTGAATGTATAACAAACATCAAAATTGACTGCCTTTTAAATTGCTTTTAAATTTGTTATTATCTTAGTTTTCTATAACAGAGTATCATAGACTAGATGACTTAAGCAAAAATGTTTAATTCTCATGTTTCTGGAGGCTAGAAGTTCCAGATCAGGGTGCCGGCACACTCTTGAACATGAAAGTGAAAGTTGCTCAGCCGCATCCGACTCTTTGAGACCCCATGAACTGCACAGTCCATGGAATTCTCCAGGCCAGAATCCTGGAGTGGGTAGCCTTTCCCTTCTCCAGGGGATCTTCCCAACCCAGGGACGGAACTCAGGTCTCCTGCATTGCAGGTGGATTCTTTACCAGCTGAGACAAAAGGGAAGCCCGACATACTCTTAGTGAGGGTTTATATGGTTATGTGAAGTGTTCCAGTACCCTGTGATGAAAAGGACATCTTTTTTTGGGGTGTTAGTTCTAGAAGTTCTTGTAGGTCTTCACAGAACCGTTCAACTTCAGCTTCTTCAGCATTACTGGTTGGGGCATAGACTCGGATTCCTGTGATACTGAATGGCTTGCTTGGAAAGGAACAGAGACTATTCTGTTGTTTGTGAGACTGCACCCAAGGACTGCATTTTGGACTCTTTTGTTCACTACAACAGCTACTCCATTTCTTCTAAGGGATTCTTGCCCACAGTAGTAGATATAAAGGTCATCTGAGTTAAATTCACCCATTTCAGTCCATTTTAGTTCACTGATTCCTAAAATGTTGATGTTCACTCTTGCCATCTCTTGTTTGACCACTTCTAATTTACCTTGATTCATGGACCTAATATTCCAGGTTCCTACGCAATATTGTTTTTTATAGCATTGGACTTTACTTCCAACACCAGTCACATCCACAATTGGGCATTGTTTTCACTTTGGCGTCATCTCTTCATTCTTCCTGGAGTTATTTCTCCACCCTTCTCCTGTAGCATATTGGGCACCTACCAACTGGAAAGTCCATCTTTCAGTGTCCTATCTTTTTGCCTTTTCATACTGTTCATGGGGTTCTCAAGGCTAGAATACTGAAGTGGTTTGCCATTCCCTTCTCCAGTGGACCACATTCTGTCAGACCTCTCCACCATGATCCGCCCGTCTTGGGTGGCCAAAGAAAGTTCAAACTATCACACAATTGCACTCATCTCACATGCTAGCAAAGTAATGCTCAAAATTCTCCAAGCCAGGCTTCAACAATATGTGAATCATGAACTTCCAGATGTTCAAGCTGGTTTTAGAAAAGGCAGAGGAACCAGAGATCAAATTGCCAACACTCATTAGATCATTGAAAAAGCAAGAGAGTTCCAGAAAAACATCTATTTCTCCTTTATTGACTACGCCAAAGCCTTTGACTGTGTGGATCACAACAAACTGTAGAAAATTCTGAAAGAGACGGGAATACCAGATCACCTTACCTGCCTTCTGAGAAATCTGTATGCAGGTCAAGAAGTAACAGTTAGAATTAGACATGGAACAACAGACTGGTTCCAAATAGGAGAAGGAATACGTCAAGGCTGTATATTGTCACCCTGCTTATATGCAGAGTACATTATGCAAAATGCTGGGCTGGATGAAGCACAGGCTGGAATCAAGATTGCCAGGAGAAATATCAATAACCTCAGATACACAGATGATACCACGCTTATGGCAGAAAGCAAAGAACTAAAGAGCCTCTTGATGAAGGTGAAAGAGGAGAGTGAAAAAGCTGACTTAAAACTCAGCCTTCAAAAAACGAAGACCATGGCATCCAGTCCCATCACTTCATGGCAAACAGAGGGGGAAACAATGGAAACAGTGGCTGACTTTATTTTCTTGGTCTCCAGACTCACTGCAGATGGTGACTGCAGCCATAAAATTAAAAGACACTTGCTCCTTGAAAGAAAAGTTATGACCAACCTAGACAGCATATTAAAAAGCAGACACATTATTTTGCTAACAAAGGTCCATCTAGTCAAAGCTATTGCTTTTCCAGTAGTCATGTATGGATGTGAGCACTGGACTATAAAGAAAGTTGAGCACCGAAGAATTGATCCTTTTGAAGTGTGGTGTTGGAGAAGACTCTTGAGAGTCCCTTGGACAGCAAGGAGATCAAACCAGTCAATCCTTAGGAAATCAGTCCTGAATATTTATTGGAAGGACTGATGCTGAAGCTGAAGCTCCAATACTTTGGCCACCTGATATGAAGAACTGACTCATTGCAAAAGACCCTGATGCTGGGAAAGATTGAAGGCAGGAGGAGAAGGGGACGACAGGAGATGAGATGGTTTGGTGGCATCACTGACTCGATGGACACGAGTTTGAGAAAGCTCCAGGAGTTGGTGATAGACAGGGAAGCCTGGCGTGCTGCAGTCCATAGGGTTGCAAAAAGTCAGACATGACTGAGTGACTGAACTGAGACTGAGATGTGGTTATGTCCCCACATGGCCTTTTCTTGGCATGTTCATGCATGCACACACATACACACACACACAGATTGATATCTCACATCTTTTTTTCTTTTTATAAGGACACTAATCCAATCATGGGGACTTCCCACTTTGGATCTAGCTACCTGTTTACCACCACCAATCAACCCGGGGATTAAGGATTTCAACAAAAGAATTTTGAGAGGACACATTCAGCCCATAGCACTTGATAGTATGTATTCTATTCAGAATCTTTGGACTGCATCTTAGGTTCTGTTTCCCAGAAGTAGACCCTGAGATAAGGATCCATGGAAAAGTAGTTTATTAGGAAATGTCCCAGGAGAACTTGGGCAATGGGATTGTGTAAGAGTGTTCCATGAACATCTCACGGGCATAACTCTTTCCTAATCCTCCAGTAAGGTAAACCATCCAGAGTAAGGCAAAGGTTACAAATAGCACCAAGGGGATGTAAATTCCCCTGCAGTTACAGCTCTTAAAACCAACAGCCTGGGCAGACTGAGAGTAGCCTCGTAACTAAGAGCTGCAAGTAATGATTGGTAGGAGTAAAAACACCTTGTGTAGGAAAAAGATAGGCTATGGGTCGTACAAAACTAGCAAGCTGCAAGAAACAAAAACCCACCCAAGCTAATATAAGCAACAGGATATCTCAGTTACGATTTCATTTGGCTGCATATAATAAAAACTAGATTCAGTGCCTAACCAAAAGAGTTTATGTTTCTAATACAACAGGACATTCAGGAGTTGACGGTTTGGGGTTGGTACAGCTTCTTCCTGTGCTCCAGTTCTACCTTCTTGCTTATTGCTTCATGATTGCAAGATGGCTTTTCTACTTTGAGCCTCAGGTATACATTCCTGGTAAGAAGAAGAGGAACAGAAAGAAGGCCATATGTGTATCAGGAAAGCAAATATTTCCAGAAATCTAGAGCAGCCTCCTGATTACTCTTCGTTGGCTCTGAGTTGCATAATTACCTTTGCTGCTAAGTCACTTCAGTCGTGTCCGACTCTGTGTGACCCCATAGACAGCAGCCCACCAGGCTTCCTGCCCCTGGGATTCTCCAGGCAAGAACACTGGAGTGGGTTGCGATTTCCTTCTCCAACGCATGAAAGTGAAAAGTGAAAGTGAAGTCACTCAGTAGTGTCCAACTCTTAGCTACCCCATGGACTGCAGCCTACCAGGAAGGAATTCTGGGAGGTGGCATGTGGCTCCCCTGAAAAGAATAACTTTTCTTTTATTAAAGAAGAGAGAAAGGGCAATGACTGGGCATCCTGTAGTCTAAGAATAGGGAAGTTTTCATAAAAATACAGTGGATGTCATCTTACTGGCATCCAAGAATAAGACACAAGCAGAGCCTGGATCCCTCAGGGATGGTGACAGAAGTCGCCAATGAGGAGTTTGTGTTTTGTAAGTTAAGTCTTCATAGATAATGGAACATGCATGTGCAAAGAGGAGCTATATGAAGTGGCAGCGTGCAGTGTGTACATGTGCGTGCGCATGCACACACACACACACACACACACACACACACACACACACACACTTAGGCAGGCTGGCTTAGTCCTATGTCACAGTGAGCGGTGGTTAGTGTACATGCCAAGCAGTTAACCTGGCTACACATGCCAAGGCTGGGACCAGGTCCATATTGGTGGCAATGATGGTGACAGCAGCAGCAGCCTCAGCCCTGGGAAGCAGAGGGGCTTCCTGTGAGAACAATGCTAGGATCAGTGGTGGGAGGCCAGTCTGCTGATCTGGCCGTGGAGCCCCTCTCTGGGGCACTGGCGCAAATCTTAAATCTTTGGTCTGGAACCACTGGAGCTCAGCTGGTAAAACTTGGTCAGCAAATTAATACTAAATAGAAAAATACATGTGGGCATTGCAATAAAGCCTATCAGTAAGTTATTAGAACTCTATAATGTAAAATATCTAGTTTTGAAAACTGCTGCCACATTGCAAAATAAATATCCGCAAGCTTAGAAACAGAAACTAAATTTAAAGATGACCACATTTGATGGCAAAGGACACTATTGTCATATGAAGCATCAGATGAACCAATTATTGATGAAAAAGGTAATTTTACAATTGTCTCTTTTGTACTGGAAGATACAGTGATACAAGACATAGACAGGTGTTTGAATTATATATAAATCATGAAGTCAGATTTTTGTGTAACCTGCACAAATCATAGGAAATGTAAGAGGAAATATTAACATGCTGTTGTTCAAATTTACATTTAAAATTAGATCCAGACTTACATGAAAGGGATTTGTATGAAAGACTACATTTTTAAAGAAAATTATTCTTCAAGAACCATCAGCTTTTGATGTGCTGATATTTGTATTTCAAAATAAATAATCAGAAAATTTCCCCAAAGTTTTCACAGCTTAAAACATACTCTTAACAGCTCCAGTAACTGGAGTTACCTCAAAATGAAAAATATTCAAAAATCACTTACAATCCTGAATTTTCCAGGAGCAACTCACATTGCTTTCAATATCATTAGAAAATAAAGTTGCTAAAAGTATAAATTTTGATGGCCTAATAATTACATTCGTAGATGTGAGCCAGGAAAGTCTTACCATCAGTTAAGCTACACTAATAAAGTATTATTTATTGTGTTATATAAGATTGTAATGCCAAAAATATTATTTTGTTCATTTTATAAGTTCAGTTTGTAAATGATTCCTATATATCACTATTATTACTTTGTTCAAGTCTGAATTCTGTTCTCTGTCCCCAGTTTGTATGTTGAAATGCTAATCTTCTCTGTGACTGTAGTTGGAGACGGAGCAGTTAAAGAGGTTGTGTTCTTGTTCAGTTGCCATGTCTGACTCTTTTTGACCCAAGTCCTTCTAAGAAGAGAAAGAGACAGTAGGCATTTCTCTTTTTCTGTGTGCGCAGAGGAAGGGTTATATGCGATACAGCGATAAGATAGCTGTCTGCAAGCCCAGAAGAGAGGTCTTACCAGACACCATAACAACACCCTGATCTTGGGCTTCTAATCTTCAGAACTGTAAATTTCTGTTGCTTAAGCCACCCAGTTTGTGATATTTTGTTATGGCAGCCTGAGTTGACTAATACACTCCTGTACAATTTATAAACAACCATAAACAAAAAATATATTGTAATAACTTTAGTGCCATCCCCTTCCAACAGTTGCTTTTGAATAAGGAGTTCCACATTTTCATTTTGTGCTGCACCCTGAAAATTTTATAGCTGATCATTCTCTGAATTGAGGTCACCTCTGTGTCTCTCCTAGGGCTTCAGAGTGGCTCTTCTCTCTGTTTTATTTCTCTTTAATCAGCTTTTCCTCTCTAATCAGTTGCATGTAGCCCAAGAAGGCACTTCCATCCTGACTCTATGTGTCCTCTCAGACCAAGCGCTCAACATCAACCCATTAGTTCTGTGTCAGAGCCCTGACTTCGTATTTCTAAAAGAGAGAATCTATTTGGCTTGGCCCAGCCTATGGATTTGTTGGTCCAGTGTTAGGTGTCCATGAGTTCTAATGGACCGGGGCCACACATGTGGACCTGATTAACCAGGCCTCCAGCTGTAGGAGCTGAGACGGAAGGCAATTGCAAAAATTGTGAAGTGGGCTTGTGCTCTCAACTGAGGCAATTAAGATGCATACCTGAAGGATTACTGGCTTCAATGCCAAGCTCAACTTCTTTTCTAAGGGTGTGCACTATCTTCACTCCTAAATATAACCAACCATAGTTTAAAAAGCAAAACCCACTGCTCTGTGCTAGCAAGTATTTCAAGGCTGTATTTATCAGTTCTCTGCTGGCAGAGAATCCATTAAGAATAGGATTAGGTAGGTGGAGATTTTTAACAGAAAATGCAATGTCCATGCATTTTTAGTAGAAGGTTCTTAATTCGTTTCTACAGGGATTTTTGATATCCTTCCTTATTTAACATTAAACTATATTTGAAAAAATTAAAAATGGCAAAGATATAAATAAGCAGCTACACAAGTATTTTCCAGTGAGATAAGTTTTAATAACACACTTTGGTAAGATTCATATATATCATTTAAAAAGTATAGTAAAATCAAAAGTTTTGCTATAATGTTCAGAAGCAAATTTGAAAGAGTATTATTGAAATAAAAGTACAAATTAAAATGACTGATTACTGACAATTACCATATGATGTCACTTATATGTGGAATCAAAAATACGGCACCAATGAACTTATTTGCAAAACAGGAACAAATTCACAAACATAGAAAATAAACTTATGGTTACCAAAGGCGAAAGAAGGTGGGGGAGGCATAGATGAGGAGTTTGGGATTAGTAGATACAAATTGCTACATATAAAATAGATAAACAATAAGGTCTTACTGTATAGCACGGGAAAGTATATTCAACATCCTGTAATAGACCAGAATGGAAAAGAATATAAATATTCTTTTTATATAAAAATAATATAAATTTATAAAAGAATTATAAAAATATATAAACATCACTGAATCACTTTGCTGTACACCCAAAACGCAACATTGTAAATCAACTCTATATCAATTAAAAGGTCACCAATTTTCAAAAAGTTTAATACAGTCTCATCTTAGTTACCTCTAGGTAACTTTCAGAATTATTGACAACTCCTGCTGTCTGGAACACAGCAGTGGAACAAAGTTCCCTGAGGTGCTGAGACAGCTCTCACAGAATCAGTGCACTGAAGCTCATTTGCTTTAAATGTAGAAGAGGGACCTGGTCAGGGCCTGTTCACTCTTCCTTTATACACTCTCTAAATAACTGTGATTTTCTGGTTTGCTAGCCCACAGCAGATTGAAACCAAAAATTAATTAGGGTAGTGGAAATAAGTGAATAAAAAGCAGAAATACTGCTAAAATTGATAAAGTGGTTATTAACAACCGAGAGGAAACTGAAGAGGAGAAACAGTAAAATCACAGTAGTGTGGAGTCATTTAGTACACCCATGCATCCATTTAGCATCTCCCATGCATTTAATAAGCATAAGCAGAGTGCCTCCTATTAGCCTGTCACTGTGCTCAGTGTCCAGGACACAGAGATTGAAAGCTAATGCCTGCCCTCAAGGGTTTATAATCCAGCATGAAGACTGTTAGATAAAAATGCTGTTATAATATGCTGCTGCTAAGGCGCTTCAGTCGTGTCCAGCTCTGTGCGACCCCATAGACGGCAGCCCACCAGGCCCCTCTGTCCCTGGGATTCTTCAGGCAAGAACACTGGAGTGGGCTGCCGCTTCCTTCTCCATGTTATGATATAGTATGGCGAATGATTAAGTGCTGGATAAGACTGAACCCAGGGCTATGAGCCAGAATACGTTTAAGTGGTTTCAGGTGAGATGTGAAGAAGCCCCAAGTGAGGCAGTGGAAATGAAGAAATGCGTGAGACATGAAATGTCATGGAGGTAGAATTTCCAGTTCAGGATGGCTGATTGGATGGGAGAGGTGAGGAAGAAGGAAAAGTCAAGGATGGCTCTCAGATTCCAGAGACACAGGGAGAGGCTCTAATCTCCCCAGTGAGGGCATCACCTTATTACAGTTGACAATTTAAATGAAGATGTGGGAGTCAGGACAAAAGGTCAGGGAAGTGTGGAATCCATTTAGTAGTGATTTTCTGTGTTGGGGAATAAAACACCTCATTGGAAACAGATGGTACACAGAGAAAAGTCCTTGTAAGTTCCTTGAGGGTAGGACATACATCATTTATCCTGGTGCCCCCCATGCCCCAATATGGTGGATGGTTAATAATAACTTATTTATGTGAATTACAGGAAACAGAATCACTTTGACCTTTTCTAGTCATCTCCCTTTAGGGAGTAAGACAAAACAGAGGAAATTTGTATTAATAGATGTCTTTCGTGGTAGAGCAGATAGCTGTTGGCTCCAGACATATTCTTCTTTCAAGCAAGATTTTCCTTAAGGGAACTGAAAAGTCTATCTTGCCATGTTGGATCAGATCTTCTGAAGACCCTGGCAAGTAGCCCTTCCATCTCCTTAGGTTACCAGTGGCTTTTATGAAAGTAGCAGATACCAATTCTCTCCCTGATACTGCAGGGTCTGGAGGGAGCAGGCAGTGCCACCCAGGAAGTACAGTGTTAGTTGCTCAGTCGTGTGCAACTCTTTGTGACCCCATGGGCTGTAGCCCACCAGGCTCTTCTGTCCATGAAGTTCTCCAGGCAAGAATACTGGAGTGGGTTGCCACACAGGCACTCTGCATTCTCACTGGTCCAGGGATGGGTGTGCAGTAGGAGGCTGTCATTTCCTGAATGCAAGGGGACCTCATTCAGCCTTCCTGACCCCTAGAAGTTTCCTCATGAGTATCTATTCAGAAAATAAACTCATCTCTGAGCAGCAACTTGTAAACAATTAATTAAGTCAAGATGCATTTAAAAAAAAAAAGCTCAGAATTAGGTCAGGGTTGGATGAAAGGAAGAAACAGTCTAGATACATTATGGAGCTTCTCTGAAAAGAACTGTTTTTTGTGAGTTTAATCACTGACATCTACTGGAGCAATGCTATTTTTTTTCATTTGAATGTTTAATTTTGAAAGTTAAGCCTGAGAAATAGAAGCATTTTATCCTTTATCAAATAGCTATGAGTCATGGTGGATATGTCTGAAAAAATCAGTTATAAGATCTGGGTTGGCTTTGAAGGAGAAACAAAAACAAGATAAAACAAGAATCATATCGCACAAGGAAAACTGACTTCCAAAAACACTCTCAAGAATGCTCATCCTTAAGAATGAAACATAGCTTATTCCATCACATTGCCAAATTGTGAGATTGAATAACAGATTTTGTCACTGCAAAATCTCTGATTGGATAAGCATCCCACTGCAAGGATATGGGTGTGTGAACTAAAATGAGAGAGGGCTGTAGGCATGCTTGGTCTTTATGTCTTATTTTTTACATCTCTCCTTTGGAGGAGTCATGCTTAAACCCCCAAAGCAACTGGGATTGTCTGTAGACCTGAAAGATGTTCAGTATGTGTTGCTGGCTAGTTGCCAGCTAGAGGTGAGCCTTCCCACTTCAGCTACCACTCTGTGGAGAAATCATTCTGGAAGCATTTAGCTGGAAAGTGGGCCACCAACGAAAGGGTGTAGAGCCTAGCTCCTGGGGACAGAGTGTGGTCAAGGAGGGATGGGGGCACTCCTGACCTCTCCCTGGCTTTTCCCTAAGCAGAGGTCACCTGCCAGAGGGAGGGCTCAGTCAACTCAGAGCTGACCCTGAGAGCTGGTGGGGCCTAAGACAGACAGGCAAAGGCGGGGATCTGGGGGCTGCAGCACTGGGCACAGTGACCAAACCCTATTGGGTTTCTGAATGCAAGTGTGTGTGTGTTGGGGACGGGGCGGGGCGGGGGGCACGCTGAGAAGGGAATCTCCTGTTAACAGCGGCTCCTTGCCCTTAGAGGAGGGTGATGAAGACGTGACGGATTCTCCTCTGGGAAGGCTGTGGGATCCGAATGAGCCATTTTTGGATATAAATGTCAGTGGCTTTGCCTGCTGCAGTTCAAGGAAGACGTAATTGCTGTGTGCTAACTCCCCGCATGGAACCACCCACCTCCCTGGAAGCTGAGCGGCAGACTCCAGCTGAGGAAGAGGCAGCAGAGGCTGCACCTGCTCGCGGCTGCTTCCCACCCCGGCTTTCTCAGAATTCTGACCCTGACAGCTGCGAGGAATTCAAGCTGGCAGAGGCCAGAGCATCTGCCAGGGATGTGAAGACGGCTTCGGCTGTTCTGCAATTGAGGGCGCTTGTATGATCGATGCAAAGTGTTAGTCACTCAGTCGCCTCTGACTCTTTGTGAGCTCATGGACTATGGCCTGCTAGGCGCCTCTGTCCATGATATTCTCTAGGCAAGAATACTGGAGTGGGTTGCCATTTCCCTTCTCCAGGGGATCTTCCCAATCCAGGGACTGAACTCGGGTCTCCAGCACCTTCTGAGCCACGAGGGAAGTCCCACCATGACCCAAAGGCAGGGGGCCTTTTCTGTCAAGGATATGCGAGAGTTTACACATTCTGAGATAAATTCTGGGCCTGTCTAAACTTTTGCTCAGGGTCTCCAAATTAAATTTGGAGACCAATGATTTCTATACTTTTCCTGGAAACACAGATGTGACTCAGAGATATTTCGGTTTGCCATTGACCTTACAGATATGTAGGGTCTTTGCTAGATTCTTGTGAACTTTGAAATTCCTAATTCCTTTCTATCATACCTACCACCAAGCCTAGAATTCTGTCTAAAAGTCAGACTTATTGAGGGTTAGGGTACTTGCTGTTCCAATATATTTGCGTTTTAGATTCTACACAAACCAAATATGACTTCCTAAGTGAGCATGGTACCTAGCAGTATTGAACTATTCAGCTAATATCCCACTGACAAATACAAAGTTTACTCTGGTTCTTTTAAACAGTTAAGATTAAAGTTTCACAAGTTTGTATGAACTCTTTTATCTGTGACTGAATTGAAGAGCTATCAAAATTCCTGGGGTGGTAAAACTCTGTTGTTTCCTAATTTCGAATCTAATAGATGTCACTTGGGACGATTCACCTTCTGTTGTGTTCATCTGGTTTTACTTCCTAATTTCAATTACATTTTTAAATGTTCCTGTCTGAGTTTATACACTGTGCCTGTCCTTATAACATTATTGGAACAATACAAGTCATTTAATTCTCACCATAATTACTTTTTCTGTGACTCTTTGGTCTTTAAAATTGCAATAGCTAGCTGTCCCTGTCTTCCCGAGAGTGATCTGGTAACAGAGAGTGTCAGTGTGCTCATAATAGAATTTCCACACTTGTTAAAATGTCACAATTGACACATGACCATAATGAAGATGAGAAAATATGTGAGCAGAAAAAAACACAATGCATTTATATATGCATATTTGTAAATATATATATTTAAAATATATATGTATATTTGTAAAAATGTGATACATTTATCATTTTTTAATATTTTCCTGTTTAATATAATATGAACATGTTCCTTTATTCTAATGGTTGCCTAGTTTTGTCTTGTATGGTTGTAACAAAACCAACCTTTTATTAATGAAAATTCAAATTATTTAAAAATCCTTTTATTGTCAATGCAGTGATGAATGTAATTATAGGCTTGTGCCTGTGTTGAAGTATTTTTGTAAAGTGAATTTTTTGAACCTAATTTCTTTTTGACCATGTCTCTGCTCATGATCTCAGGTTCCAGATTGGGAAAGGAGAATGTCAAGGCTGTATATTATCACTCTGTTTACTTAACTTGTATGCAGAGTACATCACGTGATATGCTGGACTGGATGAACCACAAGCTGGAATCAAGATTGCTGGGAGAAATATCAATAACCTCAGATATACAGATGACACCACCCTTACAGCAGAAAGCTAAGAGTAACTAAAGAGGCTCTTGATGAAAGTGAAAGAGAAGAGTGAAAAAACTGGCTTAAAACTCAGCATTCAAATAACCAAGATCATGGCATCCAGTCCCATCAGTTCAGTTAAGTTCAGTCAGTCAGTCGTATCTGACTCTTGGAGACTCCATGGACTGCAGCATGCCAGGATTCCCTATCTATCACCAACCCCCAGAGCCTGCCCAAACTCATGTCCATTGAGTTGGTGATGCCATCCAACCATCTCATTCTCAGTCGTCCTCATCTCCTGCCTTCAATCTTTTCCAGCATCAGGGTCTTTTCAAATGAGTCAGTTCTTTACATCAGGTGGCCAAAGTATTGGAGCTTCGGCTTTAGCATCAGTCCTTCCAATGAATATTCAGGACTGATTTCCTTAAGGATTGACTGATTTGATCTCCTTGCAGTCCAAGGGGCTCTCAAGAGTCTTCTCCAACACCACAGTTCAAAAGCATCAGTTCTTCAGCTCTCAGCTTTCTTTATGGGCCAATTCTCACAACCATACATCAAAGTACTGAACTTAATATGCCAGCAAATTTGGAAAACTCAGCAGTGGCCACAGGACTGGAAAAGGTCAGTTTTCATTCCAATTCCAAAGAAAGGCAATGCCAAAGAATGCGCAAACTATCACACAATTACACTCATCTCACCTGCTAGCAAAGTAATGCTTAAAATTCTCCAAGCCAGGCTTCAACAGTATGTGAACTGTGAACTTCCAGATGTTCAAGCTGGATTTAGAAAAGGCAAAGGAACCAGAGATCAAATTGCCAATATCTGTTGGATCATTTAAAAAGCAAGAGAGTTCCAGAAAAACATCTACTTCTGTTTTGTTGACTACACCAAAGCCTTTGACTGTGTGGATCACAACAAAGTGTGGAAAATTCTTCAAGAGATGGGAATACCAGACCACCTGACCTGCCTCTTGAGAAATCTGTATGCAGGTCAGGAAGCAACAGTTAGAACTGGACATGGAACAACAGACTGGTTCCAAATAGGAAAAGGAGTACGTCAAGGCTATATATTGTCACCCTGCTTATTTAACTTCTATGCAGAGTACATCATGAGAAATTCTGGGCTGGATGAAGCATAAGCTGGAATCAAAATTGCTGGGAGAAATATTAATAACCTCACATATGTAGATGACATCATGCTTATGGCAGAAAACGAAGAAGAACTAAAAGCTTCTTGATGAAAGTGAAAGAGGAGAGTGAAAAAGTTGGTTTAAAACTCAACATTCAGAAAACTAAGATCATGGCATCTGGTCCCATCACTTCATGGCAAATAGATGGAGAAACAATGGAAAGAGTAAGAGACTTTATTTTCTGGGGCTCCAAAATCGCCGTAGATGGTGACTGCAGCCACAAAATTAAAAGACGCTTGCTCCTTGGAAGAAAAGCTATGATCAACCTAGACAGCGAATTGAAAAAAAAAAAAAACAGAGGCATTACTTTACCAACAAAGGTCCATCTAGTCAAAGCTATGGTTTTTCCAGTAGTCATGTACAGATGCGAGAGTTGGACTGTAAAGAAAGCTGAGCACTGAAGGATTGATGCTTTTGATCTGTGGTGTTGGAGAAGACTCTTGAGAGTCTCTTGGACAGCAAGGAGATCCAGTCAGTCAATCCTAAAGGAAATCAGTCCTGAATATTCATTGGAAGGACTGATGTTGAAGCTGAAACTCCAATACTTTGGCCACCTGATGCGAAGAGCTGAGTCATTTGAAAAGACCCTGATGCTGGGAAAGATTGAAGGCAGGAGGAGAAGGGGATGACAGAGGATGAGATAGTTGGATGGCATCACTGATTCGATGGACTTGAGTTTGAGCAAGCTCCGGGAGTTGGTGATGGACAGGGAAGTCTGGCGTGCTGCAGTCCGTGGGTCACAAAGAGTTGGACATGACTGAGTGACTGAATTGAACTGATAACCTAATCACTTTGCCATATATCAGAAATTAACACAACTCTGTTGATCAAGTAGATTGATCAACTAGATTTAAAAAAAAAAAGGCTCCTGGTCTTTAGCTGCCCCCTATCCTCCTCTTCTCCCGGGCTCCTCCTGGTTCACCTGCCTTCTCTCTGACCTTCCCTTCAAAGTGCAAGTGCATGTATGTCTCAGAGACATAGTACTTGTCCTTCTCTCAGCCAAGAACCCCTTCTGGATCGTGGTTTTGCTGTTGTATTAAAAGCTTATAGCTAAGCCCAAGGTCACCTATTCTACTATGTTTTCTTCTAGAAGTTTTATAGTTTTGCATTTTACATTTAGGTCTGTGCTTTATTTTGAGTTAATTTTTTGTGAAAGGTGCAAAGTTTTTGTCTAGAATTTTTTTTTACATGTGGATGTCTAATTGTTCAACACCATTTGTTGAATATATTATCCTTTCTTCAGAACTGCTTTTATATCTTGGTCAAATATCAGTAAACTATATTTGTGTGGGTCGATTTCTGGGCACTAATTCACATAAACTTTAAAAACCATTCATTCATATTTTCCATTAGCAAATATTTATTGAGCAACTAATATATCATAGACACTGTTTTAGGTGCTGGGAACATAGAGTAAAAGAAGATCAAAACCCCTGCCTTCATGGAGTTTACACTCTAGAGGTTAAGTAATAACCTGTGAGAATAATTTTAGAGTTATTCGCATTCTTTTCCCAACTAAGTATAGTGTGTCCTTCAATGCCCAGGTATTTGCTGCACCTGTGAAGGTACCCTCTTCCTTCCCACCTCTGTTCATTTAATTCTCACTTTCTCTAGTTGTTGGAAAAGCACAATAATACAATTTTTAGATCTAGGCATATCTGAGACTTTGAGTGCATAAGATACTGGTTAAGTTATATTTACCAGCCTACTCTGATGCTTCCAGCAAAGAAACCTCTACTCCAGTGCTAAATGCTGAAGAGTTTTCTAGATAATTGAAATGAAAACAACTAAGATTTATTCAGGTGAAGATAGTATAAGTAGTGTTTTCAAAATGTAAACTGTGACAGAGATCTCAGTACCTCATATGGTCATGTTAAGAATTGCCACTTAATTACAGAAAGCCCTTTCTTCCTTAGAACTGAACTCTGCCTTCTAGCAACTCCCAAATACGTGTCCTAATTTCATTCTTTGAAGCAAGAAAAACATGGCTAATGTCCTCTTTCATAGGAAAGTCCTTTGCATGTGCAGCTGTTAGGACTTTACTAAATCCTGGATTCCATCCACATTTCCTCTTCAGTTCAGTTCAGTTCAGTCGCTGAGTCGTGTCTGACTCTTTGTGACCCCATGAATCGCAGGACACCAGGCCTCCCTGTCCATCACCATCTCCCGGAGTTCCCTCAGACTCACGTCCATTTCCCCTTGTATCTTGGCTATTGGACCTACTCTGAGATGCTTTCTGGTTGTTCAAGCCTTTCTTAAAATGTGATGCTCAGGCAGAAGGAGAAGAGGGCGACAGAGGATGAGATGGTGGGATGGCATCACCGATTCAATGGACATGAACTTGGGCAAACTCCAGGAGATGTTGAGGATGAGGGAAGCCTGGCGAGCTGCAGTCCATGGGGTCGCAAAGAGTCTTAGCAACTGAACAACAGCGACAGAGGAACATGTGCTTTAGATTCTTGAGACTGAGGTTTAGATGATGTGGGTTGCTAAGAAGAAATATTAGCACGTCTTAATTATACTTCTGTTTATACCTTGTTTGGGGGAAAGTTAAATATTTTAAGTTCATCATTATGCCTGGATGAAAGGTGTTTCCACTTGAAAGTGTGGTTTAAACCTGCAATTTTGCAAATCTTTCATTCTGGAAGCTGCTAGTAACAGGCTGGCAGGAAATATGGGGACTTAGGAAAAGCAAACACATTTTATTTGCCAATGGTCACTAAGCATGTGTAACCAAGGCAAGCTTATTATAGAAAGGAGCAGTGGGCTGCAGTATAAAGGCAGAGCCTTTGAAAGTCCTAATCCTTCTTCCCTGCATACCAACATCAGCAGAGATCAACTACTAGCTGCTTCCTAAGGAAGGGATGTGTTTACACTATGTAAGTTTTGTCAGTGGGACTGCCAGCCTGTCTGAGACATTAACTGTTTGTCACCTGTGAGTCAGAGAAGTGCTTGCATTTCAGAAGTTCGTGTGAATCACATGTCCTCCTCACTTCCTGTCGGGGCGTTGGTATTCACTCTTTGAATAATGGAAGTTCTCAGTCAAGCCAAGGTTTTCAGGGCTACATCCTTCACTGGGCACAGAAATCCAAGGAACCAATCTGTCAACAGTGGTTTTCTGTTCAGAATTTTAAGACATAGTCAAATCTTGGGAAACCAAGAAGGTTTGTAAACAGAATATGGCCATAAAATACTTGTTTCTGACTTGCAAGGGAAAATGTCTGACAGCTCGCATCATTCCAAATGGCTTTACCAATGGTACAAAGCTGACACAAGTTATGGAACCTATGAGAATGAAACAAAATTCAAGGGCTTTCAGTTCAGTTGCTCAGTGGTGTCCGGCTCTGTGACCCCATGGACTACAGCAGGCCAGGCTTCCCTGTCCATCATCAACTCCTAGAGCTTGCTCAAACTCATGTCCATTGAGTCGGTGATGGCATCCAACCATCTTACCCTCTGTTGTCCCCTTTTCCTCCTACCTTCAATCTTTCCCAGAATCTGGGTCTTTTCCAGTGAGTCAGTTCTTTGCATCAGGTGGTCAAAGTATTGGGAGTTTCAGCTTCAGCATCAGTCCTTCCAATGAATATTCAGGACTGATTTCTTTAAGACTGACTGGTCTGATCTCCTCGCAGTCCAAGAGACTCTCAAGAGTCTTCTCCAACACCGCAGATCTAAAGCATCAATTCTTCAGTGCTCAGCTTTCTTTATAGTCCAACTCTCACAACCATACATGACTACAGGGGCTTTGGGGTTCCACTGTTTTTCTTTACTAAATATATACACATTAGGGCATATATAATATGCATGTGCAGTTTAAAGAAGAATACCCTGTCTCTATCTTGTTTAAGGAGCCTGCTAATAATTCCATTGAATCCCCATGAGCTCCATGGGCTCCCTGGATTTTCAGTCCCTGAGGGTATCTATGATTCTAAACTTTGTTTCATGTTAATCATTTCTTTGGCTTTCTTTATAGTTTTACCGTGTATATACGACTAGTGTTTAATTCTGTGTGTTTGAGGTGTTATGTAAATGGATTCATGCTCTGTATATTCTTCTAGAAATCGCTCTTTTTGTGCCACATGCTCATGAGTTTCACTCAGGTTGCCATGTAGATGTATGGTTCCTTCATTCCCACATCTTTCTCCCACTAATAGATTAACACACTCAGTTTGTGTCAGGCACTCTTCTAAAAACTGTCATTATATTGATTCCTTAAACCTCCCACAACTCTAGGAGGTATGGACAATTATTATGCCCACCTCACAGATGAGGGAACTTGGTCCCCAAAAGGTAAATAAATTGCCAAAGGTAATGTGGCTTCCCAGGCGGCGCTAGTGGTGAGAACCTGCCTGCCACTGGAGAAGATACAAGAGACACAGCTTTGATCCCTGGGTCAGGAAAGTCCCCAGGAGGAGGGCAAGGCAACCCACTCCAGCATTCTTGCCTGGAAAATTCCAGGGACAGAGGAGCCCGGAGGGTTATAGTCTGTCCACACACACAATGAATTGGACATGACTGAAGCTGTGGAAAATTCTGAAAGAGATGGGAATACCAGACCACCTGACCTGCCTCTTGAGAATTCTGTATGCAGGTCAGGAAGCAACAGTTAGAACTGGACATGGAACAACAGACTGGTTCCAAATCGGAAAAGGAGTACATCAAGGCTGTATATTGTCACCCTGCTTATTTAACTTCTATGCAGAGTACATCATGAGAAAACGCTGAGCTGGATGAAGCACAAGCTGGAATCAAGATTGCTGGGAGAAATATCAATAACCTCAGATATGCAGATGACACCACCCTTATGGCAGAAAGTGAAGAGGAACTCAAAAGTCTCGAGGAAAGTGAAAGAAGAGAGTGAAAAAGTTGGCTCAAAGCTCAGCATTCAGAAAACTAAGATCATGGCATCCAGTCCCAACACTTCATGGCAATTAGATGGGGAAGCAGTGTCAGACTTTATTTTGGGGGGCTCCAAAATCACTGCAGATGGTGAGTGCAGCCATGAAATTAAAAGATGCTTACTCCTTGGAAGGAAAGTTATGACCAACCTAGACAGCATATTCAAAAGCAGAGACATTACTTTGTCAACAGAGGTCCGTCTAGTCAAGGCTATGGTTTTTCCAATAGTCATGTATGGATGTGAGAGTTGGACTGTAAAGAAAGCTGAGCACTAAAGAATTGATGCTTTTGAACTGTGGTGTTGGAGAAGACTCTTGAGAGCCCTTTGGACTGCAAGGAGATCCAACCAGTCCATCCTAAAGGAGATCAGTGCTGGGTGTTCATTGGAAGGACTGATGCTGAAGCTGAAACTCCAATACTTCGGCCACCTGATGCGAAGAGCTGACTCATTTGAAAAGACCCGATGCTGGGAAAGATTGAGGGCAGGCGGAGAAGGGGATGACAGAGGATGAGATGTTTGGATGGCATCACTGACTCAATGGATATGAGTTTGGGTAGACTCCTGGAGTTGGTGATGGACAGGGAAGCCTGGCGTGCTGCAGTCCGTGGGTCACAAAGAGTTGGACATGACTGAGCGACTAAACTAAACTGAACTGAACTGAAGCTATTTAGTGTGTGTGCATACATGCAATGTGGAGTAAAACATTGCCTGCCATATCCCGATGGTGCATGAAGAGGGGTTTCAGGATGGAGAAAAGCAGGATACTGGCCCTAGATAGTTAAGGCGCATATCAAAGGAGTGATTTCAAGGAGCCCAGCCTCTTGCATCTTCCCAGACATGGAAAACTTCTAAATTCATTAATTTGAGATATCTGTTTTTCTTTAATTATCAGTAGTTTTTTGATGTTCTGTTTTTTAAGTTTTTATTTTATACTGAAGCATATTTAATAACAATGTTGTGTTAGTTTCAGGTTAGTACAGAAAAGTGATTTGGTTATACCTCCACTGGAAAAGACGCTGATGCTGGGAGGGATTGGGGGCAGGAGGAGAAGGGGATGACAGAGGATGAGATGGCTGGATGGCATCACCGACTCGATGCACATGAGTTTGGGTAAACTCCAGGAGTTGGTGATGGACAGGGAGGCCTGCTGTGCTGCGATTCATGGGATCGCAAAGGGTCGGACACAACTGAGCGACTGAACTGAACTGATACATGTATCTATTTCTTACAAATACTTTTCCCATTTAGATTATTACAGAATTCTGAGCAGTGTTCAATAGATTGGGATAGATTGGGAGTTTGAGATTGATATGTACACACTGTTACATTTAAAATAGAGAACCAACAAGCATCTACTGTATAGCACAGAGAACACTGCTCAATATTCTGTGACTGATATTTTTGGTGCAAAAACTCTGCATATCCTGGCTCCTTCCTTACCTCTTCAGAGCAGCCCCTCAGATTTACCTGAGAGACTGCCTCCCAGGCTTAAGTCCTCAGAAGGTCTGTCAAATAAAATATAAATCTTAACCTCTAGGTTCTCTAATTTTTTTCAGTTGACAATCCCTATATTGCTTTGTTTCTCAAATGCTGCCAGATTCTTTTAGAAGCACAAATTTGACAAATTGAAAGAAGATCCAATATCCATGCCTCCTTTGCGGGGGGCAGTTAGGATTAAAATTTTCCACTCTCACATCAAATGTTCTGAAGGGTCTGCATTTCAAATCAATTTCAAATTGGGGAAGAATGCACTTCATGAGAAGGAAGAATAAACTGTCTTAACTATCTTTACTCTGTGAGACCTCTCAGAGCAGTGTCTAATTCATACATCCCACAGAAGTCAGTTTCAGGGACAGGCGAATAGCAGATGGTATTTATCCCCAGCAGCATTCATCGTCTCAGTGGCCTGGGTGTGAAAACACAAACACAAGCCATATGTCCATCATCTGAATTGGTGGGAAGCCTCCAAATACCACTTAATCCAGAGAATGACAGATTGAGATACCCAAAGAAATCTGTTGAGAAGTGGGGAAGATACCTCATCTGCTTCTAAATTTAGCAAAGTGCCAGAGATAGAGTTGTAGGAGAACTCAAGAGAGGCAGCCTTGCCTGAGGACAGAAGAAGCCTTCAACCGGCATAAACCCAATGCAACCCCTCAGCCCTCACCCCTCCAGGAAGGGAGCTTTGGATGAAGCAATGTTCTCAGAACCTTAACCCTACATCTTTATTGGCTTTCAGAAATGAAAACCAACTGGAAGATTTGTTAAAGTCTAAAACTAGTAAAGTAGAAAAGAAATCTTGCTGCTGCTACAGGCAAGCAAATCTGGAGGAAAATCAGTGATAAACATGAATGAAACCCTAAAAAGCCAAGATTTCCTTCTAGGACCTATCGCTGAAGATCCTAAAGACTTTAAGAGGAAAAGTGGTCAAAATTAAGCACAACAGAGTCCAGCACCTCAAAGGAAAGGTTAATGACCACCCTATAGTCATCCAGCCACTTTGCAGAGGCAGTGATTTCCAGGAAAAACATTTTGGAGAGGTTCAGTTATCTTTAAAGGATTCACATCATGTTGCTCTTAATAATGCCAGTTTTTGATTGCTATTTGACTGAAAAAAATTTAAAGCGTTAAGTTCAGAAAAAATAATTCATCATCTGTCATATCAATAGTTCTAGTCTGAATAAGATTGGTGCTTCATAAAGTTAATCTAAGTATAGTTAAGACAGATACATATTTTTGAGTGAGTGAAAAGAAGTTATGAGAGAGTTCAGTAGGATTCTTTTTGGAAGAAAAACTGCAACTACCTAATAGGCTGCTTGAAACTAAATAGTAATGTACCTTGCTGGTAATTTGTGTGTAGTCAACCTCTTCTTTTTTAATTAAAAATTTTAATGTATTTATTTTTAATTTAACTTTTATTTTATATTGGGGTATAGTTGATTTACAACATGATGTACAGCAAAGTGATTCAGTTATACATACACATTTCAGATGCCTTTCCCATATAGAATGCAGAATGCCTTTCCCATATAGAATACAGAATCCCTTTCCCATATAGAATACAGAATGCCTTTCCCATAGAGAATACAGAATGCCTTTCCCATAGAGAATATTGAATAGAGTTCCCTGTGCTACAAAGTCCTTGTTGGTTGTCTATTTTATATATAGTAGTGTATATATGTTAATCTGAAACTCCTAATTTATTGCATTACTTATTTAAAAATTATAGGCCTAAGTTTTTGAGCAAAGTCTTTGAAAAAAAAAAAACACACACCATAGATAGAAGATTTATGGAAGATACAATGTGGGGAATCACAAAGGAAATAGAAAAAAAGTTCTTTGCAAGATAATTTAGCAAAAATTCATCTCAAGACATGGGGGTGGTAGTGTGTGGGCCAGAGAGAATTTGATTTATGAACCGGGTGCACCGATCCACACTGATGGAGCCCTCTGTTTGATGTTCTCATTAGATTTACCGTGCCGCACAGACTTGTGCTCTGGGCTGTACAAGCAATTTTACCCTGCACCGATTTCCCTCTGAGATGAGTTCAGCCTGGGGGCATCTGATCTTGTCCACATCATAGGCTGAGGGGGAAATGCCCTCTTCACCTACTTCCTTCCCCTGTGTGGTATTGGCACTAGATCTCACTCACTTTGTAGTGAGCATGTTTTTATTCACCCAGTTATTTAGAATTTATGGGGTGTGGACACAGAGCCATCAGCAGAAGTTTTCATGAGGAAAGACCATCTGATGTAGAAGAGGTGTGTGAAATCCTAAAAGTGATGAACAGCTGGGGAAAAGATGAAAGCGCTGGTCCAAGATTCTGAAACCTCAACTTCCCAGCTCCCTTGGGACCTCAGGCCTAGCGATGGAATCTGCTGAGGCCCCAGAGGATGGCTTCTCCGAGTTGCTGAGGCTGTGGTCACAGAGGTAACAGGAAGCAGGATGGCTGCCACCCACACAGGTGCACTAAATCAAAGGATGTGCCACCTTTCCCCCACAAGACGTGCCTACCGTATGCTCACATTTGAATATGTATATGTGTGTGTGTATATTGCAAAGTACTGAAGAAACAAAATTTTATGAAGCCTCAATACTTCTGATATGCTCAGAATGACAAAAGCTGCAAAAGCAACTCAGAATTAGATTCCCTTTTACAAAACCACAGATGGATTTCAATCTGAAGGCACAATGTAGGAAGCAAATTACTATTGTACTTTTAGGCAAGAGAAACACAGGGAGGCAAGCTCTGCGTTTGAATCAAAGCAGTCATACGTCTAAATGGCTTGTCTTCTTGATGCTAAGCACATGTTTTGGAAGTTCCTAATGATAACATGGAGAAGGAAATGACAGCCCACTCCAGGATTCTTGCCTGGATAATTCCATGGACAGAGGAGCCTGGTGGGCCCCAGTCCAGGGGGTTGCAGAGTCAGACACGACTGAGCGATTAACACTTTCACTGATGATAACAAATACATTGCACTCACTATGTGCTGGGCACTGTTCGAAGTGCTTTAAATGTTCTAAGGCTTTTTCATCCTTAAAATAACCCTAAGGTTGTTGTTATCCTCCCTACAATGAGCACGTTGTAGGACACAGTAGATGCTCAATATTTTGTGAATGAAATTAATAAAGCAAACAATCATCAATCACTTTATTTTCTTTTTGCTCTTAATAACAACTCATTCTTTCCCACTCCTGAACTTCCTTTATAATAGTAATAAATTTGTTCTTCAAAACTTGCTGTCTGTTTTGAAGCAAATGGTGAAGGAGAAGGGAATGCTGCTGCTGCTGCTAAGTCACTTCAGTCGTGTCTGACTCTGTGCGAACCCATAGACGGCAGCCCACCAGGCTCCCCTGTTCCTGGGATTCTCCAGGCAAGAACACTGGAGTGGGTTGCCAATTCCTTCTCCAATGCATGAAAGTGAAAAGTGAAAGTGAAGTGGCTTAGTTGTGTCCAACTCTTAGCGACCTCATGGACTGCAGCCCACCAGGCTTCTCCGTCCATGGGATTTTCCAGGCAAGAGTACTGGAGTGGGGTGCCATTGCCTTCTCTGGAAGGAGAAGGGAATAGCTAATGGAATTTAACTAGGATAGTATTGTTTTATGATATACATTCGTTTCCACAGTATATTATGTCAAATCTTTCACAAACTCTCTCTTACATATTTACTTAATAATACATTTGTTCTTCAAAACTAGCAGCATCATTTTTACAAAGATTGAGAAGAACAGGACACTCTGGTTAATAGAATTATGCTCTAAATTAAATCGCTAGATCAGAAGCTGTTTGGATTTGTGGACAATCTCAAAAGACCATGACTTCAGAATCCAGGGTTTTCTGTCTGTGCCAAGAACATAAATAAGAAAATATGGATATTATCTGTTTTCCTGAAAGAGCATCAGTGGATCATGAGTCATGATTAAAACAAACATACATTAAGGTAAATTATAAGAAATTGTCTCGGCAGTTCAAATATAAATAATTTTATATGGCTCAACTTAACAAGACTCTGTCATATTTTAACACAGTGTTACTACTGAATTTTATTTTCTAGTGAAGGAGGTGGGAATGGTTACTGAAATTTAACAAGGTTGGTATTGTTTTATGATATAGTTTCATTCTCACAGTAAACTATGTTAAAATTTTAATACACTCTCCCTTACATATTAACTCAACATTTCTTTTGTATGTCTTTATTTACTGATTTTAAGATTATGTAGTTATGGGATATTCATTCACATAAATTCCAATAAGTCTCTGGGGCACTGTCCATTCAAATATAATATTTAATATTGTAATAGTAACTGGAAGGACTGATGCAGAAGCTGAAACTACAATACTTTGACCACCTGATGCAAAGAACTGACTCATTGGAAAAGACCCTAATGATGGGAAAGATTGAAGGAGGAGGAGAAGGGACGACAGAAGATGAGATGGTTGGATGGCATCACCGACTTGATGGACATGAGTTAGAACATGATCCAGGAATTGGTGAGGGATAGGGAAGGCTAGCGTGCTGCAGTCCATGGAGTTGCAAAGAGTTGGACACAACTGAGCGACTGAACTGAACTGAACTGAACTGAATGGTAACTGACTCAGCTACTAAATGTGTTTTGCTTTATAGACTACCTAAATATCTTTTTGAAAAACACATTGCCAGAAATAAATGTAAGACTATTATAAAATGAGACATTTTCTTTTAGGTTAATTCCCTACTAAAAAGCCTCCACTAAATTATTGAGAGAATATTTTCTGAGTGTAAAATAATAACAACAATTTAGGTTTATACTCCAGAACTTTTCCTAAAGTATTAATATATCCACTTAATGTAGTCCAAATCATGTGACATCAAGATCTCTGCCTGATTCCTTCACTCTGAACATGGATCATTATGACTAAAGAGTGGATTAGGGTCTTTAAATGTGACCACTTCCCACCCATTTAGAGGTATTTGCAAGTTTTAAGTATGTCATCATTTGGGCAACAAACCAAATTCTAAAAAAGTAGCACTCGTACAATGAATGATCTTCATGGAATGTTTTTTACGTGCTATACACTTGGTAGGGGCTTCCCTGATGTCTGATGATAAAGAATCTGCCTGCAATTCAGGAGACTTGGGTTCAATTCCTGGGTCAGGAAGACCCCCTGAAGAAGAGAATGGCTATCCACTCCAATATTTTGCCTGGAGAATTCCCTGGACAGAGGAGCCTGGCAGGCTACAGTCCATGGAGTTGCAAAGAGCTGGACATGACTGAGTGACTAACACTTTCACTCTCACTTTCACAGTTGGTAAAGGCCCAGGAAAAACAGTACAAGTGTTAGAAAACCATAAATAAGAAGACTACAGTATATCCACCTGAATAAATTCTGACCAGTTTGGTCAACATTTTTGAATGTTTACTGGGTACAAAGAGGGTCAGCCCCTGCACTCTGGGTGCCTACCATTGGTGCAGGAGACCCCCATGCATGACTAAATCCCCCATATGAGGCAGAACTAAACAAGTGCTATGAAAATAAAAGAAATAAGTGATTCTCACTGACACAGAAATCTGAGTAAACTTCTATCTCAGGTATTTTATTTTTGGGTCACTTCTCTGCACTGACATGTTTTGTAACAGTAGAAGTCTGGCAAAGGGACATTTGAGGGTTAGTCTTCCATCTGTACATATAATCCCCATTCTTCCATAAATTGCATGAGATAGGCTCCATTTTCTTCCGGTGCCTTGTCTGGAGCCCGATCATGATAGAGTCTAGATAAGAGGCCCTCCTCCCCGAGCCCCTCAGATTCAGGATGCCCACATCCCTCTGGGTCATGTTGAAAGCTGGGTAATGACGGTATACACAGCTTGCCAGTCTGAGGGTCCCAATCAACCAGCGTGGTGGATGGCTCCTCCTCTGGGGCCTCCTCTGTGTCCACATGTCCCTGCCTCAGGTGGTCCAAGTCTCTGAGCTGAGGGGTATATGAATACAGCAGTGTTTTTGGACCCAAGTCTGCTAAAGTTGCCGGTTGCTCAAATATCTTTCCTTGTAAGGACACCTCCTCTTGCATATTGAACTCCTGTCCTCTAGGCGCCACAGAAACGTCACTACTTCTTACATCATATTCATAGTCAATGACTGTTTTATCCATGGGCGTTGTTCTGCCGGGTGGCTCTTGCTGGGTTAAGGAAGTCCCTTTGGAGCTTTTCTCAAAGTCATTCACAATGTCCACCACATGTGACACGTAGCCCAGGTGTTCCGCCTCCACATCCTCCCAGTGGGGTTCCTGGTCCTCGAAGGGCTCATTCAGGTCTGATGCATCACTGCTTTTTTCCATTACACTTATATCCTTGGGAGAAGTTTTAGAATCCTCCAAAATATTGAGGGTGATGAAGTTAATCACAATTTTTTCAGTAGGTACAAAAAATCTTTTGTCAAATTCATTTCCATAAATCAAAACCTAAAAAGAGAGACTTTTTAGTCTTTTTAATGTCACTTTACAGAGACATTAAAAGCAGCTGTTAGTTAGAATTTATACTGTCCCCACGTAGTTTTAAAGGCCTATACTTATCAACTCATGAAAGTGAAAGTTATGCTTGGAATACACAGGAAACCTCCCTCACTTGGACCCAAGGGACCCAAGTTGCATAAGATGCACACGGCAGTGAAAAGTGGTTCCCTGGGCGGTCCCGATCTAATCCAAAGGTCAGGGTGTGATTGCCCCTTCCTCTAATTGGCTCAAGGCACTCAAGGGGGTTATTTCAATTCTAGAGCCTCATTTTAAAATTCTGTAAAAATCAGAATTCCTGCTGTGTCCGGAGAGGTGAAAACAAATAGAGGTTTTGAAATTCCTTTGTTAATGACAGTTTGAAAGTCACTCAGTTGTATCCCACTCTTTGTGACCTTATGGACTGTAGCCTGCCAAACTCCTCCGGGATTCTCCAGGCAAGAATATTAGAGTGGGTAGCCATTCCCTTCTCCAGGGGATCTTCCTGGGCCAGAGATCAAACCCAGGTCTCCTGCATTGCAGGCAGGTTCTTTACCACCTGAACCACCAGGGAAGCTCTAATTACAGTTTAAACGTATTTATCAATAAACCATCCTCTGGGCCACCAGCTCTTTTCTGCATATACTCTGGACAGGAAATGTGGAAGGGTATGAAAACTAGGTGTAAAAAGGGAAGTAAGCACGTGACTAGAGATGGTTTAACTAACTGTCCCCCTACACTATGCTATAATAGGGCTAAAATCGGAGATTCACCTGCCAGTTCATAGCAGATGGAGAAACTCTAGATCACGGGAGGAAACTTGTTTAAGATTAACATTTTGCTGGAGATACGTGGACAGTACCAATTTAGACTGTTGACCATGAATTACGTTCCATTTCTCATTGTTCATGCTATGATGTGATTTCATTTAACTAGAAAATAGGAACTCCAACATCATTCTGTTATGAAAACTTTGGTTTCAAAAGCCACACATGGTCAGTTCTCCTGTGCCTTTTCCTTCTAGGAAAGGTCTCCCTGTCTCATTAAAAAGCTAACTCTGAAACCTAAATGAAGGCAGAACAGTAGAAATGTTTTAAAATAGAACAGAAATGCACGTATGTATCATGTACATATGAACATGTATTTTGATAATTCCCAAAGAAATAATTTTTGTTTGTTAAAATACACTCAGCCCTTGGAAACCCTCTAGTACATGGTGTAGAAGCATGAGGTTTGTTCCTTCTTCTACCTTCTTGCTTCTCCTTGCTGTGAGTGATGAAGTCCTGGCCAATTTCCTCCTAAACGTGTCTCCACTCTGTCTGTCTCCAGCCCTACCTCCCACTCTCCTCTTTTAGACTCTCATCTTCTCTCTCCTGGACAACTCTCACAGTCTCCTAGCTGCTTTTTTGTTTCTAGGCTTCCTCCTCTTAAAGTTGTCCTTAACACTATCCAGGTGTATCTAAAACTCAATATTGACCCTGATGATTCCAATCCAAAACCCGACAGAGTTTTGCAAACACAATGAAGACCAAGAATAGCACCTTGGGCTAGATACTTCCTTAGAATAGCACCCCAATTCTCCCATTACTTGGCATTACTCCCTCAGTCTCTTCTTTCATAGCTCGTTATCAGGAATCTTATGGTTTAGAAATATTATGTGGTTTTCCAAATATCCACCCACATTTTTGACTCTGCTATTTTTTCTGCCTGTGGTAGGTGCCCTAACTCTCTCAACATTCATGACCAAGCCCTGGCATGAAATTCCTTCTGATCTTCCAGGTAGGGTGCCACTGCCCTTCCTGTACCCTCGAGTCCCGAGAACCCACTTTCATCTTAGTCTTCACATATTATTTAAAAATTCTAGTTCCAAACGAGACTTAAGCCTCTGGAGGGGCATGGATCATAACAATTTATCTGTGTACCTCAAGACCTAGTCTAATCTGTTCAGTAAATATAAAGGCTTTGTCAAAGTAAAGGAATCTTTCTCTTTAGTTATGTTAATGAGCTAACCTAGTACAGAAAGTGTTTTTAACTCATCAACTCTAACTTGAAACTCACTCTGCCCATAAAAGGAATGGTATCTGTTCTAGAACGTCCTTTTCTATCTTTCTGGAGGGGTGTTATAATGCCTTTACCACAGTAAGTACTCACCAGATTTGCTGGGTGTTTCTCTTTGCCGACATGGATATATCTGTACATGGAGTAACCCATCACAGAGAAAATAAACACAGTAACAGATATGGGCAAAACATACCAGAGGATGATTTTAACCTCCAATGCTGTTGTTTGATCTGTAAAAATAGAAAAGCGAGGTGGGGTAGATAGTTGTGATTTGGTGGGGTGGGAAAACATTGCTAATGTCAAGCAACTTTGCAGAGATCAGTTTAAAAATTAAGTTTTATCATTTATAAACTGAGAAGCTTGAGCTAAATAAGGGATCTCAGAATTCTTACGCTGTCTGACAATAAATGGCCTTAAGGAATCATCTGGATTTGTCTCAAACCTTTATGGCAAGGATGCCTTAACAACCCAAGTCAGCAGATATTCCAACAGTTTATATTTGTCTATGAGACTCATACTGGTCCTTATATTTGAAGTTAAGTGTGATTAAGTTAAACAGATTACTGCAAACCAAACAAAACCCTCTTGTGAGGGTCCCATTAAGCTGCTCCAGGTTTCCACATCACTCATTCGACTCAATCTTTTCCATACATTCAGGAGAGGAGAAGAACAAATGGTGTCATCTTCTGTGTAACAAATAGAACCATCCCACACAGTTGGCCAGGCCTTCTGGTAGGTCTGGAGTGTGGGGATGCGTGTGGGAGGTGGCTGAGGTAGTATGCGATGAGAATGGCAGTAATTCTCTTCCAGGTCCTGCTGTCCTGTAGGTGCACGGTGAATTTAAAAGTCCATAGAGGAATGAAAAGATCTGCTGAATAGTTTTAATAAAAGTAATCTTGGATCACCACTGATCAGACTGTATGGTTGATGGACAGGACTTATTGTGACTAATTTATATTTGCTAAGCTTCTATGGGATACTTGAAAACTGAAAGGGTTAATTTTACATGTCAATCTATGTAGGCCAAGGTACCCAGTTATTTGGTCCAACATGATTTCAGATGCTTCTGTGAAAACTTTTTTTAGATGAGATTAGCATTTATATGAGCAGATTTGAGTAAAGCAGATTACTCTCTATAATGTGGGTGAGCCTCATCCAATCAGTTGAAGGCTTTGATAGAAAAAAGACTTGATTACTCCCCCCTCCTCTGGAGGAGAGAATTCTGTTAGCTGATCACTTTCAGACACGAACTGTAACATCAACTCTTCTTTGGTTCTCCAGCCTGCTGGCCTGCCCTATGGATTTTGAATTTACCCTGTGCCTTCAAAATCATGTGATTCAACTCCTTAAAACAAGTCTTTTTCTCTCCCTCTTTGCATATATACATATAAAGATTATGTATATTGTGTTCTCCAGAGAATTGTGACCAATACAGCTGTAGAAAAAGGGCAGCTTTAGTACAAATGATGAAAGTTCTAGGGCATTGCACATGTGTGCTCAGTTGCTTAGCTGTGTCTTTGTGACCCCTATTGACTCTTTGTAACCCCAGGGACCCCAGCAGCCCACCAGGCTCCTCTGTCCAGGGGATTATCTCAGCATGAACACTGCAATGGGTTGCCATTTCCTCTTCCAGGGGAAGTTCCTGACCCAGGGATCAAACCCACCATCTCCTGTGGCTCCTGCACTGGCAGGTGGATTCGTTACCACTGAGCCACCTGGAAGGCCATTCGTTACATACTAATACAATCAGCAGGAGTGTCCTGAGAGCATTCTAATCCATGCAGACATTGGATGTTCTGGATGCCTAGTCCTGGGAGAAAGCTGCCAAGTTACTGTCCAGTTAAAAAATGGAAAGAGAAGCATCATGGACTTCTGGTCAACAAATGCCAGCAGGAAAGGTCCAGGTACATGAGTCTAACTGCAGGTTCTTCCTCCCTGAAGAGTGCATCTGTCTACACATTCCACATAGAAAGACGCTGATAATGCAGGTATGGCAGGTGACTGTCACCTGCTCCTACTTCAGGCTACAACTCAGCCCAGTCCTCTTTAAAAAAAAATTTTTTTGTATTGGAGTTTAGCTGATTTACAATGTTGTGTTAGTTTCAGGTATACTGCAAAGTGAATCAGTTATACATAAACATATATCCACTCTTTTAGATTCTTTTCCAATACATGCAATTACAGAGTACTGAGTAGAGTTCCCTATGCTATATACTAGGTCCTTCTTAGTTATCTATTTATTCTAGTGTGTATATGTCAACCCCAGTCAGTCCAGTCCTCTTAATACAATCTCTGGTCTCTGGACCAAACTCACCCTGCTTAAACAGGGCTGCTTAAACAATGACTGATGGCACCAGCACACGTTTGCAACAATCAACTAATAACCTGTATCTGTATTTTAGGAATTGGGGGATTTTGGAGAATAGAAGTATTTCCAAGAATGGTCCCCAAAGAGGTAACAGCAAGTTTTTGAAAAAGTAGACCCTCATAGTGGTGTCTTAGAAAGATACCTGGGTTGATCAACAGCTAGGAGATCACAGAAAAGGTCAGAACCTAAAATGGAATCTTGTTGTTTTGTTACTGTTCCAGGACTAGTGAGAAAGGCAGTTCCACCTGCTTGTTGCTGCTGCTGCTGCTGCTAAGTCAATTCAGTCGTGTCCGACTCTGTGTGACACCATAGACGGCAGCCTACCAGGCTCCCCCGTCCCTGGGATTCTCCAGGCAAAAACACTGGAGTAGGTTACCATTTCCTTTTCCAGTGCATGAAAGTGAAAAATGAAAGTGAATGTGCTCAGTCGTGTCTGACTCTTCATGACCCCATGGACTGCAGCCCACCAGGCTCCTCTGTCCATGGGATTTTCCAGGCAAGAATACTGGAGCGGGTTGCCATTGCCTTCTCCACCATCTGCTTACTGGGAAGTATTTAATTTAATCTGTATTTTAGTTGCTTTAGCTTCGCTGATAGCTTGAATGATTTCCACTGGGAATTCATTCCTACCATTTGGCCACTGATCAAGCTGTTAGTAAACAGAACACTCTTCCAAATACAAAAATGATTTCCTCAATCTGCTTTGTTTTGCCTTTTGCTTGTTTTGCATTTTAATTTTATTGGACATATGGTAGAGAATCCTCTGTTTATTATTTATTTATTTATTTTTTATTTTACTTTACAATTCTGTATTGGTTTTGCCATACAAGGGGAAGGTATGATAAGGGTGGAGATTCAAACATAAGGCTTTTCACTTTTGATACGTATTCACAAAATTCCCTTTTTAATCCCTGGGACAGTTTCATCTCAAAATGTGGAAGGCATGAGGAGAGAAGAAAACAGGGATTCTGTCACCATTTCTGTCCCATAGCTGTGATGAAAAAAGGCTTGGAGGAAAATGATTGTTTCATGTGGAAGGCCAGCACATTTGGAAGAGAGAAACAGAAGAAGAATGATGAAGAGCTGTTCTGTGAAGGTAAACTTTAGGATTTATTTTCAACTTTTATGTTTTGAGTTCAAGGTCTTACCACTGTTAGTCACTCTGTCGTGTAGGACTCTTTTGCGACCCCATGGACTCCTCTGGTGGACAGAGGAGTCCACCAGGCTCCTCTGTCTATGGAATTCTCCAGGCAAGAATACTGGAGTGGGTTGCCATTCCCTTCTCCAGGGGATCTTCCCGACTCAGGGATCAAACCTAGGTCTCTTGCATTGCAGGCAGATTCTTTACTGTCTAAGCCATCAGGAGGACCCTTCCTCAGGAAAGAACAATTAAACAAATGTCAAGCTCCTAACTCTAGTCTCCTAACAGGAACAAGAATCTTCAATCATCCTTCCTTGTCAGCCAAGTTCAGATAACATGAGAAGGAGACAAATAAATGGAAAGAGAGAGAAGCAACCATAGGACAGAGAGAGAAGTAACTGATTTGCTGACCCCAGGCCCTCCCACAGCCAGTGAATATTATTTGAACACAACCCATACAGTCTCTAATTTATATTCTGGAGGAGCTGCCAAACACTATCTTAAAGTGTTTTTAGGGTACTGTCTGTTTCTAGGAATAACATCATCTGATGTTCTTTAAAACCCAAAGGACTTCTACTGATCAGAGTGATTATAGATTTAAAGAAGAAAGACCATGAGAGTAAAAATTCCTATAATGCTATTTCTGCAAGGCAGAGTGATATTGGCAGTGGATACCAGGACCTGTACTGAGAATTCCCCAGGATATAAAAACACTGTGAGTCAAGTTCAGAGGCAGAGTCCCAGGCTGTCTGGGGATGGTTGTTTCTGCCTTCACTTCAGCCTGTTTCTGGTAGACACGGATTTGTCAAAACCTTGTCTACACTGCCATACTTCCTCCTAGTTTTACCAGATTTCCTTCCTCAGATCAGATGAGATTTTCAAAGCTTACCTTCTAGAGTACTGACACACTGCCTCTCAGAAGGGTGAGTGATGCGAGGAGGGCCTGGGACAAAGGACTCCACAAGTACACAGTACAGAGTGTCCGGCTCCAGCCAGCTGAACACCAGGGTGTGGTTTGTCACACACTGGGACCACTAGGATAGGGAATTACAAACACAGTTAGAGCCAAAGATTTCCAGCAACCCGTAGACAAATAACGACAGAAAGAAATAGAAGATGGAGGTACCATTAAGTCCTTCGCTATCACTATGAGTTTTCTTTTTAGCAACAGCTTTAACGTAACTTTTCCCTTCAGCTCAGCAGGGCATGGTCAGGAACTGAACAAATTGTGGGAACAATTCTAAATAATGACATAGGAGGGATTTCTTATTCAACTTTGTCCTGTGTTCTTGCTAATATTTTTTTCTTTCTCGGAGAGTGACTGGCAGATGTTAAGCAAGCAGAAACTCTCCATCAAAGTGAGGTGGACAATTGCTCTACATGATAGCAACAACATCATAGCAGATACTTTCTGTAAGGAAAATCTGAAGGTAGCTCTTTAAATTTCTATGCACCACCTTCAACTGTATCCTGCAAGGCATCACTTTTGAGTAACACTCCTTTCCAGATTCACACGCTGCCAATTTTAGAATCAGGGCTGCATGTTCCAGCCTTAGCTTCAGAGAGTGACACAGATTATAGGCCCCCATTCCATTTCAGGCTTACCGTTCTATTGGATTTAGTATTATATATGGACACATTATACTTCAGATTAGAGTATATTTGTTGCATGGAAATAGAGCTTTCTTCTGGATTTTTCTTCCACTTCTTTGGAGCCGTCAGAACAATAGAAATGGATTTCTCATCAGTAGTCAGAGCAACCTCTGGTGGGCCAATTTGTGCTTAAAGGGGAAGGGAGAGGGAATTATCATGTTCAGATGTAGAAAACACCTTGAATGAAGCTACAGTATAATTCTACTGGGATCAAAGCTCTAAACCCCATCTTCTTCTTTGAAGTGCCTCAGAATGCTCACCTAGACTCAAGTTATACCAAATTTTGAAATAATCAAGTCACAGACTCTGATACAATGTTAAAACAGCTGATTTACTTAGTCACATGTAGTTCCTAGTTACTTGGATAAACAGTACTAGAGGATAGTAAATACAATTAAAAGTGTTTGCAATACTACTATGACCTGACAAGTTGGTGATAAATAACAGTAATCAGATTTGATGTGTTTGTAAAAATCAGCAGTAGAGAAATGAAGCACTGCTAAAGACCTTTGGGGATGTAACCTTGGGAGAATGATCTAGAACAGAGATTAGGAAGCTTTTATCACAAAGGTACAGGCTGTATTTTAGGCTTTGCAGGCCACGTGATCTCTGTTGCAACTATTATTTATATAAATGTAAACACCATTCTTGTCCTGTAGAAAAATAGAAAGGAGTGGGGTGCTGTATTTAGTCTGAGGCTCTGGTTTGCTGACTTCTGATCTAGAAGGGCAGCAAGGGAAAGGTGCCAGCTCCAGAACTCAGGGAGTGCTTGTAAATGTCATCCTGGCAGCTCTGAGTGGGTCCTCTATGGCTGAATCAGTCTTAGATTGAGGATGGAAAAATTTAAAAAGCAAATACTAGGAAGATGTTGCCCTCATTCGAGTTACACCTAGATATTATGTCATCGCGCTACCGAGTTTATAACAAGCAGAGACTTAGTTTGGGGATCAGAACAGTCCTTTTTTTAACTTATTTTTAACTGGAGGATAATTGCTTTACAATGTTGTGTTAGTTTCTGCTGTACAACAGCGTGAATCAGCCATAGGTACACATACATCCCTCCCTCTTGAGCCTCCCTCCTGGAAACAATCTTTAGTCAACCTGTGGGCATATGTCAAATAGTTTATAAAACCACAGCATTAAGATAAATCTGTCAGTTGTTCCTGAAATTATACAGTCCCAACTGAGCAATAAAACAAAATCAAAATTTGACAGTTTGGCCTCTAGTGTCAATTCTGGATCGGGGAGCAATGTGAGAGACACTTGGTCAAACCTTTTTTTCTAAAGATGAGGCTCTGAGATACAGTAAGGTGAAGTACCCAGTACTGGGCTGGTCACACCACCTAATGGACAGAGTGCAGAAGAGAGCCAAGCAGAGCACTGGGATTTGGACAAGGCTATCTATGAGGCAGACATTGTTACATGAGGTCAGATGAACTTGGTACTTATTTAATACACAACTGAGCTACTTACTTTCTAAGAAAGGATAGAATCGTCCAGTTTCTGCCCATTTGGAACAATTTGTTCCCCACATGGCCTTAACTTTAGCATAATATTGATGTTCATAGTCAGAAGTTTCAGCAGAGAGGTCACAGTAGGTCCTACTGATATTTCTGCATTCAGATTTATTCAGCCATTTCTTTTGCCCATATCTGCTGAGAAGAAAACTGTGAATCAACAATAAGGTGCTCTCCATGCTTTACAATAGGAAAGAAAAACAGTCATTATATAAAACTGAATGGAACTTAAGACCTTCTCTTCAAAACAACAAAAGTGCCTGTCATTGAGATAAAAAAGAATCGACTTTTGCTGCTAGCAATTTTTTTCATTAGCTGTCAGGAGCATGAGTCAGAGTTTCTGTAATCATCTTTCCTTTCTGTGAATTATAATGTGGATAGTACATTTGAAAGCATGTATTTTATTATTATTCTTGGGATACAGTATAAATAGTACAGATGTGTGATCAATTTTTCTATGTACGTTTATAGCCCACAGGCATACCAAGGTCAGTCTGATGGATATTTTTTATTTGTTTGTTTTGGATAGGGTGTTTTAAGAAAAATTACTGTTTTTGTCTTAGAAATTCTTCTTGACATTTTCATAAAATTTAAAAATATACTTGCCTTCAAGGGTTCTAGGGAAAATTCACTAGGTTGGAGTTCATCTCCAAATCTGCATTTTCGATGATCATAGTGATAATGATGATACAGACTAGGTTGTTTATACACATTTTTCCTCTCCTTTATTAAAAATATAACACTCACAGCAAGTAGGGAGGGGGGTATTTCTAGCATTTTTCATGTGGGAGAGGCTGAGGTATTGAGAGTTTAAGAGACATGGGATGAGCCAAGTGTAAGAGACAGGGTTGCATGTGAGGCTACTGAAAGGATTAAAGCAGGCATGTTGGGCTATTAGGTGTGTCGGGCTATTAACTCTGGTGGTAGCAGACAGAACGTAGTGGGTCATGAATGTCAGACTGGGGAACAGTTGAAGAGAATGCTGCAGTGGTCCAGGTGGAAGATGTAGGTGGAGACAGTGGAATGAATGACAGGACCAAAGTAAGAAATATTAGGAGACAAGACTTGGTGATTGAGTGCACATAAGAGATGATGGAAAAGAAGGTGTAAAGCATTACAGCTCTTTCTGTCCAGGATAGGTGGGTAGAATGGTGGTAACATTTATCCAGATCAAGAATGCGGAAGAAGAGTGGGTTTGAGAAATAGGGAGTGGGGGATGGGGAGGAAGGAAAGATGAGTTCAGTTTTTGACATGTTGAGCTTCAGATATGTGTAAAAGGTATCTGAATGCAGGTGCCCGGAAGGAACTGGAGCTCAGCAGAAAGGTGTGCGTGATTTTGAAATCAGTGACATAAAGCTGCTCATTGAAGGCACAGGCATGAATGAAATTATCCATGGAGACAAAGCAAAGCCTAGGATAAAGTTTCAAGAGCATCAGCATTTAAAGGTGAGATACAAAGTACCCTCAGAAATAGCAGCTAAAGAGGGAGAAGGAGAAAGAAAAACAGACATCACAAAAGTCAAGGGAAGACTACGTGTTGAGGAGGAGGAATTGCCAACTTTATCAAGTGTTGCCAAAGCTTAAGGGTATCTTCCCTTTTCAGAATATGGCAACAGAGTCCTGAAAGTAAACATCTCCTGCTTCCTAAGCACCACAGTTACCAGAGGAGAAGGCAATGGCACCCCACTCCAGCACTCTTGCCTGGAAAATCCCATGGGCGGAGGAGCCTGGTAGGCTGCAGTCCATGGGGTCACTAAGAGTCAGACACGACTGAGCAACTTCACTTTCACTTTTCACTTTCGTGCATTGGAGAAGGAAATGGCAACCCACTCCAGTGTTCTTGCCTGGAGAATCCAAGGGATGGGGGAGCCTGGTGGGCTGCCGTCTATGGGGTCGCACAGAGTCAGACATGACTGAAGTGACTTAGCAGCAGCAGCAGCAGCATAGTTACCAGAAAACACTAGAAGTGTAGTTAGATCTGGGGACATCCCTGGCGGTCCAGTGGTTAAGACTGCTTTCCAGTGCAAAGGGTGTGGGTTTGATCCCTGGTTGGGGAACTAAGATCCCACATGCTTTGGCCAAAAAGCCAAAACAGAAGACAGAAACAATATTGTAAAAAATTCAATAAAGACTTCAAAAACGGTTCACATAAAAACAATCTTAAAAAAAAAAGAAATAGAGTTTGTTGACCAATTTCTACAATTCAAGTAATCACCATGCCAAGGGGCTTTCACACTTTTGTCACCTTCTGTGATGGTGAGCCACAGAAAGAAACACATCTCACACTGCGATACAGTTCATACATATATCTCGTATACTAAATACAACTTTCCTGCATGCCAGGCACTCAGGTGTTTTCTTACTCTAATCCCCTCCACACCATCCTAAACCTTGCAGTGCTAGTTATGTCCCTCGAAATTGATTTCATGGCTCACCAACAGGTCTTGACTAGTGGCTAGAAAAATACTGCCATCGCCTATTTGACCCTTTCTCCTCAAACTTCCTGACTCTGCCAAGGCTGGTGCAGCATCCCATGGTAGATGTTGATGAAGGAGAAATACTCTTGACCAAGTTCTGGATAAAATGCTTTGTAAGTCTGACAAGCTGATAGACATGAATCCCACAATAAATGCTACAGCAATGATGTTTATCCATGCCCAAAAGTCATGTGGGGCTCTAGGTGGTCTCTGACTGCTTTCTGGTAACAGCAGGAAACATGTATCAAGTGCCGTTAAGCATGGATGCATGCTTAGGATTTGAAAGCTTTATCTCATTTAATTGTCATAATGACCCTTGGAGGTGGGTATCATTATATTCATCCCATTTTACAGATGAGGAAATTGAGGCTCGGTGATGTTAATGGAGCTGCTCAAGTTAGTCTGACTAGGAACAGGCATAGCTGGGATTTGAACCGCTTTCTCTGATGCTAAAACTTGTGCTTTTAATGCTATACTGTATTTTCTGCCTTAAATTCCTCACATAGATATAATTTAAACTTTTGCTAAAATTTCATTTTTTACTTGGAAACAAGCTTCACTCAAAAGTAAAAATGTATAATCTATAACCAGCCAGGTCCACAGCCTGGCTGTGAACCCAAGATTGTTTGCCTTCGGAACCGAGTGTGGAGTCTGTTGGTGACATACAGTGCCCTGTATTCCTGCCCACCATTCACAGGCACAGGGGTTGTAAGAACTCCAAAATGGAAAGTTTATTTTCAAATATTCTTTTTTGAAATGCAAATAATCTAAATTTTCTGCTCTCAGAGCAATGATGACTCTCTTTTTTAAAAAATCCTTCTCTGAATCACACAGACACATGAAGAACAGAGCAAGCTCCCTGCTCCACCTATTGGAAGAGGAGGCAAGGGCACGCTCATGAGCCATTTCTCTTGACAGCGATGCCTCTTCCCTAAAATACTGGTTCCTGAGAAACACTGGCAATGAGCATGAGGTTCTAGATAGATAAATGAGGTCACTGTGAATAGCAGCCAAAGTCTTCTACTGCCTTTAATGGTCAGAATATTTTTTTTCAAAGACAAAAATGACATTAAATGGTTTTTTTTTTTTTGTAAATATGGTACATTTTTTAAACTCACACAATCAAAATAGTATAATGGAGAATAAATAAATTACCCTGAAGCCCATTACCCTGAAACATTTGGTACATGTGATTCTGTACATCTCACTGTGCTTATATGTACCCAGAAGAATACATAGACAAAAACTCGATTATGCCATACTTATGATTTTAATAAAAATAGTAAATTTAATTTGATTTGAACTTTAATGAGAAAGAAATTAAACTGAAATAAATCACTGCAGTTCAAAAGTTCTTAATATCTTTTAATAAGATATATGATTAAGAAAATCATATATGAAAGATATTGAGAGTTTAGTTATTCAAATGATAACATTTTCATTTTGGATCACATATAAAACCTTGGTGCTATAAAAGTCAGTACAAATACAGTCTTTCCCCACCTTATGATTTGCTATATTATTAAGTTTAAACATTCAAAGAAAGTTCTGTAACCACATTTCTCATTGCTATTTAGTCTTAGTTCTACATTTAGATGGTTTCAGTGCATGCTACTCATCTTTTTTGCCATAATCTTGTCATTATTAAGGTTCTTTAGGTTCTTTTTTATCTCCTTCAGTTGGAGATCCTATTTAGTTAGTGTTTCCCCTCCCAACCCTCTGCAAGAAAGTCTCAGCGGAGTGATATCCCAAGTTCCATCTGCTTGAAAATACATTTGTTGAACTTGGTGGGAGTCTTAGGTCACAACTATATTTCCCTCAGAAGATGTATCACTGCCATCAGCTGAGTGTTGCAGATAGAAATCATTGCTTTTACTATGATGGTTATAAATCATGTCATTTTTTCAAAGTTCAGTAACTTCACCAGGATGTCTTCCTATTATTTTTATTAAATTTTCCTAGGCAGAGCATGCATTTACAATATGCAATTCCAGACAGTCATTATTACCTGTTCAATTATTGCTATCAGCTATAATAGATTTTTCATCTCCATAAAACATTTTTATTTTCTATCTTCTTCCTAAGTTCTGCCATCTTGCTTTTTAAAAAAAGTTTTTCCTCTTGGAGTCTTAGAATCTTCTCTTTGACTGTTAATCTCTTCTTTGACATTTACCATTAGAGATCACGTTGTTTATGAACTCAGACTACAGACAATTACTTGTCTGAATTTTCTTTCTATTTCCACAAGAAACCTTTCAGGAACTTTTAACTTATGTTCATTTTTTTTTCTTTCTCCCTTTCAGTAATTAGGGATAGGTTGCTGGATTCTCTGGGACAATTACTCTTTGAAGGGAGCAGTTCTTTAAATACTAGGTGAATGGGTATGGGAGTGACAATCTACCCCACATTCGCTCATCATTTTGCATTTTTTCTTGTTTGTCATGAGTTTTGAGGGAGAGGTGAAAAGTGGAAATGTCCATTCATTACTATCTTTAATAAAAACCATGAGTTGTATAGAATTCTGTACTCAGTTTCACTTAAAAATATCCTGTAATTCTAATAAGTTTACATGTTTCAGAGGTGATGGATCTCCTTGTTTGCTCAGCCACAAAATAACATTTTGATCAACTTCTTTTCTCCATTTAAATATTTCCTCTTGCCTAAGCACCCAACATTCTGTTTACATGAAGACATTATTGTCTAATTTAATCAACAAAACATAATAAGATAATTTAACAGGAAATATCTAAAATCTCTCTTTTTCTTCAAACACTCATTTAATGTAATAGATGGTTTGTTAATCTTTGCATAGGGGTCTAAGTGTTGCTTTTATAAATAAAACAAAGGAAAAGAATCAACTTACATGAAATATTGCACAGTATAACTAACTTCCATGCCTTGTAAGCCTTCTGGGGGGTTCCACTGCAGGATATTCTTCATGTTTATGGATATGAAGGTGACATTTGTAGGTTTATGCAGATCACCAGAGACACAGGGAACTGAAAAAGGAGTAGAAGGGAATTGAGGGTTTAGTGGAGAGAAAGGAAGACCGAACCTGTGGTGGCTGGTCTCTAGATATAGCCCCCAAGAAGCAGTGCCTTCTAGGACTCATGCTGTGTGAACTTCCTTCCAGCTCGACCTGACTTCATGACCCTCTTTAACCAACAGAAGTGATTCTGAGGCTGAGCCTTAACAAGGCCTGGGAGCTTTCACTTTTGCTCATTTGAAAGCCCTGAACTGCCATGTAAAAAGTGGGCTACTCCGCTGGACAAACCATGTCGCGAGGCCATATGACAAGGGAGATGTCCAGCTGTCCTAGCGTCCCAGCTGAGCCCAGCTTTCCAGCCAAGGGGCCAGAATGAAGCCACTGTGGACACTGTAGCCCCATTCGCCTCAGACTAAAGCTGCATGAGAGGCTTTGAGAGAGGCCAGCAGAAGAACCATCCAGCTGAGCCCTAGTTAATCATCAGAACTGTGAGAAATAATAAAATGCTTGTTTTAAACCACCTGGCTTTTCTGAAATAAATTACCCCCTGAAATGTGTTGTCAATCATTAATGCTCAATGATTCAACAGAAATTTTGATTAGTGTTTTGTAACTGTTTAAGTGATCCTCTAGAAATGCTATGTGGTGATTTAGTTGCTTGGTTGTGTCTCTTTGTGACCTCATGGACTGTAGCCTGCCAGGCTCCTCTGTCCAAGGGATTTCCCAGGCAAGAATACTGGAGTGTGTTACCGTTTCCTTTTCCAGGGGGAACTTCCTGAACCAAGGATCAAACCCAGGTCTCCTGCATAGCAGGCAGATTCTTTACTGACTGAGCCAGCAGGGAAGCTTAAAATGCTATATCAATTATCAAAATGTTACAAACTCTGTATCCTAAAGGATTAATTTCTAGAAATCCTCTGTAGAGAAATGATTAAAAAATAAATATTTTAATAGTTTAAATAAAAGGAATAATAGGTTAAATAAAGAGAATTAATAATGTGACCACAATATCAAAACATTAAACAATTGTCTCATCATACCATTCTATTTTTTGAAAATAAAACATATTTCATTATAAATGTTGTGAACCTCTTTGCAAGTTTACATTAGGATAAATTGTATGTATTGCCACAATTTTGGTGGCCAGTCTCCAAGATGACCTTCAGTAATCCCCTCCTCCTGGCATTCACAGCCTGCATACTCCCCTCTCACACTGCAGCTGGGTTGGTCTATGTGACCAAAAGAGTATGACAGAAGTGAGAGTACATCACTTCTTATTAGACTATAAAAGATACTGTGGCTGCCACCTTGCTTTCTCTCTTTTGGATTATTTACTCTAGGAAAGGTCAGTTGTCTTTTTGTGAACAGTTCTCCACAGAGGACCTTGTGGCAAGTAACAGGCCTCCGAGATATGCTGAAGAATTGAATGAAGTTTCTTGCCAAAAGGCACATTAGTGAGCTTAGAAGTGGATCCTCCAGTCCCAGTAAAACTTTCAGATGACTGCAGCTTCAGTCATCTATACTCTCATATATACTCTTGACTATACTCTTGTGAAAGACCCTCAGACAGAACCACCAGATAAGCCATTACTGGACTCCTGACCCACAGAAACTGAGAGTTAATATTTGTTGCTTTAAGCTGCTAAGTTTTGAGGTAGCTTGTTACCCAGCACTAGTATCTAATACAACAAAGAGTCTAAAACTTAGAGAAATGAAGAGAAATCAATCACTTAAAAAAAACACACAAGTTAAATGGAGGAAGGAAAAAAATGGCTCCCTTCATATCCAGTGATGTCATAAAGGACTACTGCGGTCAAAATCTTGAAAAATGTTCTATTTAGTAGTTTCATTTCATCTTTATGAAAAAATTTTAAAAACCAATGAGAAGAATGAAAACTTCTTAGACTTTTAATTACAAGTGAGGGTTACAGCAACAATTTTTTGAATTTTTTAAAAAAGATAAATGCTCTGTTAAACACATTATATTGAGTTAGCCTTTAGTTCATTTGGTGTCTTCCACAACATCTTATCATGAACTTTTTAGCCAATCCATTAAATGTACTAATAAGGATTCAGAGCAGTAAACATCTTTAACAGAAATATATTTTAAAATGGATGTTGCTGTTTGGTACATTATTTCTGGGGGAAGAATATCCTTAGCTTTTGTCCTTTAGATTCATTTGTATTGACATTATCTTATAGATTTCCTAGGCAAAAAATATATCAGTTTTGGATATCCTCTAGTCAATAAATCAAAGCATTACCTCAGGGACAGCCCTAAAATAACAACAACAACAAAAAAAAAATCTGAAGACATAGGGATAAACCACTTGAAGATGGAAGATTGGAGTGATACATCTGTAAGTCAAGAAGCCTGGCTACTACCAGAAGCTAGCCAAAGTAAAGAAGGAGCTTCCGTCAGAAGCTTTAGAGGGGTCATGGCACTGCCAGCCCCTTGGTTTCATACCTCTAGCTTTCAGAACTGTGAGAGAATACATTTCTGTTATTTTAAGCCATTCAGTTTATGGTAGTTTGTTATGGCAGCTCCAGGAAACTAATACAGCTGCCACCATGTGGATACATAATGATGAATAAGCAAGTATGTTCCTGCCCTTGTGGAGATCCCAGACTAGTGGGAAGAGAGACACCATTGACAAGTCAAAAATCAAACAAGCACGTGGTGACCCAGCTATGGAAGAGAATAAGGTTGGAGTTGTGGGTCACAGAACCTACTTAGATAGGGGCTTACGAGTCAGCTGAAAGGTAGGAGGGCAGTGTTCCAGGCAGACTCCAGAGGTGGGGAAATGCCAATCCAAAAAGACCATGGTCTTGGAACAGTCAAAATGTCAGTGTGGCTGGAAAAAGTGAAGGCTACTGGCCACATTGTGATTGAAGAAATTCAAAGGGGCTAGATTCCCCCCACCGTCACCCCCATCTTTGTAAACCCTGGGAAGGAAGTTGGGATATAATTGAAATAGAGCAGAAAAGCACTGATGCCTTTTAGGCAGTGGAAGTCAAGAGTCTATTCGTATCTCAAATGGATTACTTCACTATTGAGAGGAGAAAAGACTGAATGAGGGCAAGAATAGACCTGGAGAGACGGGTGAGACCACAACTGCAGCAACCCCAGTGAGGATGGCTGAGCTGGCACCAAGATGCTGGCTGTGGATATAGAAAGTGGGGTGGCACCAGCTGGGAGCTCTATTTTCAATGCCTGTTGTGTAAGCTACATCAACAGATGAGGATTTATTAAGGAATATTTGCCTTTTTTGATGATGCTAAAGAATGATAGAAAATAGAATTAGTACATGTTTCTGAGGGGGAGAAATAGCACATTAAAAAAAAAGCACAATCGATAACTAGTACTACCTTGTGGTGTTTTCATCTTTACAAAGTCGTAGGTACTATTTGTTTCCAGTTTGGAAAAACATAAAGAAAACACTCCTGAATAAATGTTCCAACTGAGATAAGTCATTTCCTTAACCTGCCAGTACTGATAAGATAATTTAATCAACATCCAAGTGAAAATATGTCATACCTACATTGATATCAGGAGTCATGTGCTGATCTGTGAGTTACAAAAGCACTTTTGTTCACATAGATTTATGGCCTGTGAGTACAGATCTGATCTTCTGAGAGTCCTTTTATTTAATATCCCAAATCACAAAGTTTTTGGATTGGCACACATAATTTTATTTCTGCGAGTGCTGTACCACCACAACTTTGGTTTGGTGTCTCCACAGTCTGGTCTGGCCTCTCCTTATGGTATTCAGCCAAATGCACTATGTTCACTGGTCACACCAAATTACCTGCAAACCCCTAACTTGCTTAGCTGTTTTATACCCTTTATAATTTTGGTACTCTCTCCCTAAATATCTTTTGGAACTAGAAGACGCCTTATTTTCCCTTGTGTGCCTCCTCCATTCAACGAATATTGGCCTGTGCTATTTTAGTGACATGATTGTGTTGTGATATTGTGGAAAGTATGCATAGTATACCCTAAAAGGGATTGGGCATTTCTGATGACAGTCACTGGGTAGGAGGCATTTCTTTCAAGAGAAAGTGAAATTCAGGAGACCTCAGAAAGGGACCAGAATTTTGGGCTCCCTTTGAGCTTTCCTGATGGGGGTGTGAATATTGGGCAATGGGAGGGAGACTTGAGGAGGGGTCCCCTTGGATTATGGGTAATTAAGGTGGCTTCTGCAAACTAGAGGTTATCAGTGGGGAGGGAGGAAGGGCAATTCAGGGGAAGAGAATTAAGAAGCACAAACTATTATGTATAAGATAAGCTACAAGGATATACTGTACAACACAGGGAATACAGACTATAAATGGAGTGTGAATGGATCAATGAACAACAGCAACAGAAAAGATGGCTTCTACCCTAACAAAGCTGTGAGAGGTCAGCAAGGAGTAACGAAGTTCCGAGTAATGATGAGTTAGCTCTAGCTTGTAAGTCATGTCATTTAGACTTGTGTTCCCTCTTTGTGTTTATTTTCCTCTCATTATATCTTGGCCTTTGGGAAAGCCTTCTAGCCCAGCTTCATCTATGTTATAGCACCATAAAGAAAAGGTCCTTTGTCTCCTCTTGGGTCCTTTAGTAGAAACAGAATAGATAAATGGCATTTGAAATGGGTAAGTCTTTGACAAGTTCATCAGTGGAGTTTTACAAAGTGTGGCTGCTGCATTAGTTTCAAGAGTTATCTTATAGTTACCTTTCTGTAAGTGTAATGAAATAGAATGACATTTTCCTAATGGCCTCAAAGATAATACTAAGGTCACTGTCTAAATATGTTGCAGTTTTAATCATATGCCTGACAGTAAAAGGTATTTCTATTTCATTACACTGTGGGAAAAATCAATACATAAATTAGTACTCAATGAACACCAGTAAAAAATGGTGAAGTTTTCAGTGTGAACTCATTGAGGGTAACTGGTCTCATGGTTACCCAAACCTCTGTCTTCTGGGGCTGAGACTTTCTGACTTACCCTTTATGGACAATATGTTCATGCACTCCTGAGGAAAACTACCAGACTGTAAGAGGCTGAACAGTCAAATGTGACCGCTTCTGGGGACTTCCCCTTGGGGCCATTCAAATTTTGCAGGCTCATTAACTTGGGAACCTCAGCATTGAGGAAGCCCTGCCCAGCTCTGCCCTGAGAAAGTCTCCAGCCCCATCTGTCTTTCTGCAGCTGAAGCAGTGAAGCAATCACCAGGCTCTGAGCTGTTTGACACAGGGCACCATGTCTTACAAGAGCCTTTGTATTCCCAGTGCCTGGCAAATAGTTTTGAACTGAATGAACCAGGGACTTCTTGGCTCACATACGTCATGAAGACAGAGCAGGACCCTCACATGAGCATCTGAATGAGGGTGATACAGTCTGAACTACCAAACCATTAAAGCTTGAAATAACCCTGGGAAACTTGCACTGTACACAAGGGATACTCAACATATTTTTAATGAAGGAAGAGCAGCTCATGGCAAGTGGTTGCCACATATTATAAACGTCTTTCAAAACAGGAAAATACTTTACTACCTTGTAAGACCAAAAGAAGAGAAAAAAAATCACCTGACTGAGTTTTCTGTTGTGGGAAATGGGGTTAAGAAGAGTTGATGTACAAAAGGGCATCAGAGGGCGATTAATCAATTTCAGGAAGCAAAGCTGTAAATATCTCATCCCAACCTCCACCAAAGGAGAGCTAAGCAGTGTCTCTGCCTTCCAGCAGATGAAGTATTCTTCTAACTTCATCATGCTAAAAGGAAAGGCATATTTTCTTTGGTCATAAGTTTTAAATTATTTCTCCTGAAAAATATTAACTCTTCTTTCCTCCTTCCCCAGCCACTCTAATTATATTTCAAGTGCTCTTAAAAAGTGAATCATCTATTATAAACAGTGCTGACACAATTCACTTTTTAAGAGCGCTTGAAATATAATTGCAGTGGCTGGGGAAGGACGAATGGATAAGAAAGCTGTGGTACATATACACAATGGAGTATTACTCAGCCATTAAAAAGAATACATTTGAATCCGTTCTAATGAGGTGGATGAAACTGGAGCCGATTATACAGAGTGAAGTAAGCCAGAAAGAAAAACACCAATACAGGATACTAACACATATATATGGAATTTAGAAAGATGGTAATGATAACCCTGTATGCAAGACAGCAAAAGAGACACAGATGTATAAAATGGACTTTTGGACTCTGTGGGAGAGGGAGAGGGTGGGATGATTTGGGAGAATGACATTGAAACATGTATACTATCATGTAAGAAACGAATCGCCAGTCTAGGTTTGATACAGGATACAGGATGCTTGGGGCTGGTGCACTGGGATGACCCAGAGAGGTGGTATGGGGTGGGAGGTGGGAGGAGGGTTCAGGACTGGGAACTCATGTACACCATGGTGGATTCATGTCATTGTATGGCAAAACCAATACAGTATTGTAAAGTAAAATAAAAGATAAAAAGAAGTGAATCATCCAACCAACATTTCAAGCGTGATGCAGGAACTATTTACCTGAGAAAATATACTTAACTGTCTTCTATGAAGGAGAGAGTACAGTTTGGAGTTAACATTAGTTCTTCTGAACTTGATTATCTTTCTCTACCAATTCTGCTACTATTTCCCTATTACTGCTTAGCGCATTTGCTGTTCTACTTGAGTACGGCCTCTGCTTTATCTATAATAGGACTGCTCGTTGTTACATGGGGCACAGCCACCTGCTCTATCTCATTGGCTTCTAATAATTGTTTATGTGAGTAGGTCGGAGAGAAGTCATGAAAACAAGAGTTCTAGAGCCACACTGACACCTGCTCCCTGCTCTCTGCTTACCTAAGCTATGTGCCCTGAAGTAAGTTACTTAGCCTCTGCACTCAATTTCCTCATTTGTAAAATGAAACAATATTATTATCTGCCTCATAGGCTTGTTTAATTGAGTAAGGTTCCTAAAATAGTGCCTGGTACAAAGAAAGAACTCAGTAATTATTAGCTCAGCCTTGTCCTTCATGGGCTTCCCTGGTGGCGCCATGGTAAAGAACCCACCTGCCAATGCAGGAGACACAGGTTCTATCCCTGAGTCAGGAAGATCCATGGAAGGAGGAAATGGCAATCCACTCCAGTATTCTTGCCTGGAGAATTCCATGGACAGAGGAGCCTGGTGGGCTACAGTCCATGGGGTCGCAAAGAGCTGGACACGACTTAGTGACTAAACAACAACAACGTTGTCCTCCATGGTTACTATTCCCGTTTCACAGCTGAATAAAGGCCCAGAGAGGCTGACCAACTTGCCTGTGGTTATTCAACCATTCGGAGGGTGCTTGAGTCCAAGTGTTCTTAGGACAACAGAGATCTCTCTGCTAGGATACTCACTTGCTGCCTTTAGGGAATGCTCCAAAGAACAGTGTTGTGGAAAGAAGAGATTGCACAACCATTACAAAGTTTCCATGTTACTGAAGGAAAATTCTTCAAGAGATGGGAATACCAGACCACCTGACCTGCCTCTTGAGAATTCTGTATGCAGGTCAGGAAGCAACAGCTAGAAATGGACATGGAACAACAGACTGGTTCCAAATAGGAAAAGGAGTACGTCAAGGCTGTATATTGTCACCCTGCTTGTTTAACTTCTATGCAGAGTACATCATGAGAAACGCTGGACTGGAAGAATCACAAGCTGGAATCAAGATTGCCGGGAGAAATATCAATAACCTCAGATATGCAGATGACACCACCCTTATGGCAAGTGAAGAGGAACTCAAAAGCCTCTTGATGAAAGTGGAAGAGGAGAGTGAAAAAGTTGGCTTAAAGCTCAACATTCAGAAAATGAAGATCATGGCATCTGGTCCCATCACTTCATAGAAAGTAGATGAGGAAACAGTGGAAACAGTGTCAGACTTTATTTTGGGGGGCTCCAAAATCACTGTAGATGGTGACTGCAACCATGAAATTAAAAGACACTTACTCCTTGGAAGTTAAGTTATGACCAACCTAGATAGCATATTCAAAAGCAGAGACATTACTTTGCTGACTAAGGTCCGTCTAGTCAAGGCTATGGTTTTTCCTGTGGTCATGTATGGATGTGAGAGTTGGACTGTGAAGAAGGCTGAGCGCCGAAGAATTGATGCTTTTGAACTGTGGTGTTGGAGAAGACTCTTGAGAGTCCCTTGGACTGCAAGGAGATCCAACCAGTCCATCCTGAAGGAGATCAAACCTGGGATTTCTTTGGAAGGAACGATGCTAAAGCTGAAGCTCCAGTACTTTGGCCACCTCATGCAAAGAGTTGACTCACTGGAAAAGACTTTGATGCTGGGAGGGACTAGGGGCAGGAGGAGAAGGGGACAACAGAGGATGAGATGGCTGGATGGCATCACTGACTCAATGGATGTGAATCTGAGTGAACTCCAGGAGTTGGTGATGGACAGGGAGGCCTGGATTGCTGCAATTCATGGGGTCGCAAAGAGTCGGACATGACTGAGCAACTGAACTGAACTGAACTGAAAATTGCTTCTAAGGAGATATATAAGAAATTCAATGAGGAAAACCTGAGTATTTCTGCTTCCCTGAATCTTTTTCTCATGGAAGTATACTTAGTCATATCATTCATTCAACCTCATTACCAGGCACCTACTAGAAATAGAAACTACCAGTTACTAAGGTGCACTGGAAGACAGAAACACACAGAAGGCCCTGCTCTTACAGAGCAAGTATTTTCTGCATCTGGACATAATCCATCAATACACGCTTTCCCTGCCAAGTATGTGAATGTTTATATGGATGAGTGATACATAAGTCATACATGAAAAACATGTTATTTCTTTACAGCCACACCTCAATAAGTAAATCTATGTGCTTAAACATGTTCTGGAATATTGCTGTTGGTACATGAGAGTAAATAGGACTTTAAGATTGAGACTACTTCTAAAAATAATATATTGGCGTTTATCCATCAAAAAGAGTGCACATCTTCCAAGCAGTTTCCTTGGGACAGTTTATAATTATTCCTGGCATTGCTCAGCTCTGGCATTTGGAACACAGATCTTTTTACCTACAACTGTCTTCAGAGGGAGGTTATAAATATGCAAAAATTCCATCTCATTTAAAAAAAAATAGGCACACCTTGTTTTTGCCCAACATAGCATTTCTTAGCTTGGTTATACAAGTTGCTTGGAAGTGGCTCTGAAAGATTTTGAAAATTAAACCACACCTTCAAGATGAGGTTTGCCACTTAATGGGTTATTCTGACCAACGTGTGCAGGTTCCATCCAGAACTCTGAAAAAAGGAGTTTAGGAAAAATACTGTCAGATTTTTGTGCATAGCTTCCTAAAATGCCTGTTTTGAAGATGGCATTATCAATTTGCATATGTTGGTCCCATTGTTAGAGAATCAGTCCCACTGGCTTATGTCATTTCTTGTGTGAATGCTTTCCCTTCCCTTTCAGAAACTGGCTTTTTGAGGGCAAGGGTTTGATTTTCTCCACATTTTGTGATTGCCAAAGTGTCTATCCAAAGTGACTATCACAGTAACTGTGGGAAAGAATATTCACATGTGTGTTGTAGTCTCTACAACTTAATAACTTGCCTCAGAAAGGAAAAGACAGAAGAAAGAACAGAGACAGACTTCCCTAGTGGAACAGTGGATAAGAATCCATCTGCCAATGCAGGGGATATGGGTTCAATCCCTGGTCCAGGAAGATTCCACATAAGGCAGAGCAACTAAGCTGCCCAACGTAACTACTGAGCCTGAGTGCTGCAACTCCTGAAGCCTGTATGCCTAGAGCCTCCGCTCCCCAGTAAGAGAAGCCACCGCAGTGAGAGGCCTACTCACCACAACAAAGAGTAGTCCCCACTCTTTGCAACTAGAGAAAGCCCGCATGAAACAACAGAGACCCAGCGCAAGCAAAAAATTAAAAATAAATACATGACAAGAAAGAACAGAGAGAAACCATTTGGAGCCACTAAGGTATTGGAAAGAACAACTATTGGGAGCTCCAAGTTCAATCAACAGATTTTTATTAAATATCAACATATATCATCCACTTTATCTTTCACATCATTTCCAAATCCAGTAGTTCTTTTTATCCTCACATAGGTAATACAGATTTTCCACTGATATCCCTATCACTTCACATATTCAGAGAGAAAATGAACAAGATAAAAATGTGAGAAGACAGAGAAAAATAGAAAAAAGTAAGAAAAACAAACAAACAAAAATAAGCCTTAAAAATAATTACTTAGTGGAGATTTGGAAGTAATTAATAGTATTTACTTCTGCTCATTGTTGATTGGGATTTTGAGGCAAATGAGGTTGAGAGTGTGATCTCAAGGTGTCTAATCAAATAAGATGAAGACAGAAGTGTATAGCAGCCATTATAAATACAGTCAGAAAGATGCATTCTTTTTCAGTGGGCTAACTCTTCTCTGTAATGACAAGTCAATGCTTTGATGTTTTTGACAGTGACCTGGACTCGATTTACACCTCTTCAGGTTGGATTATGCCTTGATGAAGTTGTGTAACTAAATGTAACACAATGGACAGGGGGTCCATGTGCAACACAGGTCCCTCTGAAGATCACCTCTTAGGGGTAGTTATCCTGCCACAAAGATGTTAAAAAAAACACTGGTCAGGATAAGGTACTGGCAACACTGGACTTTCTCCAGGATCAGTGCAGAGAATGGATCATTGCAGACATTCCCTGGCTCTTGCTATTAAAGATAACAGAGCCTTCAAAGGACTGTGTTGATTCAGGAAGTAGGAAATAGCACCTAGGATACCAGCCTTCTTAGAAAATGAGTGCCTTTTGATAACTGTTTGCAGATGGACTCAGCACTGAGTAGAGCCGCAGTCCACAATGACCTGGTGAGGCTGTCAAGGACCTTGAGGTCAGGCTGTCCGTAAGCTGCAAAGCTCCTTACTCTATCCATTTGGCAATACCACCCTCAAAAAAAAAAAAAAAAAATCCCTCCTTTTCGTAGGATTTTGCTATTTGTTGTTGGGTTTTGTTTGTTGATTAGTAGCTTTATAAGAAAGAAATATAAGTGTGGAAAAGGAATATTAACTACGTGGTCATTTACAGATAGAATATGCTCAGAGCAGGATTTAACTTTATTTTCTTGCTAGTATTTTAAATGAAAAATACGAGTATATTGGCAATTTTCATAAGTTTCAGTTTCCCTTTTCATAGAAAGCTCTGCTTGACTCCTAAATTAGAGCAGTTCCCTTATTCTGTGCTTCTAAAGAAGCTTTGTTTCTTCAGTTTTGGCATTTATACTGTAATCATCTGAGATTAAAAGCTCTTCAAAGAAAACCTTCTTGCTTTCTTGCTCAATTCAATACTTAGAACAGTTCCTGAAATGTATGAATGAATGACTCTGAGTAAGTGCATGAATAAATGAAAAGTACTCAAAAGAAGGTTATTTAAAAATCACATTGCATCAAGTTATATTTTAACTTATGAAAACTCAAAATGAATGTGTGGGGGTAAGAAGCTGATTCTTTTTCATTACATCTGATCAGCTCAAATACCTCATTCCCCTAAGTTATTTACTCCCAAGGTACATATGCTGTTCTATTTTGTACTAAACCAACCATTAGCCAACTTAAAAAATAACAACATAAAGCATTTAGTAGATAATTTAGAGAACCTTTTAAACATATACGTTTTAATGTAAAATGGAAGAGGGAGGCTGACTTGGAATCATATGAGTAGCCTTAAGCATGAAAATGGTCCATGTTGGAGCAAGATTTTGCAGGAAAGTGCCCCCACAGAGAAATGGAGGCAGGAGGTAGGGGTTGGAAGAGAGTGAACCCCTCTGCTGAAGAAATTTTAACTCAATCATCTTAATACACATCCACTGACATTTCTCTTTTTTAAAAATTAAGATATAATTGACATAAACATATTAGTTTCAGTCATATATCATTATGATTCCGTGTTTGCATATATTACAAAACGGTGGCTCTCTCTTATGTTCATGCTACAAAAAGCATAAGAGAAGACTCATCTATGCCCTTTACATTCTCAAGGGAGGCTTTCAGGTGTGAGACCTCTGCAAAAGTTTCCCTTTGGCAGTGGACATAGATTAATAAATATGTTGAGGAGAACTACATAGGATTGAAAAAGCAGCTTTTCTTCACTTCAGGAGCCAAGCTCATGGGTCCTGCTCACTAACCTCCAAGTCTTTGAGGGTATGGTGTGTACCTGCTCAGTTGCTCAGTCATGTCCAACTCTTTGCAAACCCCATGGACTGTAGCCTGCCAGGCTACTCTGCCCATGGAATTTTCCAGGCATGAATACTGGAGTGGGTTGGCATTTCCTCCTCCAGGGGATCTTCCTCACCCAGAGATTGAACCCGGGTCTCCTGCATTGCAGGCGAATTCTTTACCACTGAGCCACCTGGGAAGCCCCTTGAGGGTATGGTTGGTGTTATAAATGTATGTTGAAAGGAGTATGTTGCAATCCCAACCTCCAGTACCTCATTAGGGTGGGCTTCAATCCAACATGACTGGTATCCTTATAAAAATGGAAAATTTGGATGCAAAGAGAGACATGCACAGAGGGAAGATTATGTGAAGAGACAAAAGGAGCACTGTGGGAAGGCAGAGGACTGGAGTGGTGGTCAACAGCTAAGGAGTGCCAAGGATTGCCAGCAACCACCAGATGCTAGGAGACAGGCGTGGAACCGACGCTCTTCTACCGTTTTCAGTTCTAGCTTCCAGAGCTGTGAGATAGTGAATTTATACTGATCTAAGCCACCCAGTCTGAGGTATTGTGTTATGGCAGCCCTAGAAAAGTAATATAGTCGGCGTCTGTTGCTCACATCTGTCCTCAAAAATGAACATAATGTTTATTTATGAGAACAATGAATGCTTTAAGGGCTGCCAAGTTACCTGAAAGTTCAGAGGAAGGGATTGATGTAGGAGAAAAAAAAAATCTGCAACATTGAAAAGGAGGAAATTTAAATGGGGGAAGGAATGTAAATAGAAGCTTTAACTAAGAGGATACACTTGCCAAAATATCTCATACTACCAAAATACAAGTGTAATTGTATAAAATGGAAATTTCAGGAGGCTGGATAAAAGGCATACATGCTCAGACTCAAGAAGTATAAGGAAAACTTCCTGACAAACCTGTAGAAGAGAGGTATGCCATTCTCTGTGCCTGGAGGTAGAGCTGGCATTTGATGAAGCCACACATAAAGTGATTGGAAAAGTTGAGTGGAAGTCATTTTGGCATCTCCACATGCAATGCAGTGAGCACTGCATTGAAAAATAGAACTGATTTTGAATAGATAATATTTGTAATCAGTAAAAATTTCCTTTCCAGAAAAGTCTCATTAATTGCATTCCATCATCAAGTCCATCATCACAGATTTCACCAGCTCTAGCCAAAACATTATGCCATATTTCCATTCTCTATAATCTAAGAAGTGAAGAGAAAGAAAACTGCCTCTGCAAAATGAAATTATGTTTGTATGAAATTCTGAGTTTAAATGAGGGGTCAAGGTCTGTGTCTCATAGGAGAAGACAATGAAGATAAAAAGGGAGGGTAACTTTTAGGCATTAGAGACCTGTGTTCACCAAGAACCTGATGCTAAATCACTTAAGGACCAACATGCCAGGGGTAGTATTGAAAATGTGGCAGATGAGCCATCTCATCACGATCAACCTGAGAGCTTATGGACAATCCGGAACACACACCTACAGAAAAGACCAGAAGAGAGAGGGACTTGGCATGATGTAACTGGGGAGGTGGTTAGCTGAGATGAAAGAAGACAGAGGGAATGTGATGGTTGCAGTCAATAAGCTGAGCAGCTTGTTCTGTACAACTTGATCCACTCAGAGTGAGGACCAACTCTGAGAGAGACAATGGGAAAAGAGGAAAGAGACCACAATCTCAGCTCATTACACAGAAGAACATCCCAGTAGCTGGAAGTCTGCAACGACAGGACATAGTGACTTGGGTGTCAGGCAGTGAGTTTCCTACGATGGGAGGTGCTTCAACAGCAGAGAGGTAATGCCTTGGAAGTTATGCTGCAGAAGAGATTCACAAGAGAAGCAGTTGGATGGGATTTTAAGGTCTTTTCAAGCCTAGTTTTCTGTATCAAAAAGAATTCTGAAAATAAAGCAGAAGAAATATTTAATTTTAATATCGCCAGTCAGCTTTTTTTTTTTTTTTAAAGAGGGCCTAGAAACAACATTCTAGTAGCAATGAGCACACCTGCCAACGAGATTTTGGTTTCTAGATCTTATTCTCCGGGAGAAGGAACTAGAGCTCCTTAGGGAAGTGGCTGATTCAGCCTTTCATGCCTGCGTGCTAAGTCACTTCAGTCGTGTCTGACTCTGTGTGACGCTAGGGAAGGTAGCCCACCAGGCTTCTCTGTCCATGGGCTTCTCCAGGCAAGAATACTGGAGTGGATTGCTATGCCCTCCATCAGGAGAATCTTCCCGACCCAGGGACCAAACCAGTGTCTCTTATGTCTTCTGCACTGGCAGGTGGGTTCTTTACCACTAGCACCACGTGGGAAGCCCATTCAGACCCGGGGAAGGGAAAATACAGGATGAATTTGAAATATTCTGTGATGCTACAAAGTAATGAAATGCTCAGGAAAGAACGGGGCCTGTTGAAAGCATGCAGGAACCAAACTAAAAGAGCTTTTGATGGCCAAAGCTGGAAAAATTTGAGCAATAAAATTAATACTAAATAATAATAGTATTTGATTATAACTCAATAAAGTAAACCTTTATGAATCCATATTAATATATGTAAGAAACTAAATAAAGAAATACATGAAGTAGAAGCAAAGGCTCTTCCCTGCATTAGAATTCCAACTCAATAAATTGAGAAGGAAAGAGTGAAATTTAAAAATCACCATTACGCATAACAGTTATTGCATCCAGTATCCACTGACGAATATTAAAATTAGTGGGTGTAAATTTGAGGAGAAACAAGATACTTGCTCCATCTCAGAATATCTTCCCACTAGATATTTATTAATCAGAAAGTGAAAATAGGAACTCTACAGTAAAAAACCCTACAGACACCACCTAAACCAAATAATTAAGGTTAACATCATCAGGAAGAAGACGTATTGATATCATAAACCCTTTGATAGGATGGGCTGGTAAAGATAATGTCATTTCTGTGGTATTATTGCCCAAAAGGAATAATCTCACTCTAATTCAGTTCAGTTCAGTTCAGTCGCTCAGTCGTGTCCGACTCTTTGCAACCCCATGAATTGCAGCACGCCAGGCCTCCCTGTCCATCACCAACTCCTGGAGTTCACTCAGACTCACGGCCATCGAGTCAGTGATGCCATCCAGCCATCTCATCCTCTGTCGTCCCCTTCTCCTCCTGCCCCCAATCTCTCCCAGCATCAGAGTCTTTTCCAATGAGTCAACTCTTTGCATGAGGTGGCCAAAGTACTGGAGCTTCAGCTTTAGCATCATTCCTTCCAAAGAAATCCCAGGGTTGATCTCCTTCAGAATGGACTGGCTGGATCTCCTTGCAGTCCAAGGGACTTGCAAGAGTCTTCTCCAACACCACAGTTCAAAAGCATCAATTCTTCGGCACTCAGCCTTCTTCACAGTCCAACTCTCACATCCATACATGACCACAGGAAAAACCATAGCCTTGACTAGACGGACCTTAGTTGGCAAAGTAATGTCTCTGCTTTTGAACATACTATCTAGGTTGGTCGTGACTTTTCTTCCAAGGAGTAAGCGCCTTTTAATTTTATGGCTGCAGTCACCATCTGCAGTGATTTTGGAGCCCCCCAAAATAAAGTCTGACACTGTTTCTACTGTTTCCCCATCTATTTCCCATGAAGTGATGGGACCAGATGCCATGATGTTTGTTTTCTGAATGTTGAGCTTTAAACCAACTTTTTCACTCTCCTCTTTCACTTTCATCAAGAGGCTTTTTAGTTCCTCTTCACTTTCTGCCGTAAGGGTGGTGTCATGTACATATCTGAGGTTATTGATATTTCTCCCGGCAATCTTGATTCCAGCTTGTGTTTCTTCCAGTCCAGTGTTTCTCATGATGTACTCTGCATAGAAGTTAAATAAGCAGGGTGACAACATACAGCCTTGACGTACTCCTTTTCCTATTTGGAACCAGTCTGTTGTTCCATGTCCAGTTCTAACTGTTGCCTCCTGACCTGCATACAGATTTCTCAAGAGGCAGGTCAGGGGATCTGGTATTCCCATCTCTTTCAGAATTTTCCACAGTTTATTGTGATCCACACAGTCAAAGGCTTTGGCATAGTCAATAAAGCAGAAATAGATGTTTTTCTGGAACTCTCTTGCTTTTTCCATGATCCAGCATCTCAAATGAACCCATACTGAGGGACAAGTCTGAGGGAAAGGTGACAGGACTCCTAAAGTGTCAAGGACATGAAAGCAAACAGAGGTGGAGGAACTGTCACAGTTTGGAGGAGAGGAAGGAGACACAGCAACTAAATAATAGGGATCCTGGAACACAAAAGCAGCGCTATCTGGAAAAAAAGGGTGAAACTGAAACAAAGTCTGTAGTTTAGTGAATAGTGTTACATTGTTGTTGTTTAGTTGCTAAATTGTTTCTAACTCTTTGGGATGCTATGACCTGTAGCCCATAAGGCTCCCTCTGTTCATGGGATTTCCTAGACAAGAATACTGGAGTGGGTTGCCATTTCCTTCAACAGGGGATCTTCCTAGCCCAGGGATCGAACCCAAGTCTCTTGCATTGGCAGGCGGATTCTCTACCACTGAGCCACCTCGGAAGCCTGAACAGTGTTATATCAATGTTAATTTCACGGTTTTGAACACTGTATGGTTATATAAGATCTTAAAATTAAGAAAAACAGGGTGAGGGGGTTAATGAGAGCTCAACTATTTCTAGAGCTTTTCTGTAAGTCTCATATTAGCTCAAAATTAAAAGCTAAAAAGAAGAAAGCAATGAAAAAAATTTAATTAGTTCACTGGAATCATTTGTGTGTGTGAAAAATATCTTAAAATAACTTCTCCATGAAATAAAATACCTGATACTGCTGTGTTTATATCAAAGAAGAAACACTTCAACAAATACCCTTGCTGTGTTAAATATAGCATATTTGTTCTAACAAGCAGAGATACTTTAATATTTAGACCATATTCGAAAGCTCCAAACCTAGAGCTGGCTCCTTTGTTCAGAGACACAATAAACTCTATTTTTTTCCCCCTCTTTGGGGATTTTGGGAAGCCTTCTTGAAGGAAGCACACCGGAGGTGAGATGTCAAGTCTGAACAGGAGTTAGCCAGAGACAGAGTAGGCTGGAACATTCCAGCACAAGGAACTGCAAGTATGAAGTCCCTGTGACGCAAAACAGTTTGGTTTGCTCTAGGAACTGGAAAAATTCCACAATAGTAGGAATTAAGTGGTGTGAGTGAGGCTGAAGAGACTGCCAGGAGGGGGTCACATAAGACCACACAGGAGAATTTAGAATGATTCTATCAGCAGTGGAAGTTTCTGAAGGATTTGAGGAGAGGAGATACCTGACTTTGGCAAGTCATCTCCTCCCACTCTTTGTTACTGGCTTTAAATGCTCATTAATATTATGCTGACCAGGATTCTTTATCTGCAGTGACGAATAAGACATGGGATTAGGCCAACAGAACCAGACTGCCAAACCTAATGATGAACTTCCTAGTGAAACTTCTGTCCCTGGAGAGTTGATAGAGTCAAGTTTGCGTCCCTCCTGCCTTGTGGGTATGGTACAGATATTCCGAATTCCTTTAAAAGTTTACCTGAAATGAGATACCAAGAACTTTCCTAAAATGCTGATGCCACATTGAAATTTTTTTTCTTTCTCTTTGGAGGTTTGGTATTGTAGTACAGCCCGATCCAATCTCAGAGTTGCATGACTTCAAATTTTTGTGCCAAAATTTTTGAAATATTAAAGCATTTACTACTGGAATGTGGCAATGTCATATAATTCTTAGAAAGTTCACAGGGCTCAACAGATATGGTGCTGGAACCAACAAGACAGGATAGCTCTCTATCCACATAAACACATGTACCTTCTCACCTGATTCTCCCATCAGCTCTCAGTGTGCCTGGAGGCCCAGAAGAAGACAGAAATGTTTTAAGATGAGCCAAGAAAGTACCTGGGTCAGGAGAGAGTTTCTTTGTTTTTTCCCCTAATTTTGCTTCGAAGCCAAGAATATTATTACTTTCTAATGTCAGCCTCCCAATCCAATCAAGGAGCAAGCTTTATTTCTTTGATTAGAAATAGAAACAACTAAATTCCTGTCAGTTAGCTGAAGCTCAGTATCTGGCTAAGTCAGGAGCAGTCTCTTCCCATTCAGCTTACCTAGGAATATTTATCACAAGAGAAAAGAATGACCATTTCTGGTAACTTCAGGATTTAGAAGAGAAAGAGAAGCTTTTTTGTGCATAATGTCTGTTGTCCAAAAATCTCTCCAAGATCTATATGCACACTTTTCTTACCTTTGTAATTATATTGAACTTTTGCAACTTGTTCTTTGATTACTAAGGACACCACAGTTTCATGGACAACTTCCTGCATTCATAGTCATTATTCAGTTCTGGGTTAAAAACATAGAGGCCTGGACCAAATCTGCACAAAACACAGCATTTCAAGCTCTGTTGCTTGAAATTTTTTAAAAAGAGAGGATCCTAGGTACCTTGCTTTAAAAACATTCTTTTTCTCGTACACCAGAAATGCAGAAGGAAAACAGAAATCAGTTAATGAATCATTCCGATTTACTGGCTTGCAGCTGGTAGAGTTAAAGCTTAAAAACAAACCCAAAAAAACCTGTATCACAGATCAGTTCAAAGTTTTGTTACCTCCGAAAAATCAAAGGGCACTTAGATGTACGTGGTCAAAACTGCAAAGTGGGGGAAAAAATGACTTGCCCAGGAAAGGGATCTTACTTTAGAAACGTTGCCCCTTTCTAGCTCCCGTCCCCTGCGAGCCCAACTCTTCCCCGTTTGGATTTTTAAGGCTCAGGCATCGCCTCCTTCCCTGGGATGCTCCCTGTAGAAGGGCAGCTGGTCCGTGGGGCCGCGGCGGGGGTGGCGACAGCCTGCGGCGGGGGGGAGGTGGGGTAGAGAGGTGGTGGCAAGTGCAATGTGCAAGGGCACTCTCGCCGACCGCAAGTTACCACCTGCGGGTCCACTCGGAGCGACTACCGTCAACCTGCCTCCACCGTCAGCCGCCACCCTCGCAACAAGTGTGAGTAAGTTCTCAGCGCGCGCGAGGCAGCGGCGTTTCTTCCCCGGGCTCCCTGGCTCCCCGCGCGGACCGGCGCTCCTCCTGCTCCGTGCGCCTGAAAGCAAAATCCGAGGCGGGCTGGACGAAATCAGTCGGAGCTGGCCGGTCGGCCGGCCCCGGGTGCGATACTCCTACCTGCCCATCCCGTCGGCGCGGCCACCAGCAGCAGGAACAGCAGGGCCAGGAGGCCGGGTGCCGGGGCTCCTCTGGCCGCCACCCTCGCTGAGGGTCCGGGGGCGCACATGGGCGCCGGGGCTGGCTCACATCTTTGCAGGTAGCCGTCAGCGTGGGACGCCCCCTCGGGCCGCGGGCGCTGGGAGCGCCGTCTCCCCTCCGCACCCTGGGCCTGGGCTCAGGCTGCGCGCAGCGCTCCAATCGGCTGGGTGCCCGGGGAGGCGGAGCTGCGGCGGAGCCCCACCCGCGTCCCGCCGGAGCCGGGGCTGGGTGCCAGCGCCAGGGGGAGTGTCCGACTTCTCCTCCAAGCCCGACGGGCTCGCCGCTCCGAGAATCCGTGACTTTCCGCCTCCCCAAATAATAGGTCACTTGTTACTGTTTCGTCTCTAAGTCGTGTCGTTCTCTTTTGCAACTCCATGGACTGTAGCCCACCAGGCTCCTCTGTCCGTGGAATTTTCCAGTCAAGAATACTGGCGGGGTTGCGATTTCCTTCTCCACGGGATCTTCCCCACCGAGGGATGGAACCCACCTCTCGCCCTGCAGGCAGGTTCGTTACCGCTGTGCCACTGGGAAAGTCCAAGGAGGTCACTACAGCAGGGAAAAATTCCCTCCCTATTGTTTAAACAGTTCCTCGTATCGAATTCTTTCTGTTAAAGTAAACAGTGTGTTTTCTGTTTTCCTGACTGGACTCACTGATTTGGTAAGAGTTTAGGAAGGACAACATTTTTAAAAGGGCTTTATGTTATCAGTGGGCTTCCCAGGTAGCATTAGTGATAAAAGAACCCACCTGCCAATGCAGGAAACTAGAAACGCGGGTTTGATCCCTGGGTCAGAAGGTCCCCTGGAAGGAGGCATGGCAACCCACTCCAGTATTCTTGCCTAGAGATCCCCATGGACAGAGGAGCCTGGTGGGCTACAGTCGGTTTCAAAAGAGACCCACATGACTTAAGGACTAAACACGTAACGCACAGTGCTGCTGCTGCTAAGTCGCTTCAGTCGTGTCCGACTCGGTGCGACCCCATAGACGGCAGCCCACCAGGCTCCGCCGTCCCTGGGATTCTCCAGGCAAGAACACTGGAGTGGGTTGCCATTTCCTTCACCAGTGCAAGAAAGTGGAAAGTGAAAGTGAAGTCGCTCAGTCGTGCCCGCCTCTTCGCTACCCCATGGACTGCAGCCCACCAGGCTCCTCCGTCCATAGGATTCTCCAGGCAAGAGTACTGGAGTGGAGTGCACACAATACCACTTCTCAAAACAAAAACTGAAGAGTTGGAGGAAGATTTGATGAGACAAGATTCCATAGGATTTTAAAGGGCTTCCCTTGTGGCTCAGCTGGTAAAGAATCTGCCGGCAGTGCGGGAGACCTGGGTTCGATCCCTGGGTTGGGAAAATACCCTGAAGAAGGGAAAGGCTGCCCACTCCAGTATTCTGGCCTGGAGAATTCCATGGACTGTATATAGAGTCAGACACAAGTGAATGACTTTCACTTCTTTCACTAAAGCAGTTAAGTCCCTTTCTGGATTTTAAATACAACACATGTACACCCGTGGTGGATTCATGTCAATGTATGGCAAAACCAATACAGAATTGTAAAGTAAAATAAAAAATAAATTAATTAATTAATTAAAAAAACACACACACACATTCTAAAGGGTCACTCAGCCATAGCAAAGAATGAAATATTGCCATTTGCAACAACATGGATGAGCTTAGAGAATATTTACTAAGTAAGTGAGACAAAGACAAATATGTGCTATCACTTATATGTAGAGTTAAAATATAATACAAATGAATATATATACAAAACAGAAACAGACTTACAGACATAAAAACTAACATGGTTACCAAAGGGGAAAGGGAATGAGGGATGGATAAATGAGAATGAGATTGACAAATACAAACTACTGTACATAAAACAGATAAACAGCAAAGACTTATTGTAGAGCACAGGGAACTATATTCAATATCTTGTAGTAACCTATATGGAAAATAATCTAAAACTATGTGTACATATAACTGAGCCATTTTTTTCTCTATCTGAAATTAACACAATATTGTAAATCAACTATATTTCCATTAAAAATTAGTCTTGCACCAACATTATTACTTTAATTCTGGTGGGTTAAACATGATGTATATTTGCCACAGAAGTATTTTGAGTTGATCGTTTTTGGTATCTAAACCTTAAGACTCGTGTGTGTTTTGGTTCCAATGTGAATTGTTCATGTCCCTAAAAGGGCTGAGGCAAATATACATAACCTTCCCTCCCTGTCTCGCAACCCCTCCCTTTTTAAAAAAATTGATATATAGCTGATTTACAATGTTGTGTTAATTTCTGCTGTCAGCAAAGTGATTCAGTTATACATATATATTGTTTTTCATATTCTTTCCCGTTATGGTTTATCACAGAATATAGAGTATAGTTCCCTGTGATCTATAGTCCCCTAACACTTCTTAACTTGAGCAGGAACAGTTTATTGTTTCCTCCTTCTAGGAAGCAGGAATGGGGAACGTACCTGAGACCTGTAGTCCTTTCCACTCATAAGTGGGTGCCCCTTGTTTGGGAGCCAACCATCTCTGTGCCCTTGCCTTCCTCCCTCTCTCCCTTCCTCCTCAGCTTCTCCCGTGCACTGATCAGACAGTAAGCCAGAATTTGATGGTCTCATACCTGTGAACACACTCACATTTCTGTCCTCAGGTTGCCTATGGCTTTTGCAGGATGAGTGTGACCTGAGAAACTGCTAGGCCTTCAGTTGTTGCCCATGCATTAAAGAGGACAGACATGACTTTTGCTTTTAGCTGTGACCTGGAATTCACCTTAGGGCGTTTCCTTAGTACCTTTAAATTCTACCATCTTCTCACTATTGTGAACTTCAGTAACAGTCTGAGTCCCTCCCAGTCTAAGCCTCTCAGGTTGAAATAAATTCTAGTATATCCTTCCACAGATTTTTGAAATGACTCAACACATTCAGATCAACATTTTTCTTCTCCTCAAACATTACAATTCTTTTTGCCATGACTTATCACACTGAGATCTTAGTTCTGTGAAACCTGATGTATGAGTTTCGGGGCTTTCTGTTCAGAAAGGTCATAAACCAATCCTTCCCATCCCAGCCCAGACATTAATACCACAAACAGGTAGTATAAATTTTCCCTATTCCCGTTTAACTCCTAAACAGTTTCCAGGGATAATATCATCATCATCACCTGAAGTTACTGTGTTCTTATTGTCAGCCAGGTACCAACTAAAATTTCTATATTTGCTGCTTTCTTTAGTCCTTAAAACAATTCTATGAGTCAGTTATGTTATCCCAAGTTACAAAAGGAGCAAACAGGCTTGTACAGATGGTTTACTTAAAGAGACAGGACAAGGATCTGAATCCTGGTTAATGCAATTCCAAAGGCTGTATTTTAATGACTTCCTTGTATGCCTCTTATATTAATACGTAACAAAATGAATCACATACATATGAGGGGTGAACTGTGAAATAATGCACATAGTAAGACGTATTCTTATTAATTTTTGAAAATGCATCGTGAGTTGATTTCCTTAGCATAAACTACCCTGTGAGTGGGAAGAGATGCCATTCCTGGACACCCAAGCATGAACAGGGCAGGATCAGGATGTAATAAGGTTACTGCTCCAGGAGTACACCTGAATATTAGGGGGACAGGTGGCAATTAGAACATGAGGGGTGACAAGATAAAGTTCTCTGAAAAGGGTTGGGAGTGGTGGCAGAAAAGGAGAGTTCTGGGGAAATAATAAGCATCCAGTATTTAGAGGATTTCTACAGTCCTTTTAGGCTACTCTGCCATGCTCTCTTCATTGAATGAACTACTCTGTGGCAATATGGGGCCACTAGTAATTTTTGATATGCTGTTTGCTTAAATCCAAGTTATATCTAATATTTCAAATCCTATGGAATCTTATCAAATCTTCCCTCAACTCTTCAGTTTTTATTTTGGGAAGTGGTATTGTGTCCTGTGTGTTCATTCGCTAAGTCATGTCTGACTCTTGTAACCCCATAGACTGTAGCCTTCCAGGCCTCTCTGTCCATGGGATTCTCCAGGCAAGAATACTGAAGTGGGTTGCCATTTCCACCTCCAGGGGATCTTCCCGACCCAGGGATTGAACCCATGTCTCCTGTGTCTCCTGTGTTCCTTGTGGGTTCTTTACTGCTGAGCCACTGGGGAAGCCCCTTTGAGAAGTGGTACATGCTTTTAAAAATGTTTTGCAATTGTGAAGTCTAATATGCATACAGAAAAATGCACAAATGTAGTTGTTACAGCTCAGTTCAGTTCAATTCAGTTGCTCAGTCATGTCTGACTCTTTGCGACCCCATGGACTGCAGCATGCCATGTTTCCTTATCCATCACCAACTCCTGGAGCTTACTCAAACTCGTGTCCATTGAGTCGGTGATGTCATCCAACCATCTTATCCTCTGTCATCCCTTTCTCCTCTTGCCTTCAATCTTTCCCAGTATCAGGGCCTTTTCCAAGGAGTCAGTTCTTTGCATCAGATGGCCAGAGTATTGGAGTTTCAGCTTCAGCATCAGTCCTTCCAATGAATATTCAGGACTGGTTTCCTTTAGGATTGACTGGTTTGATCTCCTGGCAGTCTAAGGGACTCTCAAGAGTCTTCTCCGGCACCACAGTTCAAAACATCAATTCTTCAGCGCTCAGCTTTTTTTATAGTCCAACTCTCATATCCATGCATGACTACTGGAAAAACCATAGCTTTGACTAGACGGACCTCTGTCGGTAATGTAATGTCTCTGCCTTTTAATATACTGTCTAGGTTGGTCACAACTTTTCTTCCAAGGAGCAAGTGTCTTTTAATTTCATGACTGCAGTCACCATCTGCAGTAATTTTGGAGCCCCCCAAAATAAAGCCTGTCAGTGTTTCCATTGTTTCTCCATCTATTTGCCTTGAAGGGGTGGGACCGGATGCCATGATCATGGTTTTTTCAATATTGAGTTTTAAGCCAACTTTTTTTTCCTTTATATATATATATTGTGAATTTATTTATTTTTTAATTGAAGGATAATTACTTTACAGAATTTTGTTGTTTTCTGTCAAACACCAACATGAATCACCCATAGGTATACATATATACTGTCCCTTTTAAACCTCCCTCCCATCTCCCTCCCACCATTCTAGGTTGATACAGAGCCCTTGTTTGAGTTTCCTGAGACACACAGAAAATTCCCATTGGCTTTCTTTTCTACACATGGTAATGTAAGTTTCCATGTCACTCTCTCCATGCATCTTACCCTCTCCTCCTCTCTCTGCATGTTCATAAGTCTGTTCTCTATTTCTGTTTCTCCATTGCTGTCCTGCAAATAAACTCTTCAGCACCATTTTTCTAGATTCTGTATATATGCATTAGAACATAATATTTATCTTTCTCTTTCTGACTTACTTTACTCTGTATAATAGGCTCTAGGTTCATCCACCTCATTAGAACTGACTCAGATGCATTCCTTTTTATGGCTAAGTAATATTCCATTGTGTATATGTACCACAACTTCTTTATCCATTCATCTGTCAATGGACATCAAGGTTACTTCCATGTTCTAGCTATTGTAAATAATGCTGCAATGAACAATGGGATACATGTGTCTCTTTCAACTTTGGTTTCCTCAGGGTTGCCTAGGAGTGGGCTCGCTGGGCCATATGGTGGTTTTATTCCTAGTTTTCTAAGGAATCTCCATACTGTCTTCCACAGTGGCTGTATCAGTTTACATTCCCACCAACAGCGCAAGAGCATTCCCTTTTCTCCACATCCTCTCCAGCATTTATTGTTCATAGATTTTTTGATGGTGGCTATTCTGACCAAGAATTCCCTGGTGGCTCAGAGGTTAAAGCGTCTGTCCCCAATGCAGGAAACCCGGGTTCGATCCCTGGGTCCGATCCCTGGGTCAGGAAGATCCCCTGGAGAAGGAAATGGCAATCCACTCCAGTATTCTTGCCTGGAGAATCCCATGGATGGAGAAGCCTAGTAGGTTACAGTCCATGGGGTCCCAAAGAGTCAGACACGACTGAGCGACTTCACCTTCACCTTATTCTGACCAGTGTGAGGTGATATTCCATTGTAGTTTTGATTTGCATTTCTCTAATAATGAGCAATGTTGGGTATCTTTTCATGTGTTTGTTAGCCATCTGTATGTCTTCTTTGGAGAAATGTCTGTTTAGGTCTATTTCCCACTTTTTGATTGAGTTGTTTGTTTTTCTGGTCTTGAGTTGTATGAGCTGCCTATATATTTCAGAAATGAATCCTTTGTCAGTTGTTTCATTGGCCATTATTTTCTCCCATTCAGAGGGTTGTCTTTTCACCTTGCTTATAGTTTCCTTTGCTGTGCAAAAGCTTTTAAGTTTAATCAGGCTCCACTTTTGTTTTTTATTCCATTACTCCAGGAGGTGGGTCATAGAGGATCTTGCTTTGATTTATGTCATTGAATTTTCTGCCTCTGTTTTCCTCTAACAGTTTTATAGTTTCTGGTCTTACATTTAGGCCTTTAATCCATTTTGAGTTTATCTTTGTGTATGGTATTAGGAAGTGTTCTAATTTCATTCTTTTATGTGTTGCTGTCCAGTTTTCCCAGCACAATTTATTGAAGAGGCTGTCTTTACCCCAGTGTATATTCTTGCCTCATTTGTCAAAAATAAGGTATCCATAGGTGTATGGGTTTATTTCTGGGCTTTCTATCTTGTTCCATTGGTCTATATTTCTGTTTTTGTGCCAGCACCATACTGTCTTGATGACTGGAGCTTTGTAGGATAATCTGAAGTCAGGAAGGTTGATTCCTCCAGTTCCATTCTTCTTTCTCAAGACTGCTTTGGCTATTTGGGGTCTTTTGTGTTTCCATATGAATTGTGAAATTTTTTGTTCTAGTTCTGTGAAAAATGCCATTGGTAATTTGATAGGGATCACATTGAATCTGTAGATTGCATTTGGCAGTACAGTCATTTTCACAATATTGATTCTTCCTACTCAGGAACATGGAATATATCTCCCATCTGTTTATGTCATCTTTGATTTCTTTCATCAATGTCTTATAATTTTTGGTATACAGTTCTTTTGTCTCCTTAGGTAAGTTTATTCCTGGATATTTAATGCTTTTTGTTGCAGTGGTGAATGGGATTGATTCCTTAATTTCTCTTTCTGATTTTTCATTGCTAGTAGATAGATGTGCAAGTGATTTCTGTGTATTGATTTTGTATCCTGAAACTTTGCTAAATTCACTAATTAGCTCTAGTAATTTTCTGATACTATCTTTAGGATTTTCCATGTACACTATCATGTCATCTGCAAGCAGTGAGAGCTTTACTTCTTCTTTTCCAATGTGGATTCCTTTTATTTCACTTTCTTCTCTGGTTGCTGTAGCTAGGACTTCCAGAACTAAGTTGAATAATAGTGGTGAAAGTGGACACCCTTGTCTTGTTCTTGAACTTAGGGGGAGTGCTTTCAGTTTTTCACTATTGAGAATAATGTTTGCTGTGGGCTGATCATATATGGCCTTTACTATGTTGAGGTAGGTTCCTTCTATGCCCATTTTTTGAAGAGTTTTAATCATAAATGGGTGCTGAATTTTGTCAAAGGATTTTTCTGTATTTATTGAGATTATTGTTTGTTTTTTATCTTTCAATTTGTTAATATGGCGTACCACATTGATTGGTTTTTGTATATTGAAGAATCCTTGCAACTCTGGAATAAACCCAACTTAATCATGGTGTATGAGCTTTCTGATGTGTTGCTGAATTCTGTTTGCTAAAATTTTGATGAGAGTTTTTGCATCTATGTTCATTGGTGATTTTGGCCTGTAGTTTTCTTTTTTTGTGTGTTGTCTTTGTCTTGTTTTGGTATCAGGGTGATGGTGGCCTCATAGAATGAGTTTGGCAATGTTCCTTCCTCTGCAATTTTTTGAAAGAGTTTTAGAAGGATAGGCATTAGTTCTCTGAATGTTTTATAGAATTCTCCTGTGAAGCCACATGGTCCTGGGCTTTTGTTTTTTGGGAGATTTTTTGAGCACAGCTTCAACTTCAGTGCTTGTAATTGGGTTGTTCATAATTTCTATTTCTTCCTCATTCAGTCTTGGAAGATTGAACTTTTCTAAGAATCTGTCCACTTCTTCCAGGTTATCCATTTTATTGCCATGTAGTTGTTTGTAATAGTCTCTTATAATCCTTTGTACTTCTGCATTGTCTGTTGTAACCTCTTTTTTTTCATTTCTAACTTTGTTGAGTTGATTCTTCTCTCTTTTTTTCTTGATGAGTCTGGCTAAAAGTTTGTCAATTTTGTTTATCTTCTCAAAGAACCAGCTTTCAGTTTTATTAATCTTTATATGTCATGTTTTCATTGTCATTTGTTTCTAGAAATTTTTTGATTTCCCTTTTGATTTCTTTAGTAACCTGTTGATTATCTAGAAGTGTGTTTTTTAATCTCCAGGTGCTTGTGTTTTTTACAGTTTTTTTTTCTTGTAATTGATATCTAGTCTCATAGAATTGTGGTTGGAGAAGATGCTTGATATGATTTCAATTTTCTTAAATTTACTGAGGTTTAATTAGTGACCCCAGATGTGGTCTATCCTGGAGAATGTTCCATGTGCACTTGAGAAGAAGGTGTGTTCTTCTGCATTTGGATGGAATGCCCTGAAGATATCAATGAGATCCATCTCATCTAATGTATCATGTAAGACTTGTGTTTCCTTATTAATTTTCTGTTTTGGTGATCTGTTCATTGGTGTGAGTGGGACGTTAAAGTCTTCTACTATTATTGTGTTACTGTCAATCTTTCCTTTTATGTGTGTTAGTGTTTGTCTTATGTATTGAGGTGCTTCTATATTGGGTGCATAGATAGTTACAATTGTTATGTCTTCCTCTTGGATGATCCCTTGATCATTATGTAGTGTCCTTCCTTATCGCTTGTAATCTTCTTTATTTTAAGGTCTATTTTGTCTGATATGAGGATCGCTACTCCAGCTTTCTTTTGCTTCCCATTTGCATGGAATATATTTTTCCATCCTCTCCCTTTCAGTCTATATGTGTCTTTAGGTCTGAAGTGGGTTTGTTGTAGACAGCGTGTATATGTGTCTTGGTTTTGTATCCATTCAGCGAGTCTGTGTCTTTTGGTTGGAACATTTAGTCCATTTACACTTAAAGTAGTTATTGATATATATGTTCCTATTGCCATTTTCTTAAGCCAACTTTTCACTCTCCTCTTTCACCTTCATCAGCAGGCTCTGTAGTTCTTCTTCACTTTCTGCCATAAGGGTGGTGTCATCTGCATATCTGAGGTTATTGATATTTCTCCTTGAAATCTTGATTCCGGCTTGTGCTTCATCCAGCCCAGCATTTCACATGATGTATTCTGCATAAAAGTTAAATAAGTAGGGTGACAATATACAGCCTAGACATACCCCTTTCCCAATTTGGAACAAGACTGTTGTTCCATGTCCAGTTCTAATTGTTGCTTCTTGATCTGCATACAGATTTCTCAGGAGGCAGGTAAGGTGATCTGGTATTCTCTTCTCTTTAAGAGTTTTCTACAGTTTGTTGTGATCCACACAGTCAAAGGCCCTGGCATAGTCAATAAAGCAGATGTTTTTCTGGAACTCTCCTGCTTTTTCTATGATCCAACAGATATTGGCAATTTGATCTCTTATTCCTCTGCCTTATCTAAAACCAGCTTGAACATCTGGAATTTCATGGTTCATGTTCTTGAAGCCTTGCTTGGAAAATTTTGAGCATTACTTCTCTAGTGTGTGAGATGAGTGCAGTTGTGCAGTAGTTTGAACATTCTTTGGCATTGGCATTCTTTGGGATTGGGAATGAAAACTGATCTTTGCCAGTCCTATGTTATAGCTCAGTGAATTGCAAAGTAAAAGCATTGGTAAGCATCATTCAATTCAGGAAATGGAACAGTTCTAACCTGATAGAAACCCCTCTCCTAACCTTTCTTTTCTTCCCCAAATCACACAGGGTGTATTGTGTCTTCTCTCACTCAACACTAGGCTATGAGAGTTATCTGTGTTACTGCCTTAGCTGTACTGTCATGCTGAGAAGTTTTTTATTGGATGCCTATACCATGATAGTATATTGAAAAGTAGAGATATTTCTTTGCCAACAAAGGTCCGTGTAGTCAAGGCTATGGTTTTTCCAGTGGTCATGTATGGATGTGAGAGTTGGACTGTGAAGAAAGCTGAGCGCCGAAGAATTGATGCTTTTGAACTGTGGTGTTGGAGAAGACTCTTGAGAGCCCTTTGGACTTCAAGGAGATCCAACCAGTCCATTCTAAAGGAGATCAGTCCTGGGACTGATGCTGAAGCTGAAACTCCAATACTTTAGCCACCTCATGTGAAGAGTTGACTCATTGGAAAAGACCCTGATGCTGGGAGGGATTGGGGGCAGGAGGAGAAAGGGACGACAGAGAATGAGATAGCTGGATGGCATCACTGACTCGATGGACCTGAGTTTGAGTGAACTCTGGGAGTTGGTGATGGACAGGGGAGGCCCGGCATGCTGCGATTCATGGGGTCGCAAAGAGTTGGACACGACTGAGTGACTGAACTGAGCTGAACTGATGTCATGATTGATTTATTCATTCTATTTTTGATGTCATTTACATTGTTTCTGGCTCAGGACTATTAGCAATAGTACTGTTTTGAACATTCTTGTATGTGTCTCTTGCTTGGGTGCACATATTTCTGCCAAATACATACCCAGAAGTGTAATTCCTGGATAAGACAGACCTAATTTCAACTTCTGTAACTTAAGTAACTTACTACCAAAATTGATTTCTGAAGTAGTTGAAGAATGTACACAATTCACACCCCTATCAGGATAATGAGAGTTCCTTTTCCACATTCTTTCTAATATTTGATATTTTCAGGCTTCATAATTTTTGGCATTTTATAACATATGTAGAGTTATGTGATTATGGTTTTCATTTCCATTTTTCTGATGATTAATGATGTTAAGAACTTTTTGGCAAGTTTATTAGCCACTTGGATAATACATACTAGTTTTTGTGTCACGGATCTGCTTAAGTTCTTTTCAATTTTTTTTTTCTGTTAAATTGTGTCTTTTATTTTCATTTTTAATTGTTTTGAAGGAATTTGTTACATCTTCTAAGTATGACACCTCTTTCTGTTATATATGTTGCAAATATGTTCCCTCTTGTGGCTTGCCTTTTCACTCTTGAAAGTAACAAAATAAATTCTTAAATGTAATCAAATCTAATTTACCAGTTCGTTCTTTTATGGTTTGTTTTTGTTCTGTTCTCTTTAAAACCTGTTATCCAAGGTCATGACAATATTCTTCTAAGTTATCTCCTGATATCATTTTTTGTTTAATTTTTCACATTTCAAATTATGATCCACCTGGAATTTTTATATATGATGTGAAGTAAGGATTCAAGTTTAATTGTTTAAAAGTCAAGCTGACCCAGCACTATTTACTAAAAAATCATCCTTTTCTTAGAATTCTTCATAAACTGTCGTCCACGAATGGGTTTGTTTATAGACCATACTCTTGTTCTGTTAGTCTATTTGTCTATTACTGTGCTAATTCCACACTAGTTTTATTATCTTTTTGCTAGTAAAGCAAGTCCTTCTACTTTGTTCTTATTCAAGTACCCTGGCTATTCTTTATCCCGTTTGGATTTCTAAATAAATTTTAGAATCACTTCCCAACTCCCAAAAAACAACTGGTGGAGACTTAAAAAAAAAAAAAAAAAACCTTTTTAAATTAAGTCATAATATAGAAGGCAATGACAACCCACTCCAATACTCTTGCCTGGGAAATCCCATGGACGGAAGAGCCTGGTAGGCTACAGTCCATGGGGTTGCGAAGAGTCGGACACGACTGAGCGACTTCACTTTCACTTTTCACTTTTGTGCACTGGAGAAGGAAATGGCAACCCACTCCATTATTCTTGCCTGGAGAATCTCAGGGATGGGAGCTTGGTGTGCCACCGTCTATGGGGTCGCACAGAGTCGGACACGACTGATGTGACTTAGCAGCAGTATATGTAAAATAAGGTACAAAAAATTCACTTAAATTTTTCATGGATACACAACTATGTTACCAAGTACAAAGAAAATTCCCACATGCTCCTTTCACATCTCTCTAATATAGTCACTATTGTGACTTCCATTACTATTTTATTAGGTTTAAAAAAATTATTTGGTTGGATGCGTTGGGTCTTGGTTGTGGCACGCAAGATCTTCATTGTGGAGTACAGGCTCTGGAGAGAGGTGCATGGGCTTAGTTGCCTTGATGTACATGGGATCTTAATTCCCTGACCAGGGATTGAACCCTTGTCCCTTACATTGACAGGCAGATTCTTAACCACTGGACTGCCAGGGAAGTCCCAACATTTGACTAGTTTCTACTCTTCTTGCCCTTCCTATTAATGGAACCAGATAGTATGTACTTTTTATTTTTGCATTCATGGGGTCACAAAGAGTTGGACATGACTGAGTGACTGAACTGAGCTGAACTGATGTTATGATTGATTTATTCATTCTATTTTTGATGGCATTTACATTGTTTCTGGTTTAGGACTATTAGCAATAGTACTGTTTTGAACATTCTTGTATGTGTCTCTTGCTTGGGTGCACATATTTCTGCCAAATACATACCCAGAAGTGTAATTGCTGGATAAGACAGACCTAATTTTCAACTTCTGTAACTTAAGTAACTTATGTTGTTCCACATAATGTCTTTGAGGTTCATTCATGTTATAACATATATCAGTAATTTTAATCCTTTTTTCATTGCTAGGAAGTGTTCCATGATAAGCTTTTAATATCTGCATTTGTTCATTTCTGTGCCAAAAGCAAAGAGTTTCTAGGGCAGAGATCGGAATTACTATTACTGTTGTTTGTCATTTAGTTGCTAAGTCCTGTCCAACTCTGTCGACCCCATGGACTGTAGCCCGCCAGGCTCCTCTGTCCTTGTGATTTCTCAGGCAAGAATACTAGAGTGGATTGCCGTTTCCTTCTCCAGGGGATCTTCCCGACACAGGGATCAAACCCTGTGCATCTCCTACATTGGCAGGCAGAATTTTTTACTACTGAGCCACCAGGGAAGGACCACAGATGGCATAACTGCATCCGTTTTCCATGCTCTATTCTTCACTCTCTTCTGAGGTGGTGTGATGAGAGCCAGGTAGATATCCTATGCATGAGAAAGAGGATAGGAAGTCCTAGATTATTAGTCTGGAAGTTCAAATAGATTATACATGGCTTAATGACTTCACTTTCACTAACTGCTGCCTACCTTTCTGAAAAAGGGGAAAAAACCCTTACCTTCCCAATGTGAACAAACACTTGGGAAAGCAAACAAATTGTCTCAGGAAGGTAAAAGGGGAAAGTCCCTACCCTGGCCTGCAATCATTTGGCTCTGGGGGAGATAAGTTTTATTATCCTTTGAATGGGAACATATGGCTCCAGGTCTAACACCCTTGTAATGTGAGGAGCACTGTGAGTCTGGAGAAGAAATGTTCTATGGTGTACCAATTTTGTTTGAAGACAAAATGTCCAGAAATGTAAAAATATTCATGGAGCATTGTTTCCCTGACATTCCATAGTATGAATACTTTATCTGACTTATCCATCCTCCTGTTGATGGACATTTGGGTTATATCTTATTATGAAATTGTAGGAGTTTTTTATGTATTCTGGATATAAGCTTTTTGTCAGGCATATTTATGGCAAATATTTTCTTCCAGTTCATGAAACTTTTTAATTTTTAAAATGATGTCTGCAAGAGCAAAAGTTTCAAATTTTGTTAGCTTAGTTTTTCATTTTCTTTCTCTTTATCATTGTGTTTTGATGTTCTACCTAAGAAAATTTTGTGTATTTGAACAAAGATTTTGTAATTAAATACATTGTAAGTTATTTTTTTGTGCTTAATATGAGGAAAAAGTAGAGATTAATTCTTTTCCCCATAAGATGTTCTGTTTTGCTAAAAACAGATTTGCTAAAAAGATTTTTGGTGCACACTGAACTGCTTTAGCCATTTTCCTGGAAGTCTATTGATCATATATGTATCGGACTATTTCTGAATCTCTATTCTTCTCACTGATATTTGTCAATTTTTTCACCAATACCACATTAAAAAAGCAAAATAATTAACCTGTTTAGGGGCTTCTCTGGTGGCGCAATGGTAAAGAATCCACCTGCTAATGTAGGAGGTACAAATTTGATCCCTTATCTGGCAAGATCCCACATGATGGGAAGCAACTAAGCGGGCAAGTGGCACAGCTACTGAAGCCTGAGCTCTCTAGAGCCCACCAGGCTCCCTTGTCCATGGAATTTTCCAGGTAAGAATACTGGATTAGGTAACCATGCCCTTTTCCAGGGGATCGTCCCAACCCAGGGACTGTAACCTCCTATGTTACAGGCAAATTCTTTACCATCTGGCCATGAGGGAAGCTATGTACAAACCTTTAAAAAAATACTTAATTGCTGAAAAATGCTAACCATCATCTGAGTCTTCAGTGAGTCATAATCATTTTGCTGGTGGAGGGTCTTTTCTCAGTCTTGATGGCTGATGACTGATTAGGGTGGTGGTTGTTGAAGGTGGCTGTGACAATTTCTTAAAACAAGACTACAGTAAAGTTTGCTGCATTGATTGACTTTTCCTTTCACGAATGATTTCTCTGTTGCATACAATCCTGTTTGGTCGTATTTTACCCTCAGTAGAACAGTGATTGGTGGAGCAGTCAGAATACAGATGTTTATTGATTAAATTTTATATGGGTGCAACTCATGGCTCCCCAAAACAATTACAGTGATAATATCAAATATCACTGATCACAGATCACCATAACAAATATAATAATGATGAATCAGTCTGATATTGCTAGAATTACCAAAATTTGACACAGAGACAAGAAGTGAGCAAATGGTGTTGAAAAAAATGGCTTGCTCAAAACAAGGTTGCCACACAGCTTCAATCTGTAAAAATGCAATATTTTCAAAGAACAATAAAGTGAAGCTTAGTAAAACAAGGTATAGAGTCCAGCATTTATAGACATTTGATAAATGACAAAGGGGATATATATTCTTTTTCATATTCTTTTCCATCATAGTTTATTACAAGACAGTTTCCTGTGCTATATAGATAGTAGGAGCTTATTTATCTATTTTATATATAATAGTTTGTATCTACTAATCCCAATCTCCTAATTTATCCCTCCCCCATCCTCTTTCTCCTTTTGTAACCGTAAGTTTGTTTTCTATGTCTGTGAGTCTGTTTTCATTTTGTAAATAAATTCATTTGTGTCATATTTTAGACTCTACTTATTGTGATACCATATATTTGTCTCAAAGAACACTTTTAACTAAAGGATTTATAATAATTTTTTTGGTCCTTTTCTATTTTGAGGTTGAAAAATGGAAACCATACTCTTAACAGAAACAATGACTTCTGGAAGAGTTTATAAAAAGCCGCAAAAGTTACTTCAGTCATAAAGAATGGTGGTAATAAGGAAGATGAAAATCCTTGCAAATGTTGAATGACCTTTCATTCATGATCATCAAAAACGTTCTCAATGCAACAACTGTTGGTATAATAATTCAGCTGGTAGTTGCATCTGCTAGGCATACTAATTAGCCAGACTATGCAAAACGAAACTAAAGATTCTTCTTTTCTGATATGGAAAGACAAAAGCACAACATTAATAAACCTCTTTCCTCCAAATCCAGATTTAGACTGGCTTTTCTTGGTTGTAGTATAGTACCCTCTGCTGGGTAATTTAAGGAATTTAAATCTGAAGACTTTTGAAAATGCTAGAGTCAGCACAACTGAGCGACTTCACTTTCACTTTTCACTTTCATGCATTGGAGAAGAAAATGGCAACCCACTTCAGTGTTCTTGCCTGGAGAATCCCATGGACAGAGGAGCCTAGTGGGCTGCCGTCTATGGGGTCACACAGTCGGACACGACTGAAGTGACTTAGCAGCAGCAGCAGCAGATTAGCACAGAGGTCATTTCAGAGTTTTTATTTCAAAGGGCCTAGAATTGTCAAGATAATCTTGAAGAAGAACAAAACTGAACAACTTACACAAAGATATTGTGACTTATGAAAAAAAAAACAACACCGTTAAGAGAATGAAACGGTAAGTACAGGGCAGAAGATACTAGCAGTAAATACATACATCAAAAGAATGCAGAAAACATGAAGAGCACCTGCATATGGCTGTGAAAAAGACAGACAATCCACTGTAAAGTGGGCAAAAGTTTTAACAGCTTCTTCACAAGAGTGAAAGTGAAAGTCTCAGTCATGTCGGACTCTTTGTGACCCCATGGACTGTCCATGGAATTTTCTAGGCCAGAAAACTAGAGTGTGTAGCCTTTCCCTTCTCCAGGGGATCTTCCAAACCCAGGGATCAAACCCAGGTCTCCCGTATTGCAGGCAGGTTCTTTACCACCTGAGCCACAAGGGAAGCCCAAGAATACTGGGGTGGGGAACCTATCCCGTCTCCAGCAGATCTTCCCGATCCAGGAATCCAACTGGTGTCTCCCGCACTGCAGACAGATTCTTTACCAACTGAGCTATCAGAGAAGCCAAAAGAAGATATCAAAATAAATAATAGACTTCTCAACAGCACAGGCCATCAGGGAAAGGCATTAGATTCTGCTAGGAGCTCGAACCCCATTGTGAACTGAGCTTGCGAGGGATCTTGGTTGCGAGCTCCTTCTGCGGATCATCCTCAAATCATCCCCCACCCCCAGTGTGTAGAAAAATTGTCTTTCAGGAATCAATCCCTGATGCCAAGAAGGTTGGGGACCTCTGGTGCTGGGTACAGCCCTGAGCAGGGAGGGAAGTATAGTTTGTGCGTCTGTGCTGTTCCTTGGTACCCCTGTTGTGGAGAGCAATCACCTATGACCACAGTATTCTTGTGGAACCCCAGTGCCTGGGAGTTTAATGAAGCTCAAAGGAATACAAGATAAGTGGGGGATGCTGACAGCCCCGAGAAGCCCCAGGTCTGCTAGAACCAGATCTTGCATTGAAAAGAAAGAACACAATGCTATTTTAAGAAACACAAAAACAAAGAATTCGATCATAGTCTTACCTACTCATGTTATTTCCTTGCATTAGACAAATGCATATGCTAGCAATGATGCAATGATTACATGGAAGGAAAGGAAAGATAGGGCAACCTATAGTTCTTTTTCCTTTTGATCCTGCTTTCTCAACAGTAAACCAAGGGTAGAAAGTGTTGGGCATGTACCAAGAAGCAAAGCAAAAATATTTACCTTAGTTCCAGGAAGCACATTCACTGTTCTGTTAAGAATGAGATGTGTCTGCATGTACAAGCTATGAAAAATGAATTGTGCCATTTTGGTGATCCTGTCTGCAGCTTAAATGCTTTAATATTTGCACTTAAAAGAGCCACTGCCTAATATAAAGGTAAATAGTAAAATATATGTCAAAATGTAAGCATTTTAATTTTTTTACTTACTAAGTAGCAAACAAAAGAACACCATGACAAGTTGAGAGAGACTTGGGAAAAAGGAAAAAACTTTACATTGTAGTATCTTTAATAGCATGTTTCTCTACTTTTTGAATAAGAGGCTTTGCGTTTTCATTTTGCATTGAGCCTTGCAAATTAGGTAGCTGGCCCAGTTTCTGAATCAGTGATTTTAATCGTAGATAGAAACTCAGCAAAACTGAATGCTTGTTTTCACCCAAATACATGTACAATAACGTTAGATTTGTTCATACTAACCCCACAAAACAAGAAATAATCCAAAAGTTTGTTAACAATAGAACATATAAACTGTACCATATCCATACAATGGAATATTAGACAACGGTGATTTTAAAAATGGATTACAGCTACATGCAGCCCCATTAATGAACCTCACAGGTGATTGTTGAACAGAAGAATCTGGATGCAAAAAGAGCACATGCTATGTGATTTAAGAAGTTAAAACAACTGACTAAATAAGTATATAATGAGAGGAATAAAAATCCTGGTTACCTTTTGGGGGTAAGCTAGAAGGGGACAAAGACATCTGAGGAGCTGAGAATGTTTTATATCTTGATCTCAGTGGTGGTTAAAGTTTTACAAATGTAAAAAAAAACTCAAATGTGTAAAAATTAAGCAAGCTGTACCCTTTAAGATAAGTGTAAGTGAAGTGAAATTCTCTCAGTTGTATCTGACTCTTTGCAACCCATGAAATATACAGTCCATGGAATTCTCCAGGCCAAAATACCGGAGTGGGTAGCCGTTCCCTTCTCCAGGGGATCTTCCCAACCCAGGGATCAAACCCAGGTCTCCTGCCTTGCAGGAGGATTCTTTACCAGCTGAGCCACCAGGGAAGTCCAGGTAAGTGTAAATTATACCTCAAAAAGAGGAAATAAAAAGAAAAAAGTATCTTTCCCAAAGTATTTTTATCATACTTTGTGAAATACTATAATGAACATAAAAAGCTTGCTCCACTCTATGTGTGTGTGTGTGTATGTGTGTGCGTGTGTAAAACACCCTTAGCTGGCGCTGGGAGCCCTGGGAGGTCTGAGTTATATTGTGCCTGTTAAACTCACTTTCAGTAGGAGAATGAGGCATGTGACTCTCCACTTTCCTGACTCTTTGCCTCTACCTTGAAATAATGATTTTCAATAGTGGCATTTGTTATTATATGACAGTGTTTTACTTTGGGTCTGAATTGGCTTTGAATTAGGATTACTGTAATTAACTGTTGTACTCTCCTGTGTAAAATACAAAAGTTGAGCTTAGGCTCAGAGGGTTTTCATCTTTAAAAATAGAATTAAAATTGCTTTCATATATAATTATTTTTATCAACACTGACACCATTTTAAATTTTCTCTGTGTATAGGTTTCACACAATGGCTCCTTGTTATTATTTGCCTTTTTCTCTGTTTGGACTGTAGTTCCATTGGTATATACATAATCTGACCCTTTAATTCATGTTTCAGCTAAAATGTCCTCAGAGAGATCTTGTATGACCACAGTGCAAAAATAGAAGCAATTCTCCTGTCAAAATCTATGTGCTTATCTTGTTTCATTTTTCTTTTTAGCATTTACCACGACCAGACATTATGGGATCTCCATACGTGTGTGTGTATATGTTTGTGTACATTACTGTCTGTCTTCCCCAAGAGGGAAAGGATTCCTCTTGTACTCATGGCTCGGCACCTAGTAGGTTCATAAAAAAAATTTGTTGAATGAATGACAAAGCTTATTTATGTTCAAAACAAAGAAGAAAATGTAATCTTAGAATTTTACATTTTCTCAAGGGTTCTGCATTTATTCATTTTTATGATGCAGTTTAAGACATTGCAACTCTAGGGAGAGATGAGTGCTGATTCTGAAAGTAAAAAACCCTAGAATATGTGGGAGGATAAATATTATTGGTTAGAACCTGATTGGTCTGAAATCATAACCTTCTTGGAATCTCAGAGGGTTGGGAGGCTTGGAAAGACAAAAGCAGAGTCAGCCTCTGGAGAACCCATCTTTCGCACTCAGTGTGCACCGCCCATCGGATATGCAGCCGGCCAGCCACTGGATGTCGCTGTTTCCCACGCGCTTGAGTCTGGGTGTCCCGCTGGTCTTTGTGTATGAACATGCAGTGTCCTGGTTTATGACCCTGACAGAGGGCGCAATGGTACCCCACTCCAGTACCCTTGCCTGGAAAATCCCATGGACGGAGGAGCCTGGTGGGCTGCAGTCCATGGGGTCGCGAAGAGTCGAGCACGACTGAGCGACTTCACTTTCACTTTTCACTTTCATGCATTGGAGAAGGAAATGGCAACCCACTCCAGTGTTCTTGCCTGGAGAATCCCAGGGACGGGGGAGCTTGGTGGGCTGCCGTGTATGGGATCGCACAGAGTCGGACACGACTGAAGCGACTTAGCAGCAGCAGCCGCCGAGGGCGCGGACTCACCTGTACAGGCCTCCTCAATATGGGATCACTTACTGCTCCTACATAAAATTGATTTTCGGTTCTGAGCAGCACAGAAAGGTTTAGAAGAGATGAGTGATCTCAAGTGCTCCTCTCAGCTGTAGTCTCAGCCTCAATACAGTGCTTGGGAGAAGGACCACATCTGCCATTTATGTTTCAGTCAAGAGTCAGGACTCCTCTAGGGGCCCAGGTCTGAAAGCAAGGACTGGAAGGCATTTGGGTTTCATAGCTGGTTTACATTCCAGTCAAAGATAGCACCAATATTGTTCCATTTGAAAAAATTGAGAAATTAAAAACAAGGCTTAGTGACTAGTTTGGTGCTTCCCTGGTGGCTCAGCAGTAAAGAATCTCTTTGCAATGCAGGAGATGCAGGTTTTATCCCCGGGTGGGGAAGCTCCCATGGACAGAGGAGCCTGGTGGCCTATGGTTCAGGGGGTCCCAAAGAGTTGGACACGATTGAAGCAACTGAGCATGCACACACAACCAGTTTATGTCAAAACAAGACAATTGCTCTCACTCTGAAAATACTTAACAGCACAAGGTTATGGTTTGATTCAGAAGTACATCTTTAGTCAGTCCCAATCAGATTTTCATTCCACAGGCATTACTTGTTTGCCTCCCATACTTACTGACCCATACAAGTAGAATAAAGTAGGTGAGTTGCTATGGGCTCTTTACTCATTGCTTCTCTCCCACTCCCTTTGAGCCTATGCTCACATTTATCATTCATGTCATGGTATGAATATAGGAACTCCAATTAGGAGTATTTCCTCTGAAGCATGTATTCAACTATTCAACCCATATTTATTGAGTGCCACCTTCTAAGTACTGAGCACTGTTTTAGGAGCTGGAGGCACAGCAGTGACACAAGGAAAGTCCCTGTTATAGTGGAGCCCACATTCTAGTGTTCAAACGGAGATTAAAATCTTCATCCGAAAGGAAATCACCTGTTTCTACAGACATCAACCAAACGAGTGGAGGTGCATCTTCCTTCTCATCACTGAGAAGGTGGTTTGATAGCTCACTGAGTAAACAAGGTTCTAGTGAAAGCCCCTACATCCCCATGGATCATCCAACAGCCTTTGAAAGCCTACTTGAACTCAGTCACTTCTGCAGTGAAGTCAGTCCCCTCCCTGGATTAATCAGGTTTTCCCTGTTCCATAGTCCTGATAATGGGCTTCCCCAGAAGGCTCAGTGATTAAAAAAAAAAAAAAAAAAATTGCCTGCAGTGCAGGAGCTTCAGGAGATGTGAGTTCGATCCCTGGGTTGGAAAGATCCCCTAAAGGAGGGCATGGCAACCCATTCCAGTATTTTTGCCTGGAGAATCCCATGGACAGAGGAACTTGGCCTGTTACAGTCCATAGCGTTGCAAAGAGTTGAACACGACTGAAATAACTTAGCATGTGCACACAATAGCGATGCTGTCCATGGAACCTCTCAGCTGCCTAAGCCTGTGTACTGTCTTTCACGTTATCCCGTTCAGTTCACCCCAGTTGACTTCCACGATGTGCTACTTTTCAGTATCAGTGCTCCATGTACCACCCTTTGTGGGGTCCTCATTAACAGCTGGCCAGCAGACAACTTATCTCCCAAATCCCAAGTTAGGGTCTGATTCCTAGGATCATTTCTGTAACCAACTGTCTTTGGTTGGGTCCCCTGGAAACAGCTCTGAAATAGAGATTTATGGGCAGTGTTTAATTGGTAAGAGCTTCAGGGATCAATACTGGTCAGGGAGCTAGGGAAACACTGTTGGTGCAGTGAGGTTAAACTGTGATGTAGTAGTTACAACAGGGGCTTCAGCCAATCTGGTGAGGGGCCTTGGAACTGAGAGGAGTGTCCTAATCGAAGGAAGAGACTGCTGGGTCTTGTAAGTAAATCACTGTGAACAGTAACTGCAGTTATGAAATTAAAAGACTCTTGCTCTTTGGAAGGAAAGCTATGACAAACCTAGACAGTGTATTAAAAAGCAGAAACATCACTTTGCCAACAAAGGTCCATATAGTCAAAGCTATGGTTTTTCCAGTAGTCATGTACAGATGTGAGAGTTGGACCATGAAGAAGGCTGAGTGCTAAAGAATCGATGCCTTCGAACTGTGGTTTGAAGAAGGCTCTTAAGCGTCCCTTGACATCAAAGAGATTAAAGCAGTCAATCCAAAAGGAAATTAACCCTGAATATTCATTGGAAGGACTTAAGCTGAAGCTCAATACTTTGGCCACCTGATGCAAAGAGCCAACTCATTAGAAAAGACCCTGATACTGGGAAAGATTGGAGACAGGAGGAGAGGGGGATGACAGAGGATGGCATGGTTGAATAACATTACCAACTAAATGAACAAGAATTTGAGCAAACTCCAGGAGACAGTGGAGGACAGAGAAGCCTGGTGTGCTATAGTCCATGGGGTCACGAAGAATTGCACACGACTTAGTGACTGAAAAACATGTGATCATGTGTGTATTAATTGCAGTAATAAAATGAAAACTAGACAAGCCTCCCCCAAAATATTTCCAAGGTAGTGTTCCTACTATGAATTACTTTACTATTTTTTAAGTTGCTAAACTATTTTACATTAACTTTGAAAAACAAGAACTTAATAACTGTCTTATAAGTTTATATGTGTATACTATCTGTAGGTTTCTGCAAACAAGAATAGATTTTTTAAATGAATCATTTCATAGCTCTCCAAAAACCTCCTTAATCCTATATTATGTGTTCTATAATTTAAAAAAAAATGTATTTGTTTATTTTTGGCTGTGCTGGGTCTTTGTCACTGCATGTGGTCTTTCCCTGGTAGCAGCAAGTGGGGGCTACTCTTCATTGCGGTGCACAGACTTCTTGCTGTGGTGGCCTCTCTGGTTGCAGACTCCCAGCACTAGGTGCTTGGCTTCAGTAGTTTCAGGACACAGGCTCAGGAGTCATGACTTGCTGGCTCTAGAGTGTGTAAGTTTCAATAGTTGTGATGCACAGGCTTAGTTGCTCCAAGGCATGTGGAATCTTCCTGGACCAGGAATCGAACCTGTGTCCCCTGTGTGGACAGGCAAAATTTTAACCACTGGGCCACCAGGAAGTCTTTATAATTCTTAATTAGGTATTATTTATTTCTAGCCTCCTGTAGACCAAACCATATTAATAAAACATGAAATAAATGTCACCTAGGTAGCGATGATATTTTTTTGTCTATTTGTCGAATAATCTCTAAAATCCTTAGATTATTATATTTTGGTCTTAGAATCTGCTCACTGTTTTGACCTTTTTCCTCATATGATTTCAGCTATCCCAATATTCATTCTAGAGTGATTAGCCTAGGACTGGAAGTAAAATAACCTGCATTCTAGAATGAGCTTGTTTTCTCATATGTGAAACAAAATTAATGCTTATATCATACATTGCTGTGAGATGGATTAAGAAAAGCTGTGTAGAAGTGCACTGAAAGCCATAAATAATTTAAAAATAAAAATATTATTACTAAAAAGAGAAAAATATAAGAAGAAAGAAACACGGAAGACATTCATTGGCTGTGCGCTGTGTTCCAGGCACTTAACACAGGTTATTTCACAACTGTGCTGTGTGGTAGGTATTGTTATCCCTGTTTTAGTGATAAGGAAACTGAGGCAGAGAGAGGTTAAATAACTGTTTAATGCTGTTGACTTGTAAGTGTCTGAGTCATGACTCACACCGAGCATTTTGGATTCCAGACTAGGCCTTGTTTTCACTGCTCCAAAGCTGACTCTCAATTAATTTTGTATAATCCATAGGGATCAGTTTACTACAGTCAACCTCAGTATCCATGAGGGGATTGGTCAGGACCCTCCTGGACATCAAAACCATGATGCTCAAGGGACTTCCCTGGCAGTCCATTGGTTAAGAATCTGGGCTTCCACTGCAGCGGCTCGAGTCTGATCTTTGGTCAGGGAACTAAGATCCTGCATGCCTCAAGGTGTGGCCAAAAATAAACAAACAGGTCATGATGCTCAATTCCCTTATATAAAATGGCACAGTATTTACATGTGAGCTATGCACACCTTCTGAATACTTTAAGTCATTTCTAGATTACTATGATACCTAATACAATATACATGCTATGCAAAGTGTTGCCAGTCTGGCAAATTCAAGTATTGCTTTTTGGAATTTCTGGAATTTTTTCCCAAATATTTTTAATCAGCAGTTGGTTGAATTCTGTGGATTCAGAAACTGTGGCTAATGAAGGGCAATCGTATTGTGAATTTTCCCATTTACTCCCCATGCTATCTCTTTCCTAGTCATCTCTGGTAGTGTCCCCTAGCATCTCAGGGAGGCATGCGTGCTTAATTGCTCAGTCTGACTCTTTGTGACCCTTTGGACTATAGCCTGCCAGGCTCCTCTGTCCATGGGATTTTTCGGGCAAGAATACTGGAGTGGGTTGACATTTTCCCCCTCCAGGGGATCTTCCCAACCCAGGGATGGAACCTGCACCTGCTGTGTTTCATCAATTGCAGGCAAATACTTTACCGGCTGAGCCATCAGGGAAGCTCCCTTAAGGAGGCAATGGATTATAATCAAAACTTCTTGGTTTTGGCAGTTCAGTTTACCTTATTTCCCATGTTTGTTTTAGATTAAGAAATCTGAACATCACGAAAATACATGCTATCATGGCAACTTACAGATGTAACACAAATCTAAACATCGTAAAAATGCATGCTATCACAGCAACTTATGCATAGTTTTATATATCTAATGTCAGTCCTTAAAAGGAAGAAATTGCTCTGAGGATGCATCTCACAGGTCAATTCCAGAAGGTCAGGAGGTGCAAATGAGCTGAGCTGTTGATTCAGTTGAGGCAGTTTTGATGAGCACATGCTTGCATGTGGGTCGATAATGTGGTTCATCTCCATAAAATTCCAAGCTTTATGGGTTTGAAAGCATTAACTCATGTCTTAGGAACATCCCACATAGATTATTATAATTCTTGGTGTGTTGCCTGACCATCTGCTTACCTACAGGAATTACAATCAGATGGAATGGCCCTGTTCAAATCTAGCTCAGGAAAGAAATATGACAATACCTGAGTCCTTTTCTGTTTTGTTGAAGCAGCACTATTTTTTTATACTCTGCCCAGCATAATAATAAAAGTATGTTAATTTGTGATTTTTCTTGCTTCAAATTGATCGGAGCAGGAAAACAGTTATAGTTTCCGTGCTCTGTGGTTCTGTGAGAGTAAATCAGTGATCTCGCGCAGCAAGCCTGTAAGTTAATGGTACTTAAATGCTTGCTGCCTGGTATCCTGTCAGGTAGTCTCCTCAATTTCAGTTTGTAGATTTACCTAAATCACAGGAAAAATACACTGTAGCTCTGTTGGGTCACCTAGTTACGGTTTGAATGAAAGAGAGGGAAAGTGACCAGATTCCCTTTATTTTTCCTTCTTCCCTGATCATCAAATATTAATTTTTAAATCACCTTGTTAGCTGAATGCTAACTGACAGGAAACACCCAGGGTGGTCCAGTAAAGAGCTTGTATGACCTTAAGAATATCGTGATTATTAAGACCATAATGAGGTTTCTGTAATAATCATATGTCAACTATTAATTTCTTAGTTGCCTATGAACAACACAAAAATACCAAATTTCAACATTGCTCATCTCATTTCTCTCTTCATATAACCTCATATGACCATGTGACTCTATCCAGGTATAAAATCCAGAAGGAGTCCGTTGCATATAAGAAGTGTATATTTTTCCTTCTCTGAAAATATGAGTGTACAGTTATAAAGACTGATTAGAATACAGTACACACAGAAATAGTGTCACTATATAATGCCTATGTGGGTTAATGATCTCCTAATTATCTTCTATTTCATGACCACATTACATCCTAAATAAACCTATGGGGCCACTAGAAGACAAGGCATCCATAGTCACTCTGGGAAAATAGCTGAGCCTCAGAAAGATCCCTCCTTCCTTTCTCTCTTTCCTCCTCCCTCCTCTTCTCCCCTCCCTCCCTCCTTGCCTCCTCTCCCAACTTCACACGTATTTTATTGCTTCATTCTAAGTGCTGGCACTGCCCTGGTCTGAGGACACACAGATGAGCGATAGACATTGCACTTTCCCTCAGGAAGAGCCCATTCTGGTGAATGAGATAAATATTAAACATAATTTCTCCATGAACCTGGGGATTGCTCTCTTCGTAAGTCCTATGTCTAAAAATTCCTGGATGCTGTGGGGGAAAATATAGAAGTACAACTTTTTATTAGTATTTTTCTTTCTTTTTTCAATTGAAATACAACTGACACAGAACATTGTAGTTTCAGGTGAGTAATGTAAATGATTCGATATTTGTATATATTGCAAAAGGACCACAATAAGTCTAGATAAGAATCATACCATTCACAGTGTTTTCTGAAGTGAGATTATCTCCATTGCTGTTTTGCTATCAGCAAGAAGCATTTGGCAACTCAACAGGTCAAATCTTTTCTACTCTCCTTTCTGCTTCTTGACCAGTTTCAACAATGGCCTTTTGGTATCTTGAGTGAATTCAGTTTTACAGGAGAATAGTTATAGTTCTAATGCTTTTGCTTAGTCAAAAACCATTATATCCCCTGCTACCCAAAATGACATTTAAAAAATCACTTTTTAGATTTTTATTCTAGTTATCTTAGACATATTCCTATATTGCCTGCTTAGGTGCATGTAATTTTTCAAGTGCAGCTAACTTCCAACTAAAGACAGAGGACTGATTTTTATGGAAGCCCAAAGAACTTCGAAAAGTTTTGTCCTTAAAACAATGGTGACAGGTGACCAGGGTGGGCTGCAGGGAGAACTGGAGAAGAGAATCGTGGTGCTCAGAAAGGGTCTGAAAAAGTAGAGAATGAGTTGAACAAACCTCAGGGCCCAGAGTTATGTGTAATTCTGTTACTCTATAAAGTTTGGCTTTGAAGTATAGCTATAGAATTTATTATCAGTTAGTTTATCTCCCGCTTGTTTTATTTATAGAACTTTTCCCAAAATGTGTCTGTGAATACTTATTCCATGGACTGTTAACAAATGTTACATGGAAAAAAGCCACACAATACACAAAATTATCCATGGTCAGAAAAGGTTCTTTACTGCCAGACTTCTCAGAAATTTTAAAATCTAAAGCACATTATGAATCACCAAGATAGGGATCATAAGCAATATATATTCAACTTTATTTGATTAGGAACCTCTTTTTTTATAGAACATCTTGTAACTATTGCTTGGAATGAAGTTTGGGAAACAGGCTCAGAATTACTTTCTAAATTAATTTATTCTCTTAAGGATAACAATGAATGGTGAGGAAACTGTTTCATCACATATAAAAAATTAGAGAATAAAATGACTCTGGGATTAAAGTATTCCTATGACAATTCACAAAATGGCTAATTCACATGGGCAAAATAATTGAGAATTGACAGTTACTACAATATTATTTAATTTCACAACAGAATGGTGAAAATGAACACCAGTGTACTTTACATATATATGTGAAATTTGACAATACCAATCTGTTCCTAGGTACTTTAGAGTCAATTATGTAGAGCTTCCCAGGTGGTTCAGTGTGTAAAGAATCTGCCTGCAATGCAGGAGATGCAGGTTTGATCCCTGGGTTGGGAAGATCCCCTGGAAGAGAGCATGGAGAATCCCTTGGACAGAGGAGTCTGGAGGTCTACAGTCCATGGGGTCACAAAGAGTTGGAAATGACTGAAGCAACCAAGGGCACACATCCATGTAGAGTTAGAATAATTTTTATTTCATTTTTTCAGTCTACCAGAGCCGATTTTCAAGTTTCACCCATTTGATGTAAACATCAATAGTTTGTAGCATTTCCATCCTTCTTTTGCTAGAAATGAGTTTTCTGGTTTAGGATATGGCTTCACTGGAGATGAATAAAAGTGAAATCTAACTGAATGCTGCATGATTTCATAACTCTGTAAAAACATATCGACCGCTCTGAATTGGTCTATGAGGATCTCTTCCTGTTTGTTTCAATATCAGTTTTCTCAATTACTCTAGCTCCTGCGTTCAGTGGGACCTTGTGGTGTCTCTTTGGGATTCTAACACATGCTATAGAACTCAATGCCCAATTCCATTTCCTGATTACTTGATAGAAGTAAAAAGTACAGTTGTGCTTTTTGTTCCTGCAGCATCTGAAAAAGAAATTTGCTCTTGTCTGGAATTAGATTGTTTAATCTATCTTTTTTATTGAAAAATCATCCTTTAAGTTATTGGCCATAGAGTAAAACACTTTACTTAACAGATAAAGTAGAAACATATTTCAGATGGGTGGAACTGTGTTTATTTGAAATTAAAAAAAAAGGGGGGGAGGTCAAGAACAAGATGGCAGAGGAGTAGGTGGACATGAAGTACATCTCTCTCCACAGATATATCAGAAATACACCTTCAGACACAGAAGTGCATGCAGAACACCAGCTGACAGTGGACAGGAGTACCTGATCAGTGGAAAAGAAAGTATAGAACCATGCAAAACTCTGTGTGATGAAGGAAGTAGGGGGAAAAACAGGAGTGTTAGTAGGACTGGACCTGCCCTCGGTGGGTGGGGGAACTGAAGCAGGGGTCCGATCCCCACATCGGGACAAGTGTCTGAATCAGAGTTGAAACCTTTAAGGTTGAGAGCAAAACAGCTGATCTGTGGCAGCCTAAATGGAATGAGACTCATACAGTCCTTGCCACAGCCATACATACCCCGGACAGGAACGCTGGTCCCCTGGAAGGCACAATGGTTGGAAGCTGGAGTTTAGGGAGCAATCCGAGGGTGAGGGTTGCTGTTGACTGCAGAGAGACAGATTGAGAGGATGTGAAGGAGGAGATCATGCTGGGAAATGCTGGTGGAGGAAAGCCAGGCAGCTATGGAAGCAAGGCAATATTGCTGAGCCACATGTAGGGGATGGAATCATCACCTTAGTCTCTCTCTCCCCACATGCCAGCATCAGCAGCTGAACAATAGAGAGGCTGGCCCATCAAATGCCTGATGCAATGAACTACAGAGTAGGACCCCAACCAGGGGGCTCCTTTAAGTGACTGATGTGCCGAACTAAGAGTAGGACCCCAGCCAGGGGGGCCCCTCTATGTGCCTGATGCACTGAACAACAGAGAAGGACCCCAGGCCAGGGAGCCTCTAAGTGCCTGAACGGGCAGAGCTACAGAGAAAGACTGGCCGAAGAGGCCTTCTGATCACCAGCTACAAGAGGCCTGAGAAAAGACACTGATAAGGCCATAACTCCTGCAGGGGGCAGTCTGTGTCCCGGCACACTTGGCACCACCATGGTCCCTGCAAGCCAAGCAGCCGTGCCACGTTCATGCTCAACTCTCAGTGGGGCAGAGCTGCCACAGGCAAAAAAATTCTTGCCTCATGCATGCAGGGTCACTTTGGTCGTGTCCAACTCTTTGCGACCCTGTAGACTTGTGGCCTGCCAGGCTTCTCTGTCAGGGAGGGGGGGTTCTCCAGGCAAGAATACTGGAGTGTATTGGCCAATACTGGTTGCCATACCCTTCTAGAGCACTTTATTTCCTGCTGCCCTAGCCGACAACCCCCTGAGTACCTGGTGCTGCCAGAACCCCTGTGACCCAAGCAGCTGCACCACCTCCACACCTGGCCCTCACAGGGGCAAACCCAAGTCCTCCAGGGCAGCCTCAGGAGCAAACCCCAGTGGACGACCCACATGCAGAGGTGGAAATAAAACCACAATTGAAACCCAGGGGCAGTGTGGCTAAGGAAGAAGACCCAAAACTTTCCCACCAGCTGTACAAGCTGCAGATTAAATCCACACAATCAACTAGGCAGACTCTGTGTCTATGGAATATATAAAAGGCCACTGAGAGCTCCCACAAAAGAAAACGTACTAATTCTGATAGCTGTGGAGATTGGAGGCAAGAACACACAGGAGTAGGACCAGATAAGAATCTGAGCTGCCTCCACAGCAGGTCCAGAGGTTAGCACAGTGCTTGAGGGCATCCTAGGGAGGTGAGGTGGACTGTGACTCCCAGCGAGGGAAAGGACTCTGAGAGCAGTGACTCAAGAAAAATATTTATTATTCTTAGTTTTTGACTTGTTCTGTAGATTCTTTTGGATTTTATTTTTTTCTTTCCTCCTCCCACCACCCTGTTGTAGTTGTCAATTTTATTGACACCAAGAAATTCAATTAAGTGAGCTTTTCTCTCAGTCACATTTTTTATTGTTGTTATAAACCTCTGCCTCTACATTGGGCTTTTGCAGTTCTGTGGAGTTTTCCTTTTTTTTTTTTAATTCTGTTTTTTTCTTTTCTCTTTTTTATAATTTTAATTTTTTAAAACCTATTATATTTTTTCTATATTTGTTCCTTTGTTTGCCTTTCCTACTGTTCTTTTCCCCTTGCAGTTAATCTTAAATGTATATACATCTTCTTCATCTACCAATATTTAACTTCATCTATCTATATTTAACTTTGCATATCTGTTCTTTCTTTTTTCCTTTCCTGTCAATATATTTGTTAGTTTTGTTTTCATTGCTTTATTCCCCACTTTGCACCTTGCTTTAGTTTTGTTTTTTTGTGTGTGTGTGTGCTTTAGTTAGCTTTGTTCTTAACTGGTAGATATAATTTTTGACTTCCTTTGTGTGACTTCCACGTCAGTCTACTGTACTTTATTTTTGTTGGACTGTTTTGACTTTGCTCATGAGTGTACATATATATATGTGTGTGTGTGTATGCCATTATTTTAATTATTATTTGCCTGATTTTGTAACAGCCATTTGTTTGGGGTTCATCTTTGGTTTCTCGTTTTTGGATATTTGTTTTAGTCTCACTTAATGCCATAACAAATCACTTGTGGAATCTTCATTCCTGACCAGAGATCAAGCCCTGAGCCTTTGGAGTGGGATCTCTGACTCCAAGACCCTAGACTACCACAGAACTAACCCTAGGGAGTATCAAATAGTGAGAACTCACACAAAGGAAGCCACTTGAATACAAGACCTGGCATCATCCAACCATCAGTAGCACCCTGTGCAAACAAGCAAGCAAACAAAATAAAAACTCAGCACAAATTTCACCCTATATGAAGCTGACACAAACCACTGGACCAACCTTAGGAGAGCAGAAACCAAAAGGAAGAAAGAATTCAACCTTATTCAAGGAAAGAATTCAACTTTTCTTGAAGCCTGGGAAAACGAGACCTCAAACACAATACATTAAAAAATTAATGAAAAGGCAGAGAAATACTACACAAATGAAGGAACAAACTAGAAACACAGAAACTCAAATAAGTGAAGAGGAAATAGGCAAACTACCTGAAAAAGAATTCAGAATAATGATAGTAAAGATGATCAAAAACCTTGAAAACAAAATGGAGAAAATGCAAGAATCAATCAACAAAGACCTAGAAGAATTAAAGAATAAACATACAGAGACAAACAACACAATTACTGAAATTAAAAATACTCTAGAAGGAATCAATATCAGATTATATGAAGCAGAAGAACAAATCAGTGAGCTGAAAGATAAAATGGTGGAAATAACTTCTGAAGAGCAGAATAAAGTGAAAAGAATGAAAAGAACTAAGGACAGTCTTAGAGACCTCTGGGACAATATCACATGCACCATCATTTGGATTATAGGGGTACCAGAAGAAGAAGAGAAAAAGAAAGGGTATGAGAAAAATTTTGAAGAGATTATAGTTGAAAATTCCCCCAACACGGAAAAAGAAATAGTCAATCAAGTCCAAGAGGCACAAAGAGCCCATACAGGATAAACCCAAGGAGAAACACACCAAGACACATGCTAATCAAACTAACAAAGACTAAACACAAAGAGAGAATATTAACAAAAGCAAGGGAGAAGCAACAAGTAACATATAAGGGAAACCCCATACACTTAATAGCTGATCTTTCAGCAGAGACTCTGCAGGCCAGAAGGGAATGGCAGGATATATTTAAAGTACTGAAAGGGAAAAATCTACAACCAAGATTACTATACCTGGCAAGGATCTCATTCAAAATTGATGGATAAATGAAAAGCTTTTCCGACAAGCAAAAGTTAAGCAAATTCAGTACACCAAACCAGCTTTACAACAAATGTTCAGTTCAGTTCAGTTCAGTCGCTCAGTTGTGTCTGACTCTTTGCAGCCCCATGAATTGCAGCATGCCAGGCCTCCCTGTTCATCACTAACTCCCGGAGTTCACTCAGACTCATGTCTATCAAGTCAGTGATGCCATCCAGCCATCTCATCCTCTGTCTTCCCCTTCTCCTCCTGCCCCCAATCTCTCCCAGCATCAGAGTCTTTTCCAATGAGTCAACTCTTCACATGAGGTGGCCAAAGTACTGGAGTTTCAGCTTTAGCATCATTCCTTCCAAAGAAATCCCAGGGCTGATCTCCTTCAGAATGGACTGGTTGGATCTCCTTGCAGTCCAAGGGACTCTCAAGAGTCTTCTCCAACACCACAGTTCAAAAGCATCAATTCTTCGGTGCTCAGCTTTCTTCACAGTCCAACTCTCACATCCATACATGACCACTGAAAAAACCATAGCCTTGACTAGACGGACCTTAGTTGGCAAAGCAATGTCTCTGCTTTTGAATATGCTATCTCGGTTGGTCATAACTTTTCTTCCAAGGAGTAAGCGTCTTTTAATTTCATGGCTACAGTCACCATCTGCAGTGATTTTGGAGCCCAGAAAAATAAAGTCTGCCACTGTTTCCACTGTTTCCCCATCTATTTACCATGAAGTGATGGGACCAGATGCCATGATCTTAGTTTTCTGAATGTTGAGTTTTAAGCCAATTTTTTCACTCTCCTCTTTCACTTTCATCAAGAAGCTTTTTAGTTCCTATTCACTTTCTGCCATAAGGGTGGTGTCATCTGCTTATCTGAAGTTATTGATATTTCTCCTGGCAATCTTAATTCCGGTTTTTGCTTCTTCCAGCCCAGCGTTTTTCATGATGTACTCTTCATATAAGTTAAATAAGTAGGGTGACAATATACAGCCTTGATGTACTCCTTTCCTATTTGGAACCAGTCTGTTGTTCCATGTCCAGTTCTAACTTTTGCTTCCTGACCTGTATATAGGTTTCTCAAGAGGCAAGTCAGGTGGTCTGGTATTCCCATCTCTTTCAGAATTTTCCACAGTTTATTGTGATCCACACAGTCAAAGGCTTTGGCATAGTCAATAAAGCAGAAATAGATGTTTTTCTGGAACTCTCTTGCTTTTTCCATGATCCAAAGGATGTTGGCAATTTGATCTCTGGTTCCTCTGCCTTTTCTAAAACCAGCTTGACTGTGGTACATATACACAATGGAGTATTACTCAGCCATTAAAAAGAATACATTTGAATCTGTTCTAATGAGGTGGATGAAACTGGAGCCGATTATACAGAGTGAAGTAAGCCAGGAAAAAAAAAAAAACACCAATACAGTATACTAACACACATATATGGAATTTAGAAAGATGGTAATGATAACCCTGTATGCAAGACAGCAAAAGAGACACAGATGTATAGGACAGATATTGGACTCTGTGGGAGAGGGAGAGGGTGGGATGATTTGGGAGAATGGCATTGAAACATGTATACTATCATGTAAGAAATGAATCACCAGTCTATGTTCAATACAGGATACAGGATGCTTGGGGATGGTGCATGGGGATGATCCAGACAGATGATATGGGGTGGGAATTGGGAGGGGGTTTCAAGATGTGGAACTCATGTACATCTGTGGCTGATTCATGTCAATGTATGGCAAAACCAATACAGTATTGTTAAGCAAAATATAAAAAATAAAATAAAATAAAACCAGCTTGAACATCTGGAATTTCATGGTTCACATATTGCTGAAGCCTGGCTTGGAGAATATTGAGCATTATTTTACTAGCGTGTGAGATGAGTGCAACTGTGCAGTAGTTGGAGCATTCTTAACAAATGTTAAGGGGGCTTACATAGTCAAGAAATACAAGAGCAGAAAAAGGATCTAAAAATTCAACCCTGAACAATTAAGAAAATGGGAATAGAATATATAGAACACATATATTATTCTATAGAATATATAGAATACATATATTATTCTATAGAATACATATATTATAACTAATAGAATATATATCGATAATTACTTTAAATGTAAATGGACTAAATGCTCTAACCAAAGACACAGACTGGATGAATGGATACAAAAACAAGACGCATATATACGCTGTCTACAACAAACCCACTTCAGACCTAAAGACACATATAGACTGAAAGTGAGAGGATGGAAAAATATATTCCATGCAAATGGGAAGCAAAAGAAAGCTGGAGTAGCGATCCTCATATCAGACAAAATAGACCTTAAAATAAAGAAGATTACAAGCGATAAGGAAGGACACTACATAATGATCAAGGGATCATCCAAGAGGAAGACATAACAATTGTAACTATCTATGCACCCAACATAGAAGCACCTCAATACATAAGACAAACACTAACAGACATAAAAGGAGAAATTGACAGTAACACAAAAATAATAGGAAACTTTAACACCCCACTCACACCAATGGACAGATCACCAAAGCAGAAAATTAATAACATAAGTCTTACATGATATGTTAGATGAGATGGATCTCATTGATATTTTCAAGACATTCCATCCAAATGCAGAAGAATACACCTTCTTCTCAAGTGCACCTTGAACATTCTTCAGGATAGACCACATCTTGGGTCACAAATCAAACTTCAGTAAATTTAAGAAAATTGAAATCATATCAAGCATCTTCTCTGACCACAACTCTATGAGACTAGATATCAGTTACAAGAAAAAAAAAAACTGTAAAAAACACAAGCACATGGAGATTAAACACCATGTTTCTAAATAACCAACAGGTTACTGAAGAAATCAAAAGGGAAATAAAAAAATTTCTAGAAACAAATGACAATGAAAACATGACAATTCAAACCCTGTGGGATGCAGCAAAAGCAGTTCTAAGAGGGAAGTTTATAGCAATACAGTCCTGTCTCAAGAAACAAGAAAACATCGAATAGACAGCCTAAGTTTACACCTAAAACAACTGGAAAAAGAAGAAGAAAAAAACCCCAAAATTAGTAGAAGGAAAGAAATCATAAAGATCCAAGCAGAAACAATGAAAAAGAAATGAAAGAAACAATAGTAAAGATTAATAAAACTAAAAGCTGGTTCTTTGAGAAGACAAACAAAATTGACAAGCCATTCGCCAGATTCATCAAGAAAAAAAGAGAGATAAATCAACTCAACAAAATTAGAAATGGAAAAGGAGCTGTTACAACAGACAATGCAGAAATACAAAGGATTATAAGAGACTATTACAAACAACTACATGACAATAAAATGGATAACCTGGAAAAAATGGACAGATTCTTAGAAAAGTTCAGTCTTCCAAGACTGAATGAGGAAGAAATAGAAACTATGAACAATCAATTACAATAACTGAAATTGAAGCTGTGATCAAAAATCGCCACAAAAAACGAAAGCTCAGGACCAGATGGCTTCACAGGAGAATTCTATCAAATATTTAGAAAAGAACTAATGCCTGTCCTTCTAAAACTCTTTCAAAAAATTGCAGAGGAAAGAACACTTCAAACTCATTCTACGAGGCCACCATTACCCTGACACCAAACCAGACAAAGACAACACACAAAAAAAGAAAGCTACAGGCCAATATCACTGATGAACATAGATGCAAAAAATCCTCAATGAAATTTTAGCAAACAGAATTCAGCAACACATCAAAAAGCTCATACACCAGAATCAAGTTGGGTTTATTCCAGGGATGAAAGGATTCTTCAATACGAGCAAATCAATCAGTGTAATACACCATATTAACAAATTAAAAGATAAAAACCATATGAGAATCTCAATAAATACAGAAAAATCCTTTGGAAAAATTCAGCACCTATTTATGATTAAAACTCTTCAAAAAATAGGCATAGAAGGAAACTACCTCAGCATCAGTTCAGTTCAGTTCAGTCGCTCAGTCGTGTCCGACTCTTTGCAACCCCATGAATTGCAGCACGCCAGGCCTCCCTGTCCATCACCAACTCCTGGAGTTTACTCAGATTCACGTCCATCGAGTCAGTGATGCCATCCAGCCATCTCATCCTCTGTCGTCCCCTTCTCCTCCTGCCCCCAATCCCTCCCAGCTTCAAAGTCTTTTCCAGTGAGTCAACTCTTTGCATGAAGTGGCCAAAATATTGGAGTTTCAGCTTTAGCATCATTCCTTCCAAAGAAATCCCAGGGCTGATCTTCAGAATGGACTGGTTGGATCTCCTTGCAGTCCAAGGGACTCTCAAGAGTCTTCTCCAACACCACAGTTCAAAAGCATCAATTCTTCGGTGCTCAGCCTTCTTCACAGTCCAACTCTCACATCCATACATGACCACAGGAAAAACCATAGCCTTGACTAGATGGACCTTAGTCGTCAAATATCTCTGCTTTTGGATATACTATCTAGGTTGATCATAGCTTTTCTTCCAAGGAGTAAGCATCTTTTAATTTCATGGCTGCAGTCACCATCTGCAGTGATTTTGGAGCCCCAAAATTAAAGTCTGACACTGTTTCCCCATCTATTTCCCATGAAGTGATGGGACCGGATGCCATGATCTTCGTTTTCTGAATGTTGAGCTTTAAGCCAACTTTTTCACTCTCCTCTTTCACTTTCATCAAGAGGCTTTTTATTCCTCTTCACTTTCTGCCATAAGGGTGGTGTCATCTGCATATCTGAGCTTATTGATATTTCTCCCGGCAATCTTGATTCCAGCTTGTGTTTCTTCCAATCCAGCGTTTCTCATGATGTACTCTGCATATAAGTTAAATAAGCAGGGTGACAATATACAGCCTTGATGTACTCCTTTTCCTATTTGGAACCAGTCTGTTGTTCCATGTCCAATTCTAGCTGTTGCTTCCTGACCTGCATATAGGTTTCTCAAGAGGCAGGTCAGATGGTCTGGTATTCTCATCTCTCTCAGAATTTTCCACAGTTTATTGTGATCCACACAGTCAAAGGCTTTGGCATAGTCAATAAAGCAGAAATAGATGTTTTTCTGGAATTCTCTTGCTTTTTCCATGATCCAGCGGATGTTGGCAATTTGATCTCTGGTTCCTCTGCCTTTTCTAAAACCAGCTTGAACATCAGGAATTTCACAGTTCATGTATTGCTGAAGCCTGGCTTGGAGAACTTTGAGCATTACTTTACTAGCATGTGAGATGAGTGCAATTGTGCAGTAGTTTGAGCATTCTTTGGCATTGCCTTTCTTTGGGATTGGAATGAAAACTGACCTTTTCCACTCTTGTGGCCACTGCTGAGTTTTCCAAATTTGCTGGCATATTGAGTGCAACACTTTCACAGCATCATCTTACAGGATTTGAAATAGCTCAACTGGAATTCCATCACCTCTACTAGCTTTGTTCGTAGTGATGCTTTCTAAGGCCCACTTGACTTCACATAAAGGTCATATATAATAAGCCTACAGCAAACATTATTCTCAATGGTGAAAAACTGAAAGCACTCCTCCTAATATCAGGAACAAGAAAAGGGTGTCCACTTTCACCACTATTATTCAACATAGTTCTGGAAGTCCTAGCTACAGCAACCAGAGAAGAAAAAGAAATAGAAGCAATCCAGACCAGAAAAGAAGTAAAGCTCCCACTGCTTGCAGATGATTGATACTGTCCATGGAAAACCTTAAAGATAGTATCAGAAAATTACTAGAGCTAATCAGTGAATTTAGCAAAGTTGCAGAGTACAAAATCAATACACCGAAATCACTTGCATTTCTATATAGTAGCAATGAAAAATCAAAAAGAAATTAAGGAATCAATCCCATTCATCCCTGCAACAGAAAGAATTAAATATCTAGGAATAAACTTACTTAAGGAGACAAAAGAACTGTATACCAAAAATTATAAGACATTGATGAAAGAAATAAAAGATGACATAAACAGATGGAGAGATATTCCATGTTCCTGGGTAGGAAGAATCAGGATTGTGAAAATGGCTATACTACCAAACTCAATCTACAGATTCAATGTGATCTCTATCAAATTACCAATGGCATATTTCACAGAACTAGAACAAAAAATTTCACAATTCATATGGAAACACAAAAGACCCCAAATAGCCAAAGCAGTCTTGAGAAAGAAGAATGGAACTGGAGGAATCAACCTTCCTGACTTCAGATTATACTACAAAGCTCTAGTCATCAAGACAGTATGGTGCTGGCACAAAAACAGAAATATAGACCAATGGAACAAGATAGAAAGCCCAGAAATAAACCCATACACCTATGGATACCTTATTTTTGACAAATGAGGCAAGAATATACACTGGGGTAAAGACAGCCTCTTCAATAAATGGTGCTGGGAAAACTGGACAGCAACATGTAAAAGAATGAAATTAGAACACTTCCTAATACCATACACAAAGATAAACTTAAAATGGATTAAAGACTAAATATAAGACCAGAAACTATAAAACTCTTAGAGGAAAACACAGGCAGAACACTTGATGACATAAAGCAAGATCCTCTATGACCCACCTCCTAGAGTAATGGAGATAAAAACAGAAGTAAACAAGTGGAACCTGGTTAAACTTAAAAGCTTTTGCACAGCAAAGGAAACTATAAGCAAGGTGAAAAGACAACCCTCAGAATGGGAGAAAATAATAGCAAATGAAATAACTGACAAAGGATTCATTTCCAAAATAATACAAGCAGCTCATACAACTCAAGACCAGAAAAGCAAACAACCCAAATCAAAAAGTGGCAAATAGACCTAAACAGACATTTCTCCAAAGAAGACTTACAGATGGCTAACAAACACATGAAAAGATGCTCAACATCACTCATTATTAGAGAAATGCAAGTCAAAATTACAATGGGATATTACCTCACACTGGTCAGAATGGCCCTCATCACAAAGTCTACAAACAGTAAATGCTGGAGAGGATGTGGAGAAAAGGGAATGCTCTTGCACTGTTGGTGGGAATGTAAACTGATACAGCCACTATGGAAGACAGTATGGAGATTCCTTAAAAACTAGGAATAAGACCACCATATGACCCAGCGATCCCACTCCTAGGCATATACCCTGAGGAAACCAAAATTGAAAGAGACACATGTATCCCATTGTTCATTGCAGCACTATTTACAATAGCTAGAACATGGAAGCAACCTGGATGTCCATCAACAGATGAATTGATAAAGAAGTTGTGGTACATATACACAGTGGAATATTACCCAGCCACAAAAAGGAATGCGTTTGAGTCTGTTCCAATGAGGTGGATGAACCTACAACCGATTATAAGAGTGAAGTAAATCAGAAAGAGAACGATAAATATAGTGTTCTAATGCATATATCGGCTTCCCTGGTGGCTCAGACGGTAAAGCGTCTGCCTACAATGTGGGAGACCTGGGTTCGATCCCTGGGTTGGGAAGATCCACTGGAGAAGGAAATGGAAATCTACTCCAGTACTATTGCCTGGAAAATCCCATGGACAGAGGAGCCTGGTAGGCTACAGTCCATGATTGGTGAAGGCAACGGCAACCCACTCTGGTACTCTTGCCTGGAAAATCCCATGGACGAAGGAGCCTGGTAGGCTGCAGTTCATGGGATCGCTAAGAGTGGGACATGACTGAGTGACCTCACTTTCACTTTTCACTTTCATGCATTGGAGAAGGAAATGGCAACCCACTCCAGTGTTCTTACCTGGAGAATCCCAGGGACGGCGGAGCCTGGTGGGCTGCCGTCTATGGGGTCGCACAGAGTCAGACACGACTGAGGCAACTTAGCAGCAGCAGCAGCAGCAGCAATGCATATATACAGAATCTAGAAAAATGGTACTGAAGAATTCATTTACAGCGCAATAATGGAAAAACAGACAGAGAATAGACTTATGGACATGGGGAGAGGGGAGAAGAGGATGAGATGTATGAAAAGACTAACATGGAAACTTACACTACCATATGTAAAATAGATAGCCAATGGGCATTTTCTGTATGGCTCAGGAAACTCAGACAGGGGTCTGTATCAACCTAGAGGGGTGGGATAGAGAGGGAGATGGGTGGGTTCAAAAGAGAGGTGATATATGTATACCTATGGGAGGGATTGGGGGCAGGAGGAGAAAGGGACGACCGAGGATGAGATGGCTGGATGCCATCACGGACTCGATGGACATGAGTCTGAGTGAACTCCGGGATATGGTGATGAACAGGGAGGCCTGACGTTCTGCGATTCATGGGGTCACAAAGAGTCAGACACGACTGAGCGACTGAACTGAACTGAACTGATGACTGATTCATGTTGAGGTTTGACAGAAAACAGCAAAATTCTGTAAAGCAAGTATCCTTCAATAAAAAATAAGTAAATTAAAAAAAGGCAGGGAGTGTTCCCAGCTCATACTCTAGAGTGAAGGTTGGATATTTCTGAGGTGGTAAAATTGAGGGTAATGGGTTTTGATTTAGATATCTCAATTTAAAAGTATACCACATGTGTTCAAATAGAAATTTTTTTAAAAAAATTAAAATGCATTCCATTGCTGCCCTGCAAATAAATTCATCAGCACCATCTTTCTAGAGTCCATATATATGTGTTTGTAAATAATATTTGTCTTCTTCTTTCTGACTTGCTTCACCCTGTATAATAGGCTCTAGATTCATCCAGTTCATTAGAACTGACTCAAATGCACTCCTTTTTATGGCTGAGCAATATTCTATTGTATATATGTGCCACAGCTTCTGTAAAGCTATTATCCTTCAGATTTAAAAAAATAATAATTAAAAAGCCCTAAAATCTTGGCCATAAAGTGCTTCAGAATAATAAGTTGTTAAAAAGCATTTGCAAATAATGCAGCATTGTCTCAACACTAAATAACAATGGAAGCCAAGTGGATTTTATGATTACCTTTGTTCTAAGATGTCCTTAGATATGATAATCTGATTGTTAATCCATGATTTCTCCTTGTCAGATTGGATTTCACAGTCAGTTCAAAAGTGGGATTTCATCTTTTAATTTATTTATTTAAAAAGTTGTCTGTTATTTATTAACTGAGCTATCCTGATAGCTGGTTCGATTCCTGGGTCGGGAAGATCCCCTGGAGAAGGGATAGGCTACCCACTCCAGTATTCTTGGGCTTCACTTGTGGCTCAGCTAGTAAAGAATCTGCCTGCAATGCAGGAAACCTGGGTTCAATCCCTGGGTTGGGAAGATCCCCTGGAGAGAGGAAAGGTACCCACTCCAATATTCTGGCCTGGAGAATTCCAAGGACTGTATAGTCCATGGGGTTGCAAGAAGTCGGACACGACTGAGTGACTTTCACATACACATTATTAGAGTATAATTATGATTATAATATACTGAATTTTAGGATGTAAGGAAAGTCAGGCATTTATTCAACAATGATTGATCATTATATATCTTACATACCATAGTCTATGCATGGATCTTCATGCTGTCCAGAGACTTAGTATAATTCACTGCAAAAAAAAAAAAAAAAGGAAAAATCAACAATAATTCAAAAACTTGTCAAAATTCTTGCATCAAATTCTTAAAAACAAAACAGTTTGGACTTACTCAAGAGGATAAAGAATCCAAACTTAAAACTGGGTCATACATGGCCTTGGACCTGTAAAGTGTGAGGACCAGCTTGTAAGAGTTGATTGTCCTCATCTCTTTCCAGCTCCTAGTTTAGTAATGTCAACTTGAAATGGGCCATGACAGAAATAATTACACTATACAAACTGGCAAGTTGTACAAATTGGGGCCTTTTGTCCCCAGAAAACTGGTTTTGAGACATTTACCTGTACACCACTGAATGTATGTTACTTGCTGTCTGAAGTAATTTATCACCAGACCTGTGCTTATTCTAGTGAAAAAAAACAACAACAACAAAAAAACAAAAACAGAAGAGGATAAAGTTAGAAATCAATAGAAGTAAAAGTGGTAAATTCCAAAAATTGTGGAAATTAAAAAACATGCTCTTAAGCAATGGATTAAAGAAGTAATCACAAAGGAAATTATAAAATACTTAGAGATGAATAAAAATGAAAATCAAACATACCAAAACTTACGAAACACAGCAAAAGCAATGAATGCTAAGGAGAAATCTTATAGCTATAATCGCTGACATTAAAAAACCAGAAAGATCTCAATTCAACAATGTAACTTTACAGCTTAAAGAACTAGAAAAAGAAGAGCAAACTAGAACACACCCTAGTACAATGACAACCACTTTCCCAAAAATGACATAGAAGCACAGGATATATGTTACTCAGGGACCTCTCCTGCAGTTGCTGTTTGAGACCTGAAAAGAAGCTGGGTTTAACTTGAAGGTGGCACTTTGAAGTATGGCCACAGGAGGTCAGTAGTGTACTGTGGGTCCACCAAGGAGCGGGGGGGGGGGGGGAATTGAGCCTTCTCTACTCTCTTTAATCCATAAATTCCTTACTCTAAACTAGGAGTATCTATTCCTTTCATACTTTCAGATAGATTGATAGATTAGCTTTAATAAATAATGTTCACAGCTTATAAAATAGTATAGGCGCTAATCTCTTCTTAAAGATTCATGTACTGTGATACCAGTGTGTTTGAAGAAATGGTGTTTCATTAAACCTGTGTTTGATTAAGGGTGTTACCACCTATGTCACGTTTAGATCACAACTTTTCAAGGAAAATACATGCTGTATTTGTTTAACCGAATCACTTTCCTGTACACCTGAATCTAACACAACATTGTAAATCAACTATAGCCCAATAAAAAAATACACTCAAACACGTTTATTGTTAGAATTAGAGTATGCATAATTTCAGATTTCTTTGATATTTGGGACAGCAGTTCAGTACCTTGGATCTCATCCTTATGGATAAGTGATCTTATCTGAGCCTCAACTTCTTACCTTTAAAACGGGGATAATACAGTTACTGTCATAGTTGAATGAGACTATGTCGGTGAAGTACCCATCATTAAGCCCTAAGATTTGTGGTTCTGGATGCCCAGAGCCCTTTCTGTTTGGGGAGAATGCAAAGGTGGATGCAAGACAGGGCTTGCCCTACGCCAGTGAAAGCCACAGGGAGGCAGATCCATTTTCTACCCTTGACTCCTGACTGTTAATGCATAGGTGGTGGCCAAAGGGTGGCCGTGAGGCTGGGGGCATGGCAGCAAGGACCCAGGATGAGCAGAGATCCGAAGGACGTGGGCTGGGCTTTGCTGACCTTGTGTGTATCTGTGCTCAGCTGTGTCCGACTCTTTGTGACCCCACAGACTGTAGCTCTCCAGGCTCCTCTGTCCAAGGGATTCTCTAGACAGGACTACTGGGGTGGGTTCCATTTTCTCCTCGAGGGGATCTTCCTGACCCAGGGGTCAAACCTGTGTCTCTTGCATTTCCTGCATTGACAGCTGGATTCTTAACCACTGAACCACCTGGGAAACCCTTAGTTTCTTCCTAAGCACAGTTCTCCTAACAGTTCTGGGAACTAATTTATAGCCTTGGAACAAAATCCTGTTTACTTCAAATTAGTCAGAAAATCTGCTGCTGTTTGCAACCAAAAGCACTGAATAGTGTAAGTTTCAACTTTAATTTGAGAGTAAATATGCAAAATTAATAGTTAAAGAAAGATTCTGATTGGTGGATTGTTGAGTTTTTCCTGAGTTTTATTCCACAAAATAATTGACAATTGTGAAAGAAAAGCTAGATAACACAAAAGATGCCTGTTTTTTGGATATTCCAATATAAAATATATTTTCTAGCCACAGAAAGCAGAGTTTCAGCCATCCTATAGTTGTCAGCCAAGAAGATTGTCTAAGACATAGGGTCACAGATGTAGAAAACAAACATTTGTTTGCCAGAGGGAAAAGGTTGGGGGGCGGTGGGGGAGAGGGATAAATTGGGAAATTGGGATGGACATATACACACCACTGTATCTAAAATAGATAACCGATAAAAACCTACAATATAGCACGGTGAACTCTACACAGTTTCTGTAATGGCATATATGGGAAAAGAATATAAAAAAGAGTGGATATGTATATTGTATAATTGATTCACTTTGCCATACACTTGAAACTAATATGACATTGTAAATCAATTATACGCCAATACAAATTGATTAAGGAGAAAAAAAGAAAAAAGATTGTGGATGGCTGCGGGTACTTATCATCCTGGGCTGCCTGGTTGAGTTAGCTGGGTCCTGGATAGCTTATCTTTCTTCCAGCTCAGGATGGTGTATCCCAGCTCTGTTTCCCAGGGAATCAGCAATTTCCTCTCATTCCCTCACCCCCACTAGACCTTGAAGAGACTGAATGGAAATACCTCTGAAATCCATTAAAAAGAGGACAGCAAAAACATTGTGCACACTTGTGCGTCATAGACGTGCCTCAGTATTAAAACACAGATTCCTGGGCATAAATCACATAAGGATATAGAAAGGCCACTAGCCATTGTACCGGAAGGTGTTTGCCCTTCAAATGAAGCTGAGGGTCATTTGTTCAGTTTTTGAAGTTAAATGTCATGTGGTTTTGAAATTTTCATTGTGATTTGAAGCCAGTAACTAAAAACAAGCCAACAAAACAAAATAAACCCCAAACTATTGCTCTTTATCTCCCCAAACAGTTCTTATTCTCTCACATCACACTCACCAGGACAGTTTTCTTGACAGGAACTTCTGTTTCCTTTCTTCATTCCTCTCTCTCTTTCTTTCTGTTTTTCTTTCTTGTGACGAATATATGATGTTTCGTTTTAAAGCACTCTTTAAAGGAGAGAGGTAAAATTTTCCCTCTCTGTCCTTGGCTGCCCACCCTCTCCACGCTTGTCTTGGGAGTGAAGTCAGAGAGGATGATATCATAAATGTCTGATGATTTTAAAATAGGTTTGCTCTCCCTTACGAGGGGAAGACATTTGTATCACCTGTATTCTAGGTTGATGATAAAACTATCTTATAAAATTGGTTAATTATGCTGGGTTTCAACTATTTACTATGCTGGAAACAAGGGCTTTCAAGGAGGTCCAAGGGGAAGAAATTGGTGATGAAGGAGGCCTTGACTTACAGCTTTTACTAGCAGTAAAATCTGAAGCCTTGAAAAATCTCAATAGTGCCCAATTATGTAAAACCAAGTTAATATTTCTTGCATTATCAATATTTAAAAGCCACTTGGTGGACCATGTTGGGACACCTATATTTTGTAGTTTGTAAGGAAACAGCTGTGGTCACATTTATAGTATTCCATCGGATAATGTGCTTCCAATTCAAGATGTGCAGTTTCTCACTGGTCATGTTTACAGACGTGTTTGCATCCAGTTCAGTTCAGTGCAGTTCAGTTGCTCAATTGTGTCTGACTCTCTGCAACCCCATGGACTGCAGCACGCTAGGCTTCCCTGTTCATCACCAATTCCCGGAGCTTGCTCAAACTCATGTCCATCAAGATGGTACATCCAGAAAGTGAAAGTGAAAGTGAAGTCGCTCAGTCGTGTCTGACTCTTTGCGACCCGTGCCCACCAAGCTCCTCCGTCCATGGGATTCTCCAGGCAAGAATACTGGAGTGGGTTGCCATTTTCTTCTCCAGGGGATCTTCCTAACCCAGGGATCGAACCTAGGTCTCCCACATTGCAGGCAGACGCTTTAACCTCTGCACCACCCAGAGTGTCCCCTAAAAGTTAAAATGAAATCTTGGAAGAAAAGAGGCAACTCATTTTCCTCACCTCCTTCTCTTTTTAAAAACCTTCTCTTTGAATTTAATGTTTTTGCATGATGATTATTTCCCTCTAATAGTTAAATATTTTTGAAAATTACTCTGAAGTCTTCAGTGACTCCTTTCTGTATCAGAGACACACTTGGCAGCACCCCTTCTCTTACTCACTGTAACGATCTGACCTCCATACTGACATACATCTCAAATATGATCAGAGGAATGCTATCTTTCAAAAATAAACCAAAGAGAAATGTAGTTAGCGAAATCTAATTAAGAGAATCCATTTAACATTGTGATGTAATAGAAACAAACAAATTTCTTTTCTTGCCTCACTGATATTTACAAGTTACTTGAAGCCGTTTTCAGACACCTCTGTTTGCTGCAAGCATAGGTAACAGCTGGTAACGTTTATAGCATTCCACTCAATAATATACTTCAGAGTCCAGATTTAGGATTTCAGATCTGTATTTTACAGGCATATGTGCCTCCAGATATCAGAAGACTTTGAAGTTGGATAAAATCATAAAAAAGAAAGCATATCATTCTACCACAAATTTTTTTTAACTTTTTTTTTTTGCAAGTCAAGTATTACTATTAGTATGATGGCTCTTTTTTATATTGCTTTAATTTTGAATACTCTTAAGATCTTAAACCATTCTGCTTCCTACGAAAGTCATTCTTAGCAGTTTCTTTCCATACCTACCCCATAATACAAAAATGCAACCCTGAAAACAATTGAAAACAACTTTGTTTTGAAAACAACTTTTAATATGAAATACTGTTGAAGACTTTATTTTAGGGGGCTCCAAAATGACTGCAGATGGTGACTGCAGCCATGAAATTAATTGATTACTCTTTGGAAGAAAAGTTATGATCAACCTAGACAGCATATTCAAAAGCAGAGACATTACTGTGCCCACTAAGGTCCGTCTAGTCAAGGCTATGGTTTTTCCAGTGGTCATGTATGGATGTGAGAGTTGGACTGTGAAGAAGGTTGAGTGCCGAAGAATTGATGCTTTTGAACTGTGGTGTTGGAGAAGACTCTTGAGAGTCCCTTGGACTGCAAGGAGATCCAACTAGTCCATTCTGAAGATCAGCCCTGGAATTTCTTTGGAAGGAATGATGCTAAAGCTGAAACTCCAGTACTTTGGCCACCTCATGTGAAGAGTTGACTCATTGGAAAAGACTTTGATGCTGGGAGGGATTGGGGGCAGGAGAAGAAGGGGATGACGGAGGATGAGATGGCTGGATGGCATCACTGACTCGATGGATGTGAGTCTGGGTGAACTCCGGGAGTTGGTGATGGACAGGGAGGCCTGGCGTGCTGCGATTCATGGGGTCGCAAAGAGTCGAACACGACTGAGCAACTGAACTGAACTGTTGAATTTTATGATGAGTCTTATTGAGTTCTCCAGTTTTTGAGCAGAATGTGTTGGGAAAAGCATGGTCTGTGGATTCTGACCCATCTTTTGTTCAAACAGTATTTCAGTTAGATACCCCTGCACTTGACCTCAGTGAGCTTTGTTTTACTCTTTCATGAAGTGGGTAAAACAATGCCAACTTACAGAGTTGTTTCCAGGATTAAATGAGAATGACTGTAATAGCTAATATTCATAAAGGAATTTCTACATGCTAAAAACAGTGGGGGAGGAAAACCGTTTCCTCTGTCCTCTTAGGTTCTGTGTCTGGGGACCTGTGAATGTAACTGAGAAAGACAGATTAACAAGAGAGAAGGAATACACATTTATTAATATTTTACATGCACAGGAATTCACAGGAAAGAAGTGAAACTCAAAGGAGGGGTTAGACTCGGGATCTTATGTAACATTTTGACAAACAAAAGAGGGTTTGGATTTCAAGGGACTATAAATTGTGAGGAAGTAACTAGGAAATATATGGGGGAACTAGTGGAAGACACAGGTTATTTTAGTACAGTTTGTTTATGCAGAGTCATCTTGGTTTTGACTCTCTCTCTTAATAAAGGTCACTTTCCTCATTTTGGAATAGGAGTGCGGGGAGAACTTAAGCTACCTTCACAAACGGAAATTTATGCCTGCATGCAGGCAAGTAAGGGGAAGGCAGAGAAGTCTTCCTTTTTCAGTTGAGTCTTAATTTCCTTTAGCTTAAAATAAACTTTATGCCAAATTGGCATATTTGTGGATGACATATCCTGATTGCTTTCAGTACTGTGCAGAGAGCTTTATGCAGATCAAATGTCCTTGGAAAAGGTGCCGCATTAATTAGGGCAGAGAAATATGAATGTCCCTTCCTATGTCATTACAAATTCTCCTAAGAGTGACTTTTGATTAGAACATAAGAGTCTAAAGGACACGCCCTAATGTACTTTGCCATTTCCCTATTGTTGAAGAGCATTCAGATGGTTTCCTCTCTTTGTTTTGCTATTAAACACTGCAGTGAATATCACTGTGCCTGGATTTGTATCTGCATTTTGGAATTTTCACCCTTAGTATGAGGCCCCAAAGTAAAATTAATGCGTCAAAGGATTCTAATGCTTTGAAGCCAATTTGCTTTCCAGATTGATTGCCCTATTTATTGATCTCATTCCATCCTTGCTATTGTAATTTAATCTTTTTCTAGTTGATAGGTGCAGAATGGTACTTTGTTTCAACTGAAGTTTTTAACATTACTAATGAATTGAGCAATAAAAATTTACTGAAAACCTGTGTTTTCTCTGTTGAGAACTGTTTATTTATGTCTTTTTCCTATGTATCTGTTGCTTGGTGTTTTCCTTGTTGATCCCAGGACTTCTTCATATGTTAAGATTATTAACTCTTTTTTCATTATCTGTTACAAAAAGAAATCACACCATGCTGTTTGACTTTAATTCAGTTTGTGCTAAATGTGATGATTGAGAAAATTTAAAGTTTAATGGAGTAAAATCTATCAATCTGTTTCTATTGTAACTTATTCCCTTGTTTTTATGATCTAAAAGTCTTTACCTTCCAGAGATCAGAAAAAAATTGTTAAAGTGTATTCTTCTAAGTTTATTTTTGGTACGTTTTTTGCATTTAATTTTTTGGTCGATCTAGAATTTGTTTTGATGTGTGGTGTAAGGGGAAGATCAGAGTATTCTTTGGTCTGTACCATAAGACTGGGCCCACAGAACTTGGGTCCCATTAAAAATAAATGAACAAGATGTCTGAAACAAGACACACAAAGCCAAGTAATCAATTAATGGATTTTTTTCTTGGAAAAAAACCTGTATTTTCAAAAGAAAGAAACTTAGAAAAATTTTTGTAACCCTAGGTTTAACTTAAAATTTAAAAACACAAGAAAGTCTCTTTTTTAAATCTTAGTTATTGAAGGCATACAAAATATTGTGCTACATTGCTTCACTCATGTCCGAGTCTTTGTGACCCTATGGACTAGAGCTTGCCAGGCTCTTCTGTCCATTGGATTCTCCAGGCAAGAATACTGGGGTGGGTTGCTATTTCCTTCTCCAACAAAACATTACTTTTACTTTATTCTAGAAAATCCATTTGAACAAACTCAGGGAGATAGTGAAGGCCAGGGGAGCCTGGCATGCAGCCGCCCATGGGGTCACAAAGAGTCGAATACGACTTAGCGAATGAACGACAAAGAAAATCTGTATCTTGGTATGTAAACACTCTGAAACGTACATCTGTATCTATATCACTTATATCTATATCTAGTCTTTATTATCCACAGACATGCATACATTCCTCGTTTGGCCACTACTCACCTTCTAAGGACTTGCTGGGTTAACTGCTGCCACACTGTAAGTTTGGGCCTCAAGAGGGTATCCTGATTGAGATTGAAGCATATACATAAATAAATCCACAGCCAATGCTTGATTTGAATAGATATATGGGAGTTGGGGATGGAATTGACCAGATGCTGAACCATATGATAAACACAGAGGGTCACGGTGTGGTATAAAAACTGGGCATTTATATGGTACAGCTGGCTGTGCATAATCTTCTGCTAATTTATAAGGCAGGAGCATCTGGTCCCTAGCTGCTGCTCTTTCCAATTTTCTAACGGCCTTCTCCTTGAGTCTCTTGTTTAATCGAGCAGCTCCCCCCCCCCCGCCCCTGCCCAACAAACAAGCAGCGGGAAAGAAGGGGGGCAGTCACACCAGGGAAAAACAACATGGTCCTGAATCTGCCTTTCAGAGAAGAAAGCCAGAAATAACTCCAGGAAGATTCTTGGTCTCATTCTAAATAAGACTTCTTTCTTGGCTGGTAGCATTTTGAACATGGTCTTTTACATGGAGCATCTGGTTGCTATCATTGGGCAGGGTCTTCCTCTATAAGGAGAAGTTTCTCTTTGTCCCTTAACCTATTAGAGGAGAATTTAAGTCAAATGAAAGCCTCATATTGCTTTCAACCAGAATTAGTATTAGCTTTTGTTTACTTTGAATTGACTAGCTTTACTGGGGACCCTGCAGGCAGAATTGGGAAGCAGGCTCTATGACTCACTCCTCACCCTACCCCTCCCCTCAAAACATACCTTCGAGGGAATCTGCCTCCCTACTCACTGTTCTTTCCTCTGTTATCATTTTTTCTTCCTACTTCCTGCCAGGACGAGGTGGGGTTATGGAGGTGGCATACGCTTTATTACCTACTAGACTAGGATCAGCATTCTACTCCCTATCTATCTAAACCCACTCATGTATTAGGCGATGAAGGTTTAGAATATTTTTATTTTAAAAGGGACTTCCATGATTGATTTCAAAACATTCTAGAAATGAGCATCTTCATGATGAAATTTTGTTTCCTGAGATTCATGGATCATATAGTTTAAAGAAAAGAAGCTCTTTAACTTCAAATAATGCTATTTGGGAAGAAACCCACTGGTCTAGGCCTTAGAACTCTAGTCCTGATTTTGCCACTCATAGCTTTGTGATGTTGGCCGTGTCACTTAGCTTCTCTGTGAGTCTCTGTTTCCAGAATGTTATGGTGGGGGTAATAAGACCATCAACTCATTTTACAAGAATATCTTTTAAGATGTAAGTAAGACATTAGGCAAATAGTGACTAAGATTAGATCCATGGACATGTAGAGTATTAGAGCTATACATAATTAATTTAACCGTGTCCTCGACAATTCCTTCTCACCCCCTCCTTCAGCTTTAGCCATTTCTTCTGGGGCTGTGTGCTGTTCTGGAGGGCCTGTGAACTTCCCACCATGGCCTAATCCAACCTAACACTACCTTCACTGCTGGCACTCTGGGTTTTTCTGTAGTGAACATTTTTAACTCCTCTGATCTTAAGAATCACTTGGGGTGCTCTCCGGGTGATTCTGAGTCAGAAGGTTTGCAGAGGAGTCTGCTGATCTGTATATTTAACCAAAGTCCCAGGTGACTTTTATGATCACTTGAGTCTGAGATACATGAATTCAATAAATATGAAAGTAGAAAGATGTCCTCAAGATCATTTAAGCCAGTACTCAAAGAATGTCTTTCCAACCAGGAGCATCAGTATCATCAGGGACTTGTTGGAAGTGTCAGTTATCGACCCTCTGTTGAGTAGACACCCTGGAGGGGAACCCACTGACTTGCATTGTAACAAGCCTTCCAGACATTCTCACATAGGCTAAAGTTCCAGACCACCGGCTTAGACCAGCCCTTTCCTGTTCTCGATTTTACAGATGAGAAACGTTGATACTCTCTTCTCTCATTTTGGGACCTTGAGTGTTGATAGAAGGACAGTACCACAATCCTTAGATGATTGTGACCAGGGTGGGATGGCAGAAGGTAGGGAGCCACTGAGGATGGGGCAGCAGTGAGTGTGGTCCCTAATTCTCTCTCTCTCTACCTCCAGAGTGAGGTCTTGCCTGTGCAAATAAGGAATCATGTTTACCAAGGAGATTGCTGAAAGACACAAGCTTCTGGAGAGCCATGTCCCTGTGGTAAACCAGAGCCTGGTGTTACCAGTGACTCCCCACCTAAGAAATCCCCTGAGAACCCAGAAACCAAGGAGCCCCAGTTCCCTCCAGAGAAAGACATGCTTCACCCTTGGAGAAGTTTCAGCTCTGCTTTCGGTGGTTACTGTCTGCTCATTCTCAGGGTGGTTGATGAACGAATTCTAATTAGTGCTGCCTAAGAGTCATCTGGAATTGCAACCTATGGGTGGACACTAATGCGGTTAGATCACACATCTGCTTACATCACAGTGGTGAGGAAGAGTGAGTGTTCAGCAGCTAGTCCACACATCCTTGGTAAGTGCAAAACCAGTGTTCTGAACTTTAGCCATCGACCACAATTTTCACAGTGTTTTCAGTATTCAAGGACAATATGTTCTATTATTTAATACTTTTTATTTACTGAACTTTAGAAACTCTTTAAAACTAGTTTTGAATTTATAAAAAATTTATGAAGATAGTACAGAGGTTTCCCATACACCTAACACCTGATTTCCCTTATCATTATCTGATGTTGGTAATATATACTTGTCATAATGAATGACCCAATCATGATACCTTATTATTAATTAAAGTCCATGCTTTCTTCAGATATCCTTAATTTTAAC